>NC_060130.1:693157048-693472817 GCF_021461395.2 Schistocerca americana
TCATCATACTGGACTGTAGTCTCGTTAATACCATACTAAAGTACAATACAGTGAGTCAAAACTACTGCTAATCTCAATGCAGCTAACATGTAAACCGCTTACAGATGTTATCTGCGCGTAGCTCAAGAGTATAAAATAGTTATTTGAAAGACAATTGCAGATCACTGCTGTAAGCTGCACGTGACTAATTACGAACATCAGCAATCTTGTGGTGTTATTTATAATACGTGGAACAGTTACATAATAATTACAAAATTTTCAAATGATCAGTTCTTTCAATTCACAAGAATCAGATAAGGAATTTACTGTTACAAAAACCAGCATTAGTATGTCATGCTGAATCAATGATATATTGTCTCACCTCATGTTGTAGCTGCTAAAAATGATACCTTCACAAAAATTTAACAATTGTAATTTCTCTGTATATCATGCCTTTTCCTCGATTTCATTGGTTTTAAATAAATTTCATTCTCATTTTAAAATGAACTTTTCAAACTTTCAAGAATCATAGATCAGATTAACATCGCATGTGTTTATCATTGTCATACATGAAAAAAGAAAGAGACAGTCAAGAAACACAAATTTTTAAATAAAATTGCATGTAAAACATATTAATGGTATATTTTAACGGTTGTACGAGCGGTCACCAGGTTATTTTTCGAAAGTCTCACAGTTAAATTGATGCGTGATTGAAAAATCTAAGCATGCGCCAAATTCATTTCTGAGTGGAACAACTGGATTCGTTTCACATTTTTGCGACTGTAAGAACTTTTGAGAATCTCAAGTGCATAAATATAGTTCGCAATGATAAAACGGACTTCACAAATTAAACAACAAGCAGGTTCTGAATAATTACTACAACCTGTACCTATCACAATGACATGGTGGGAATGGTGTCCAAGCAGATTTCACTGAAGTGGTTTCTGTTCACATAACCTAAAATTTATCTGCCTGTACACTAAAAAACCCGTTAATAACATACAAAGGTTGTTATTAGTACTTAGTAAGATAGTATTATGCAATGTGTGAAATCCGTTTTGTGGTTGTTATTGTTCAAATACACTTACATTAACATATATATTTTGACAGTACAAGAACCGAAGGAGAAAAGATGACAGATGCCGGGAAAAGATGGGTGTTACTTTACCGACGCAATCCTGTCGTTCCACACATTCCATTTCTAGGATTTGATGCTTTACATTCCTAAGTCCTTTTTTTCTTATTAGTCATTATAAATAACACATTTCATAGACAGGCTATTGTATATGATCTTATAGATAAGACAAAATAATTTCGGTTAAATGAGAAAATAAATAAAATATACCATTGTATTTTTATAAATTCTACTGACTACACCCAGATAGACACAGGCCATTAAAACAGCAGCTGACGTAGAAACACTTCTCATCATTATATGGATACTGCATACCAAGAGGAATGGAATATTGAGAAAGGATTTGAGGTGATTTGACAATTGTAAACTATTCAAAGTCAGAGTTCATCTAAAGTTCAGAATTTACCCATACAGTATCTTATAGCTCCACTGGGTTAATAATGTTTTCAGTCTATTGTATGAGACGTATGCAAGGTTTTGCCCTTCCTACTATGAGTGAGATGATGGATTCTGACGCAGACTCAGCACATAGAGATTTAAGGAATTAACATCTGTCGTTGTGACCTACTAATGACAAAACCTAGACCTGTGGATGTTTCTATAGAATTTGAATCATCGCACAATTTCCCTAAGGAAACTGATGTATATGCTTATTTCTTCATGACTGTGTAATTACCCACCCACTGGGATTTTGCAAGGAGTAGTATTAATTAGCAAGTGATGTGCTACATCTTCTGAATTCACAGTGACGCCTTAGTGTGCTAACATCATTGCAGATACTCAAGGTTTCTTCAGTGAATGCGAGTAGTATGTATTTAATAACGTTGCCTTTATTTCATGAATACTGTATGCGTAATAATAATGTTTACTATGGTGCCACCCAACTGGTCAGAAACCTTGAATGTGCGGCTCTCCAAGAACTATGGAATGGTTGATTCATAATTTTGGTTCAGTCCAGTGGAACATAATAGAGACGCTTACAAAGCTATGCTGATTTTGCTTTCAATTTTATATCTCAGTTATGTCTAAGGCTGTGGAGAAGCGTCGTGTATGCAATAAATCTACAAAAATTATGTTATTTACAACCTGGAGGCATACAGTTCCCCTACGATCCATCAAACCCAGCAGATGTATGGGGGAGCAGGAAGAGTTGGATTTACGCGTACTACAAACAGTGTGAAATTATTTTTAAGTTGGGTGACCACAAATGATGTATTTGCTTTACTCAGATAATTCTCCATCTTCTTCAGCAACAGGTTTCAGATTGTACGAGGGCAGTTCAATAAGTAATGCAACACATTTTTTTTCTGAAACAGGGGTTGTTTTATTCAGCATTGAAATACACCAGGTTATTCCCCAATCTTTTAGCTACACAACACTATTTTTCAACGTAATCTCCATTCAATGCTACGGCCTTACGCCACCTTGAAATGAGGGCCTGTATGCTTGCACGGTACCATTCCACTGGTCGATGTCGGAGCCAATGTCGTACTGCATCAATAACTTCTTCATCATCTGCGTAGTGCCTCCCACGGATTGCGTCCTTCATTGGGCCAAACATATGGAAATCCGACGGTGCGAGATCGGGGCTGTAGGATGCATGAGGAAGAACAGTCCACTGAAGTTTTGTGAGGTCTTGCGTTGTCACGAAGAAGGAGAAGTTCGTTCAGATTTTTGTGCCTACGAACACGCTGAAGTCGTTTCTTCAATTTCTGAAGAGTAGCACAATACACTTCAGAGTTGATCGTTTGACCATGAGGAAGGACATCGAACAGAATAACCCCTTCAGCGTCCCAGAAGACTGTAACCATGACTTTACCGGCTGAGGGTATGGCTTTTAACTTTTTCTTGGTAGGGGAGTGGGTGTGGCGCCACTCCATTGATTTTTGTTTCAGGTTCGAAGTGATGAACCCATGTTTCATCGCCTGTAACAATCCTTGACAAGAAATTGTCACCCTCAGCCACATGACGAGCAAGCAATTCCGCACAGATGGTTCTCCTTTGCTCTTTATGGTGTTCGGTTAGACAACGAGGGACCTAGCGGGAACAAACCTTTGAATATCCCAACTGGTGAACAATTGTGACAGCACTACCAACAGAAATGTTAAGTTGAGTACTGAGTTGTTTGATGGTGATCCGTCGATCATCTCGAACGAGTGTGTTCGCACGCTCCACCATTGCAGGAGTCACAGCTGTGCACGGCCGGCCCGCACGCGGGAGATCAGTCAGTCTTGCTTGACCTTGCGGCGATGATGACACACGCTTTGCCCAACGACTCACCGTGCTTTTGTCCACTGCCAGATCACCGTAGACATTCTGCAAGCGCCTGGTTTTCCGCCAAAAGAAACTCGATCACTGCCCGTTGTTTGCAACGCACATCCGTTACAGACGCCATTTTAACAGCTCCGTACAGCGCTGCCACATGTCGGAAGTCAATGAAACTATACGAGACGAAGCGGGAATGTTTGAAAATATTCCACAAGAAATTTCCGGTTTTTTCAACCAAACTTGGCCGAGAAAAAAATGTGTTGCATTACTTATTGAACTGCCCTCGTATTTGTGGTAAGTATGTATTTTTATCCAAAAGCGTTCTCTGTGCTGTGGATCTAGAACTGGCAGTAAAATTTCAGACATCTCCTAATACATGTGACATAACGCATGAACATTTACAAGATCATTCAATGAAGTGATTTACGTTCAATTGTAAACCATAAGTACTTGACACATTCCACTGTATTGCACAGTGCATGTGGCTTTAGTGAAGTACAGCATCAGTCTCACGATGGTTTGATATGCAATACATGTGTGTTTACACTGGCTTGCTGCCACAGTGGATGGTCTCTTTATCCGAGGCGAGACGTGGCTGGGCCAGCAACTATCTGTTTATCAGCTGTCACCTAGTTGGACTGCTCCATTGACACTGCATCTGATGACCACACAGGACGCAGTGCAGTATAAAACACGTATGCACCATCATACATTTAAGCTCTGAATGCAGCAGTGATGCTTTCAGGCTGACAGAGGGTTTTTCATCACACTGTGTGGCCTCAGCAGCTGCTGCTGCTGCTGCTGTGTGTGTGTGTGTGTGTGTGTGTGTGTGTGTGTGTGTGTGTGTGTTTTGCACAGAATCAGGTTTTGAGTCCCTGTATTACTGCACCTGCTCTTTGTTAAAGGAAAAATACATCTCCTGGATTGAGGCAATCTTATAGCTCCTTTATGAGACAGCGCTCTGAATAATAACACACACATCCACTGCTGATACGATGAATTCACAATGGTGGAAAAATGCTAGCTCTGAGGTGGTGTGAATAACAACAGCACTAGCACAGTATATATAACTACAACAAATTTATCGCCTCAAGCAGAGTGAAGTCAAAAAGTAACCAGTGAAGACAGAGCATTCCTTAAGAATTTATCACGCCATGAACAGCGATACATTAAGGCAAAGCTGTATAAATACACCAGCTCCAGACAGTACTTTTGGTAAGAACTTATTACGTCCCAAACAGCGATTTGTTATTACACATCCGTTTATACATAACAAGTCCAGAAAGTGTGTTCGTTACATGTTGTGGCAGAAAATTTGTTAGGACTGTGCTCGACCTGTATCAATAGTCGCTCTGTGAAGCATTTGCGTCAGCAACTCAATTTTGAACTTATGGTCTCTGCTCGGACTGGGCATGAATAATTCATCAATTTCCTTTGCTTTGATTGGTCAAAAATATGCTGGGGTTCCCTAATGGTCGGATTTAACTCGACCGCACAAGTTAGCTCCCCTGCCAGTGGACTATTAATAGGACGTGCTGCAGGAATCCTGTCCACACAGTTTGCAGAAGTAATAGTAGCAGCAGCTATGAAGCAACAACATTCTGGATCTTCCTCAAATAGAGAGAGGGGTAAGTGCTTCTGCATTGATGTCCGAATATATCATGAACTTGACATATATGTACTTGTTCGTTGTACAGTGACAGTCTGTTGATTTTATGTTTTTTGTTGCATTTGGTGGCGATGGTAGTAGAGTGAAATGTCACAATTAATGGGAAGTGATGCAAGCGCTGGCTGTCGAGCATGGTGAATGCTAATACAGACTTTTCTATATCTGCTATATACTTTTTAAATGCGTTACTTACATGATAGGATTTATTTTTTATGGAAATAATGAGAGCTGGTCAAATCCATAAGGGATGTCCAGCCCTTGTGTAGGCTGTTTTGTGCAGCCCATGACACCATGTCCTCCTCTGAGCTCCTAGTTCTGGACTCAGATTTTAGATTAACCCGTTTGTGTATAGTAGTACATATTTTATTTTCTACAATTACTGCTGTTTACTTTTGCATCCATTAATTATTGTTCTTATTTCTAGGTTGGCTGATATGGAGAAAGAGCCATCCCATGCCATGACTCCTTTCTTATCCATCAACTCACAGGGATGGATCCCCACATAAACGAGTGCATTCATTCCTCTTCTACAATAATAATAATTCGCTTGTGCTTGTATTGCTTATGAGATATTCTTGTTTCTTGTTGCTATCGACAACAATAAAGCCATAGGATAGTGAGGTGACGCCACTGCAATAGCAATTTAGCAAAATGACCTATCCCAGGCCATGACACCATTTCCTCTATTACCTCACAGGGATGGGTCTGAACCCTCATAAATGGGCAGATATATAAGTAATTAATTTTTTACTCCACGATTATCGTATGCTTACACAAAATTCTTATGTGATACTTCTTTTTTAGATGTACTCTATGATGATCTGGAGCTGATTCTAGGAGGCAGTAGACCAACTGACAATAATATGGTGTCCATATTTAATGATGCAGATGTGTGTTGATACCAGCGAAGTACCAGAAATTATTTTTTTTGCCATTTGCGGATAATTTCTGTTTTTGGAATCTTTTCCCAAAAGAGATACTTATCAGTACCGTTTTTTACAAAAATTTTGGGGCTGCCAGTGGTGAGTTTCTGGCAGCAACATCACCATGCCCTAACCCACCAGTTATGCGCCCAACTCCATCGAAACGTCATTTTGGGCCATTTACTCAACTGGTGGCTTCATTTCTCCCTGGACTATCATCTTGCCCAAAGCCGTCACTGCGTCAATGGCCATCGCCTTACCCGGGACCATCTCCATGCCTGGGACCATCACTGCACCTGGGATTGTCACTGTGTTTGGGACTATCTATGCGCCCAGGTCAATCAACGGCATCTTAACCTCATCTGAGTCCATCAACAGGAGCTTCACTTTGCCTGATGCCTTCACTCTGCTAGGGCCATCAACAGCTAGTTATAGTGACCAGCCAGGTAACAACAGCTTCCCATACCTGTCCTATTTTTATTGAACTGCACCAGCTCAGTCGCTTGCCAGCTTTCATCTGATCTCTGATTGCAAGTGCATTTCAGCACCAGATCTTGTACGCCCATATAGACAATTCTGCTGGGGGCTACGAAGAGTGAAACATTTTTCTTAGTGTTTGTCTACACAATCTGGAATGGGAGAACCCCAAAATCATCATCTACAGTCCACGATATCTTATCATTGCGAGCGGCAGAGTAGTATGCTAAGGACTGACATAACCCCACCTCAAAGAAGGTGGCAGTGGTGTAGAATAGAAATCCATTGTCTGTATTGCTGAGGGAAATGAGGTGACACTGCAGGGTGTTCAATTGTTGAGCTGTACCTTTATCTCCGGTGACATATTAGGACATTTGTTCTGGTAGAACACTAAGCCATATACTCCACTTTCATTTCGCCTTACATGTCTCTATGTCTCTGTTCCAACTAATGAGCGGGGGGGGGGGGGGGGAGGAGCCATATCAGACTTCCAAATGCTATAGCTGAGAAACAAGGCTGTAATAATGTCCAAAATCTCAAGGTCTTGAGGACCTTACAACTCTGATGGCATCGATGTATCTGTTAAACTTCAGAACACGCCTTAATTTGAGAGGCAGAACATATGTTTTTCAGTTCAACTTTAAGGCCTTAAAGAAGATGACGATTGAAAGCCAGAACAGCATGATGTGCAGAAAAAAGGCGTGAACCATGAAGGAATCAGACCCCTCTACTTCTCCAAAGTACCTGTCAGTATAAGAAACATACAGATCTGTTGTTGCTCTCCAAGAAACAGAAACAACACTATGTATGGGTCCAGAACATGTCCCATTTACTTCCCTCCCAAATGGGCCATTATTGCTCTAGATGCTTCAAGTCTTTCACTAAGAGAAAGTACGCAGAAAGGTATCTCACTGATTGCTCGAGCCAGGAACCAGTACTTGTGGAAATACCTGCCTAAGGTTTAAAGTTCTTGTAGATTAAGAATGCCTACCACCAGGCATGTATACTGACGCTGGGTGTTCACTAGATCCTATTGCAAATTGTGAAGGTGATCATACTGCCTCTTATATAATATTCATAGAGCGGCATTCACAATATACAGCAGTGTATCACGTTGTATGCTGTTACAACTCCAACCTCAATCGATTCGAATCATACATCATGGATTATCCTGTGAGATGTGGGTTGCCATTAGATAGCAAATAGGAAACTGCACATAGATACCAATGTCATCTAACTTGGAGGTTCTGTGCCACAACACATAGTGCATGCACCTTGGACCACCAAGTGCGTTGGCACATACCTGCATTTTTCCACAGTTTGAGTGGCTATTTTTGGATCCGCCAGAGCTAGGTGGGAAGGATTAGGTGCGTGCTTGGACAGAAAGCAGAAATGATTAGAAGCACCCTTACTTTGAATGGCGTTGTGTTTACTTACCTTTGAACAGCAAGTCCCCAAGAGATCCATTAATCAGAGCCTAGTCATCATACATAACCACAGTACAGAAAACCTACTATAATGCCGCAAATAGACCGGGCTGGCCTCTTTACGGCGTCTTTTTATGCCAGCTCGGTGTTGGAATTATATGAGTGTACAGCAGAAGTTGTGAATTCGAGTCAGCCACAGGTTTGTGGGGACACCGCATGGTTTACTGCCAACCAAGTGGTGCCTTCTGCCTGGTGTGGTATCGATAATTTACGACATCACAGGTATGGTGTTCACTTCATCACTAAGGATTTCTCAGTTTGCTCAATGACAGGCTACTGTCATGCCTGAGAGCATTGAGAAAAACATTTAACTCTGCATGCAGATGACGCCAAACATTACATTGTAGTTGCTGGACTAAATATGTTTAATGCATGCACTGCTTCAGGAACTTGCTGAGACCTCACTAGAGCTTCATATCCTGATGATGCAAAGTTTCAGCTCATGAAGTAGCGGGTAGGAGACTTTCCATACGAATATCTACATTCGATGGAGAGACTCCATAAAACCACATTGTCCACATACACCAGAAACCTTACAGGCAGTGTCGTAGTGGATACAGGGTATGGACATGCAGTCATGCATGACTACACACACGTTGGATCCTGCCTTCTCTCACACCACACTAGGTCTTACGTGAGGTGCCATGTTGCAAAAGACACGTGTAAACATGACATATTTGACTGATTTCGACAAGCCGCTCTTTTTTAGTGCTGGATTCGCATAGCATTTTGCCAATGTATCTGTAAGAATGCAGATTACCCACAAGTTGGTGAACAGTTCTAAACATTTGACGGATTGAGTTACATCATGTACCTAGATGTTAACAACCCATACAGACAGGCCATGCTAAATCTCTGCCTATTGGAGGTTTTCGATGGCTGTCCCATAGTCAAATCGCCAGATCAGTTAAATTCACGGATGTGACGGTGGTTTCTGGTGAAGAATATGTTGTGGAGGTAGTCCTATCATATCCTGTTTCTTAGCATGACGCACATGGCGATTTGCTGCTATGTCCAGAGCACCTTGTTCCACGTGACAGTAACTTTCCCACGCTGATAAAGAGGCTGTGGGGAAACAGAGATACACTATACACTGCAAAGACATCCAGCAGTGTCTCAGTTTGGAATGGAACTGCTGAGAGTCACCTTCAGTATTTTCCTCAACCAGTCAGTCTGGCTGATAGAGCAAATTGAAGTCAGTACCAAACAATTGGCTCTCGTGATGTGTGACTTCGAAAAAGTTTTCTTTACATCAACGTATTATGCTGTTTTCAGGAAAACAATGGAGAATCTCAGAAACCATGTCGAAATTCGCTTTGTTTACCGCTAAAGGGATGTTATGACGCACTGGGTTACATAGCCACGATGAATTTTAATGGGCCACAATCTTAAATCAAGAATTAGTCGCTGTGGAGACTGTGGAGTTCGCAAAACCTGTTTATATCTGCATGTGTATATCGGACGTTTTCGTACTCCCAATGTGGTAGTTTCAATATAGGTTCGTGAAAACTCATTTATATATACACCGGCGTGCAAAAAACAAGGATAGAAAGTAACTTTCGCATGATGTGTCACTGTTAAGTAACACAGGACGATGAAACTCGGACCACACGTAGAAAAGCAGCTACAGACTGTTACAGAAGCGAACTAAAAGAAATATACAATGAGACGAAAGAAATGACAGCTATCTTCAAAGGCAATGATTACACTAAAGCCACCGTAATTTATGATGGTCACTTGGACATTACGAAAGCCGAGACGTAGTTTTTAATAGGGTAAAGCACTCCGTCTTCATGCCACGAGTGGTCTACCGGGACCATCCGAACGCCGTGTCATCCTCAGTGGAGGATGCGGATTGGAGGGGCCTGGGGTCAGCACACCGCTCTCCGGGTCGTTATGGTGGTATTCTTGACCGAAGCCGCTACTATTCGGTCGAGTAGCTCCTCAATTGGCATCACAAGGCTGAGTGAGCCCCGAAATATGGCAACGGCGCATGGCGACCTGGACGGTCACCCATCCAAGTGCCGACCACGCCCGACAGCGCTTAACTTCGGTGATCTCACGGGAACCGGTGTAACCACTGCGGCAAGGCCGTTGCCCAGTTGTTAGTAGGGTACGTCATCATTGTGGATCAAAATGCTTGCTGTGCAGTGTGCTCCCATGCTGATCACAACGTTGTTAAGGAGTTCTTGGGGTTCGACGTCCAGTTCCTCCTCCTGCGCGTGTGGCAACTGGTGGATGATCATTGCTGTATGTGGTTGAGCTGCAATATGTCTCCCAACGCATCCTACAAGTGCTCGATGGGGGTTAAATCAGGGGATCATGTTGGTGACTCCATTCACCATACATCCTATCTTCCAAGGTCTCCTCTATTTCAATTTTTCAGTACGGTCGCGCTGTGTTATCCATTACAATAAAGTCAGGACCGAAATCACCCCTGAAAAGAAGCTCATGAAGATGGAGTAAAGTGTCATAATAACGTTGACAGGTGAGCGTACTGTGTTCAAACTTTTGGAGGTTAGTTTGCACATGCTAAATTTTGCCTCCCAATACCACAGTACTTGTATCACCAAACTCTTACTGTTCAACAATGTTCCTGAGACCTATACATATTCCCAATGTTCGCCAGCCAGCATTGTCTAAATGATCGTTTTGCTGGTCCATTTGTTATGGCGTGGAAGGGGGGAGGGGGCATGATGTTGCTTGGACGTACTCGTACTGACCTCCAAATCTTTGAATACAGTGCCCACATCAGTCAAAATTGTTGTGACTGTGTACTCCTTCCCCGAGTGTTCTTTTTTTTCAGTAGTGAATTCAATCCTGACTTCATTTTTATGGATCACAAAGCACAACCGCATCGAGCAGTGCTGGTGGAAGGGCTCTTGGAATAAGATGATAATCAGCAAATAGAATGACCTGCATGTTCCCTCGAGATAAATCCCATTGAGTATGTTTGGGATGTGTTGGGAAACGTATTGCGGCATGTTCACGTGCACCAATGACCATGAGTCAGCCTTCAACCGCACTGTTGTAGGAATGGAAGGTCCTACAACGAGAACTCAATAGAAAATTTGTGACCAGCATGGGAGTACGTTGCAGAGTATGCTTTGCCGTACATGGTGATCACACACCCGGTTAAGAACCAGGTCCCGCCTTTTATAATGTCCACTGGACCATTAAATGTCATGGCAACTTCAGTGTAATTACTGTCTTCTGAAGAAAAGTGTCATATTTATTCCTCTTATTGCGTTTTCCTTTCGATTACATTCTATACTATAATGCAGCAGTTTTTTTCTGTGTGTGGTCCAAGCAACTTCGAGCTATGTTACTTGGCAGTGGTACATCATACGAAAGTTACCTTTGTCCTCAACGTTTTGCACAGCAGTGCAGTTTTCTTTACCGCCTGACACAAGTCCCATGATGATCATTAGCTGTATACGCATTTTTGATTCGTTTCCTACGTTAAAAATGACTTCTGTTACCAAGAATCAAATGTATCTCCAATATCGTATCACCTGCATTAAAAATGTCTCCACTGAAACACCTATACAGAAAAATTTATAACGGTTAAAAAGTCTCGACTGGAACAGCTACATGAAAGAGTGATAACAATTCTTAAAAACACTACCACAGGAAAAATACCAGTGCTAGAGTAAAAAAAAAAATTTCAGTCTTTATTTTTAACTAGTACCTTGTCATTGTTATTAAAGAATCTACCAAAGAGATATGCATCTTTGTATTTTCTTGTCAGTGCTATGTATGTATCTACAGAAGAAAATATATTGTGTTTATATGTAGTGAATAAACCAGAAATTATTCTGCTATCAAATATATAGCCTTCTTGCATATAAA
Organism: Schistocerca americana; assembly: GCF_021461395.2. NCBI lineage: Eukaryota > Metazoa > Arthropoda > Insecta > Orthoptera > Acrididae > Schistocerca > Schistocerca americana. Next base: position 693,168,839 of record NC_060130.1, read on the forward strand.
AATGCACAGCCTTTATAGCTTAGTCATCCAGAAATGGAGGCAGACTCTTTTTTAATACTTCCCAATTCACTGAGCCAAAATGGGTGTGCATTTCTACCTACTTGAAACCAAGAACAAAAATTTCTTAAGAGGAGTAAAGAATCATTTATTTACATTTTTAATTTCTGGCACTGTTTTATGATATGTGAACATGTGCTAGTATGCACAGACTTTTTTCACAAATTTGAGTAATGGTGATGCTTCACTCATTCTGTGTACTGAATCACAACACATATCAAAATTACTAGCGAAAAGTCCTCCAAAGTGTCTTCATGAGTGAACTTTAAAAGAGCATGCCACACATTCCCGAGAAATCTGTACACATATTCCTGCCACTGAAAACATTCATTCACAGCACAATGGCTGACAGAAACAGCACACATTATGTTTCTGAATGTTGATTCCAGAAAACGAGTGTACTCTTCACTAATCTCGTTGTTGTAGATTTTAGTTGTTTATTGGAAGTTCACAACACATATTGTGTGATAGTCCAGAAAACAAAAGCCGTTTCATCGTTGAATAGTGATATCACCTTTGAAAAACTCTCTCATAGCTCCCATCATTGATATCATGAAAGCACGATCTTGATGCCACTATAAAGGATTTTCAAACACAATCACAGTTTTGAACTATTAGTTAGAGGAGATGCCCCTAACCACATACTTACTCCCACTCACATTCAGAGTGTATGTTAGTGAAAATAGCATCACTTTAATTGGTGAGGTGTGCATTGTAACTGCACGACAGGTAGTGCTGGCGTTGGTATTAGTGGGAATTTACAGTCTTAGAGGAAGAGCTGCTGTTGAGCAGGAGACTCAAAGTTGTACAAGCAAGAATCTGGTTGTTGAAACATGAAGCCTGATAAATCGGGTAGATGCTGTGGAAACTCGATTGACTCCCATAAATCCGGTAGGTTGACTGCATCATCATCAATCAGGAGTCCACTACACTGTGGGAAAAAATAATACTAATTGATCAATGATATATAATAAGTGTGTGATGGCTGATCTCCACTGCTGCTGATGTTTCATGCTGTTGAATAACCAAGGTACAGAGCATAAATGCTACATTCATCTCATGTTTGTAGGTACCTGAAGAGTGGTGGTGGTGGTGGTGGTGATGGTGGTGGTGATGGTGGTGTTGGTGGGACCAATAGGAAAACACTATGTGGGTGTGGAAGAGGAGCTCACCATTTTGGATCATAATTTATGGTTACTTGGATAAGGCCAAAACCATCTGACTATTAAGTAACACTTTTGTAAGCAAAACTAATAGCTCAAGTAAGCAGTTTGCTACATTAGGCTGAAAGCATCTGGTGACCATTTTGTTATAAATCAGTTTGAAACTTCCCCTTTTTGAACAATTATACATGACTGTGCTTAACCTGACACACAATATTTTGTTAGCGCAACGCAATCTGACTTTCAAAATTCCCTGCAAAAGAATGGCCCTGACTAACATTAAACTATACCTTTCACAAATCACTTACCTCACAAAAATCTTTGCTGCTCAAGCTACTGCAATACAGCGAGCGCCACTACTGCCAGCTAAATAAAAGATTCAAACAATGGAAGGCACTAACTACTGATAGGGATAGTTAGCAAATGAAAGATATTAATAGAGAACAAACAATGTATTTACCTTGATATCATCATATATAAATATAGCAGTTCATGACAAATTTCAAAACTCCGCCATCTCTCTCCCCACATCCACCACTGCTGGCAGCTCACCTCCAACTGCGCAACGCTACGCGCTGTTCACATCCAGCTGCCGCTGCCCAACACTACAATGGCAGACAACAATGCAAACTAGCCACAGACTGCACACAGCACAGCCAGTGATTTTCATATTGAGCGCTACGTAACGTTGCCAATAAGAAAACATAAACAGCCTACTTACATAGAGAAAACATAAACAGCCTACTTACATAGAGAAAACATAAACAGCCTACTTACAAGTTTTTTTACATTAAGGTAATTAATTTGGTCCTGAATACACAGAAATGAGAGTTAAAGTGAGCAGTTTATTTACATTAGCCATAAATTACATTGTTTGTTTACATAAGGGGAGCTAGGTCAAGTAGGTGGTTTGGTTACATAATAGGAACATTGCCACAATTTGGTTGGAAACAGCTTAGGCCCACTGATGGAATCCGCCTGTAATCTTTGACTTTCCTCGAAAAGGGGGCAGGGAGGGGTGGCAGAAAGCACATAATTCCATCTCAGTAAGGATTAAGTGACAGGACCAACGTTCAATCTAGATCTTAATCCTCTGCCACCATTGCTTTATGGAGAGGAAATATGAAAGGGGTACCCACCATCGTTTTCTTCAAACAATGTGGTGACTGAAGGTCTGACGCCCTCTGCTCTAAACATATTACTAGTGAGTGAAATACAGAATGACTGTCACGTGACGATAGTGACCGTCAATGAATCACCACGTCAGCTTGTCTCCTCCTTTCCCAAACTCTGAGATTCAGAAGCACTCTCATCTGGACCGAGAATGCTGTGAGTATAACTGTACCTAAATGAATCACAGTTAACGTGCATCGGTAACTTCTTCGAACCCTGGCTATGCAGTGTGTCATGCGTAATGTTGTCAGATAACTTTTAGTCATGTGCAAGTTCCTGAACGAAATAAAAAAAAATTAGGAGTTAATGTTTGAGAGATTTCGGGATATGTCTCACGTATCACACTCATCAACTTCCGTACTCTAATCTTGCAACACACCGTTTGGCTAAATAGATCATAGAAACACAAATTTTATCAATTTTTGTTTAGGAACAATAAATTGCCGATGTCTTGGAACCAATGATAGATTAACTGGGCAGTTATTTAACCCTTTGTTGCCTGACGGTACTTAAATGTACCAGTAAGTTTTGACTCTCATTGTTTTCTTGTGGTGCAATTTCGTAATCTGAGAGCCTGTCGGTACGTAACAGTAACTCTGCTCTACTGTTTCATAGATGTTATTGTGCAATACATAGATCTCACTGGCGGTCAGAGCTTGAAATTGTTTTTCGCGCGCTGCTGTGAAAACAGAAGATTGTATGTCCTTGTTTCCCTGGTATTTCCTGAATTTGTGCGCAGTTTATTGAAACTTCCGTTGAGTATTCCATTGCAAGTACTTACCTTCTTTGTTTTTTTATAACAGTTTGAAGCATTACGTTACAAGTGAATGAGATAAAGTGGAAAATATAAGGCGGACTTATTAGTACCGTCGGGTTGTGCGAACACTTTATTGTAGCAAGAATGCGTTACCTCTCACTAGTTGTTCTGTCCACATTTTCTCACCCAGAAATCCGTAAATACATTTGCCTGTGGAGCAATTAGAACAAACAGGAAAGGTTTGCCAGGGAATTTACCTAAAGAAAAATGTCTAAATCAAATCACAGAGAGTCATCTTTAGACCTAACAGTATTTCAATGGAAGGAAAATAAAGTAGTGTATTTAGCGTCAAACTTTCGTGGCACTGAACAGAGAGTAGTGACAAGAAAACAGAAAGATGGAACTAGTATGACTACACCATGTCCAGTTATTGTATGTGATTACAATAAAAACATGGGTGGTGTGGATCATGCAGACAGATTACGTTCAACTTATGGTCTTGACAAGCGATCAAAGAAATGGTGGCACCGTCTCTTCTGGGGAGCAATAGAAATTGCTTTTGTCAATGCTTACGTCATTTTCAGTGATCTACATGGGGCACTGCCACTGCTGGAATTCAGGCGTGCTGTGGCACCTGGGCTAATGAATGAACAGCAAGTGCCAAATTTCAAAAAGAGAAACTCTGTTAAAGATGAAATAACTCTCCCAAAGAGAAGGAAGGATAACTTTTCTGCTCTAAAGGATGTACATCTTGGCAACCGAGGAAACCATTTTGTAGTGTTCAGTTGTAAAAGAGGACGATGCGAAATGTGCGCGAAAAATAAAATTCAGTCGAGACCACATTCACAATGTAGTACATGTAAAGTGTATCTGTGCTGCAATGAGAAAAAGAACTGTTTCCTACAATTTCATGAGGTATCACTAAATACGTGATATGTATATACTGTCAAAAATTTATAGCTAAGTTACTATGTATTGTGAAGTTGCTCTAGAATAAATTTATGCTAAACTTAAAAAAATCAAAAATATCGTATTTCTCTTAATTAATTTTCTAATGTAAAATTATTTAATATTTATGTGGAATAAAGTACAAGTTATAAAAATTGGAGCATTTTTCTGTGCATGTTGTGATTCTGTCCATCGAGTCTGACGGTACCTCTGAGTACCAGGAGAGAAAAAAGTTGTGAAAAATAAAATAAAATTTTACAAAAAATTCTACCGTCATTTGAGGCCACAATAGCATAAATTCTGCAAAGAAAATGTTAAAAAGTAAATTTTTTCTTATGTCAGGAAACAAAGGGTTAACAAAGGCACGTATGCGAACACCGAAAAATATCATAGCTACGAAAAAAATGAGAAAAATGACAACTTTACGTGCAAGAACATAGTTAATATAGAGTTCGAGCAAATGCTAGCAGGCACATGACAGAACATGCGAGTGAAATAGTACGAATAGGAAATAAGTTCGTGAGGAGGTGGCACAGTGGTAAAACCCCGAAATCGTATTCAGGGGACTGTGGTTAAAATCCCCGCTCAGTTGCCATCATTAACATTATTCATTTTTTCTCTAAATCGCATAAGATGATTGATTGGATGGTTCGTTTTAAAAGAGCACAGCCGCTTTCCACCTCCATCCTTCTTCAGTCAGAGTTCGTGTCCTGTCACTAATGACATCGTCGTCGATGGACCGTTGAATTCTAATCTTCCTTCCTTTTCGAGAAGATGCGAAGAAATGCAATTACGAGGTGAATTCAAGTTCTAAGGCCTCCGACTTTTTTTTTCTAATTAACTACTCACCCGAAATCGAAGAAACTGGCGTTACTTCTCGACGTAATCGCCCTGCAGACGTACACATTTTTCACAACGCTGACGCCATGATTCCATGGCAGCGGCGAAGGCTTCTTTAGGAGTCTGTTTTGACCACTGGAAAATCGCTGAGGCAATAGCAGCACGGCTGGTGAATGTGCGGCCACGGAGAGTGTCTTTCATTGTTGGAAAAAGCCAAAAGTCACTTGGAGCTAAGTCAGGTGAGTAGGGAGCATGAGGAATCACTTCAAAGTTGTTATCACGAAGAATCTGTTGCGTAACGTTAGCTCGATGTGCGGGTGCGTTGCGTTGGTGAAACAGCACAAGTGCAGCCCTTCCCGGACGTTTTTGTTGCAGTGCAGGAAGGAATTTGTTCTTCAAAACATTTTCGTAGGATGCACCTGTTACCGTATTGCCCTTTGGAACGCAATGGGTAAGGATTACGCCCTCGCTGTCCCAGAACATGGACACCATCATTTTTTCAGCACTGGCAATTACCCGAAATTTTTTTGGTGACGGTGAATCTGTGTGCTTCCATTGAGCTGACTGGCGCTTCGTTTCTGGATTGAAAAATGGCATCTACGTCTCATCCATTGTCACAACCGACGAAAAGAAAGTCCCATTCATGCTGTCGTTGTGCGTCAACATTGCTTGGCAACATGCCACACGGGCAGCCATGTGGTCGTCCGTCAGCATTCGTGGCACCCACCTGGATGACACTTTTCGCATTTTCAGGTCGTCATGCAGGATTGTGTGCACAGAACCCACAGAATGCCAAATCTGGAGGCGATCTGTTCAACAGTCATTTGGCGATCCCCCAAAACAATTCTCTCCACTTTCTCGATCATGTCGTCAGACCGGCTTGTGCGAGCCCGAGGTTGTTTCGATTTGTTGTCACACGATGTTTTGCCTTCATTAAACTGTCGCACCCACGAACGCACTTTCGACACATCCATAACTCCATCACCACATGTCTCCTTCAACTGTCGATGAATTTCAATTGGTTTCACACCACGCAAATTCAGAAAACGAATGATTGCACGCTGTTCAAGTGAGGAAATCGTCGCCATTTTGAGTATTTAAAACAATTCTCATTCTCACCGCTGGCGGTAACATTCCATCTGCCGTACGGTGCTGCCATCGCTGGGACGTATTGACAATGAATGCGGCCTCATTTGAAAACAATGCGCATGTTTCTATCCCTTTCCAGTCCGCAGAAAAAAAATCGGAGGCCTTCGAACTTGAATGCACCTCGTAAAATATGATAAGCGAAACAACATAAAAAATAAGGATATGAAAAATACCAAGCGGAAATGCGTGCTGAGTAGGCGCAATATTCCATCATTTCAGATGGCTCCAGAACAATAAGTTACAACATAGAGATAACTATGCAAGCATTCTAAGACTTTTTTAAATCCTTTTATAGTTCACTATATGAATGAGAAACGAACATAAACAAAAATGAAAAAATGTCACCCTAGAAGGAATGTCAGATAAGGCGTATAAACAAAATTGAGGCATGAAGAAAGGGAGGAAAGTTAGAGACGATGCTGTTTAAAAGAAGGTAGTCAAAGACTGAGGCTAAGTAACACTAAAGGGAACTTATCAAACTAGGCTCAGTATCTGTGTGGAAGAAGATAGTCTCCCAATACAGGAACATCGCTTTAATCATTACGCTGCAAACGAAAGCAGAAAGATATAAGAAATTTTGAATTTATCAGCCTAATCTCCGTAATCTGCAAGATGTGCCCTAAAATCCTAAACAGTAATACAGAACGAGACATTAGAATTTAATCTGACAAAGGAGCAATTTGGCTGATACAGTATTAACAAGGAGACCACACGGCGATTGGATTTTTAAGTTGGTTTATATTTATTATACATTAAATTCAGAACGGAAATATCAGTCTCCAAAGCATAGCGGTGTATCTCTAAAAACTTCTGGAGTGAATCGACTTTGAAGTTTTCAGAGTGTCTTTAATATTGTAAGTAAGGACATTTTCGTCCGACTATATGTGCAGCTCTGTGGTAGCGTGCTCGCTTGTCACGTCTGTGGTGTGGATTCGATTCAAATCTAGCATAAGGTTTCCAACAAATCCGTTTGTTCTACGAGCATTTCTGTGTAGCATATAGTATATTTAATCAATCTTTATTAACAATCTTTTATGAAAGATCAGAAATTTAGAACTGGCATTTGCAATGAAAATTGGATTTTTCTGGGCACGGTGCAATTAGTAATGAGATTACACTTATATTTCATGAAAATTGCAGTCAGATATGTGTTTCTTATCATATATTTGGTGATTTCTATATTTATGACCTAAGTGTTCGGACGGAATGAAAAAAGAGAATAAAATATTCACCCAAGCGAGACTCGAACCAGTCAACCAGTATCGAGCACTATTTATATTTGTTCCATGTTTACGAATTTTACATTTACTGGGATGCTCACTGAAAAGCGCACATTTTTTAAGAAATTGCGCTCGTTAGGAACATTTTTTAATGCTCCTACCACCTCTTCAGTTCCACCTTACTCTCTCCATATCGAATCCAAGACACCCACATATCAGAAGAGAATTTTACCACAAAACCACACTATCTGTCGATAAATCGGCCTTACTTTAAGGTATTAAAGCCGCTCAGGAAACTTCGAAGCCTATTTCCTCGAGAATTTTTGGGACTTACAACGAACTGCATTGGAGTATTGACATTTGAGTTCTGAACTTTATGAATTATAAATATAAAGAAATACACTACTGGCCATTAAAATTCTACACCACGAAGATGACGAGCAACAGACGTGAAATTTAACCGACAGGACGAAGATGCTGTGATATGCAAATGATTAGCTTTTCAGAGCATTCACACATGGTCGGCGCCGGTGGCGACACCTACAACGTGCTAACATGAGGAAAGTTTCCAACTGATTTCTCATACATAAACAGCAGTTGACCGGCGTTGCCTGGTGAAACGTTGTTCTGATGCCTCGTGTAAGGAGGAGAAATGCGTACCATCACGTTTTCGACTTTGATAAAGGTCGGATTGTAGCCTATCGCGATTGCGGTTTATCGCATCGCGATATTGTTGCTCGTGTTGTTCGAGATCCAATGACTGTTAGCAGTATATGGAATCGGTGGGTTCAGGAGGGTAATACGAAACGCCGTGCTGGATCCCAACGGCCTCGTATCACTAGCAGTCGAGATGACAGGCATCTTATCCGCATGGCTGTAACGGATCGTGCAGCCACGTCTCAATCCCTGAGTCAACAGATGGGGACGTTTGCAAGACAACAACCATCTGCACGAACAGTTCGACGACTTTTGCAGCAGCATGGACTATCAGCTCGGAGACCATGGCTGCGGTTACCCTTGACGCTGCATCACCGACAGGAGCGCCTGCGATGGTGTGCTCAACGACGAACCTGGGTGCACGAATGGCGAAACGTCATTTTTTGTGATGAATCCAGGTTATGTTTACAGCATCATGATGGTTGCATCCGTGTTTGGCGACATCGTGGTGAACGCACATTGGAATCGTGTATTCGTCATCGCCATACTAGCGTATCACCCGGCGTGATGGTATGGGGTGCCATTGTTTACACGTCTCGCTCACCTCTTGTTCGCATTGACGGCACTTTGAACAGTGGACGTTACATTTCACATGTGTTACGACCCGTGACTCTACCGTTCATTCTTTCCCTGCGACACCCTACACTTCAGCAGTATAATAGACGATCTCATGTTGCAGGTCCTGTACGGGCCGTTCTGGATACAGAAAATGTTCGACTGCTGCCCTGGCCAGCACATTCTCCAGATCTCTCACCAATTGAAAACGTCTGGTCAATGGTGGCCGAGGAACTGGCTCGTCACAATACGCCAGTCACTACTCTTGATGAACTGTGGTATCGTGTTGAAGCTTCATGGGCAGCTGTACCAGTGCACGCCATCCAAGTTCTGTTTGACTCAATGCTCAGGCGTATCAAGGCCGTTGTTACGGCCAGAGGTGGTTGTTCTGGGTACTGATTTCTCAGGATCTATGCACCCAAATTGCGTGAAAATGTAATCACATGTCAGTTCTAGTATAATAAATTTGTCCAATGAATACCCGTTTATCATCTGCAATTCTTCTTGGTGTAGCAATTTTAATGGCCAGTAGTGTACAAAAATCCGACTTCCGCATGGTCCTCTTGTAAGTACGATTTGCAAGTTCTAAACAAAATTATAACAGGATTGTGAATTTCCTCTTTATCTGGAATTAATGGATTGTAAGAAACCTCTGACCCAATTTCTAGTATATCTGTAGTAGCAGCCCTCGATAAGAAGGCATCGCTTCAACCTGCAGAGTGTAAGCGATAACTATTTGCAACGTATTACAGTGGTGTAGGGAAAGCCGAGACGAACAATTTGCTATAAGACAGTTGTGGTCTATGTGGCTGGGAAACAACCTCGAATTTGTCTACAGGAGGCACTTAAACTACATCGAGATTTTTAGTATCATTTCGCCCTCTTATGCCATCGGCTTTCGTAAACATAAATAAGCCTTTTGGACAAGTCATGCATACAGTAATGCTTTGTTGTTTTGCGTGTGCTTCTATACTCTAGCTCGAGAAAGGATTTACACCGAATGCTAGCAAGTTGCCTGCCTTTTGTGTTTGTGCCTGTTGAAGACTCGGTGCTTCTGCTTTTCGGTGAGTGATCCCCTTAATTTCTGAAGCATTTAAATGCTACCAAAATTTTCCCACCATAATTGAGCAGAGCTATGACAGCAGTCATAGTTCTCGTAAGAAAATCTGCTGTTAGTACCAGACTAGTTGCGGAATTCCACAGCAGCTACCTTACGCAATATGAAAACTAGAGAACTAAAAGATTGTGACTTGAAAATGTGTCGATTTTTAATAAGTGAAGTCACCATGTGTCGTCATCTATGGCCATCTGAGCAGAAAAGCAGATTTCGGCCGGACAAACGAATAAATATGAGTAGTGATTTGTTTACGTAAAACCTAGGACGTGAACTGTTTTCTAATTTGTAAATACCATATACAAAAATAAAACTGTATTATTCTACGTTAAATACACTGAAGATGCCTTAAAGTAAAAGACGAAACGCGTCTGAAGCAAGACGAAAGGTCATGCGAATTTGACAGACTCCAGTGATCTCAATCTGCAGCTTGGTAACAAGCTCCCGATACCTCTTAACAGACTTAGTTTGAAATGAGGCATTAATCCTGATCCTATCATGAGGGATGAACACCGCTAACACTCAAAGAAGTCAGTTGCGGAATCCATTCGTAGTTGTCAACATTGTCCTACCGTTTCTCAAATATGTGCTACAATTCAGGCACAGTTTATTTTCTTGCGTCGTATATATAATTTTAGGAAAGCTGATTGGCAAGAAATTATTTCATTCCTAGGTGAATGTACTGTCCATATGGTGTCTGTACCAGATTCATATGATGACGTTGTGAATGTTGCGATATATTGTTCATGTTTCTTAATTCCCCAAGGTTGCTCTCTCTGGTTCTGATGAAAGCCCTTTCAGAGGTAGAAATACTGACAGCTGGCGTAGAAGAACTAGCAGCATTATCCAATAATCATACCTACTCCTGAGTAACATTCAGTGATGAAACCGATATGAGTAGTTATAGTGTGAAAGCATGGTGACTTCTTAAGAGGCTCAGTAGCGACTCATTATCGTAATGTCATCACGAAACATTAACCATCTGGATGAGAAAGTGTGTTATGTAAGTATAATACTTCACACTTTCTAAGTGACAATGAACGCAGCGGTGTTAAATCGATCAGCTCAAAGTATTGCTGAGCATAGCAGGACATAACAAGATACTTACTAGTATTGTCTCAGTAATAGAGAATGGTAAATAAATCTGCTAATAAAGATATAAAACAGGCTGTGGCACATTATACGCTTTATCGAACCTTACAGGATACATTTTATCCGTTCGTTAATCTAGGGCCACACAGCCTTCAATTCGCACAGCATAATACAGTACACTACCAGAAACGTTACCTTACTTATACTTCATATCACATGAATAACTGATGCAAATGTGAAGCCGGACAAATCCGCTATTTTTTGGAATTTCAAGACTGTACGTACAAACGTTGAAATTGTGAAAAAGTCCACAAAATTGTAGAATCAGTGAAATGTGTCAAAAACTAACAGAATTAGCAATGAAGTGGAATATTGTGGAATTCGTGAAATTCCCACTGATTTCAGTCCACCACAGTCAACCACATCTATAAAAAATTTTAGAATGTTCTGAAAGATAAACGTGGGTGTTAGAGCTGTCAACTTGGGGTATCATTGAGACAGGAAGGAATTTGTGCAACATTTTTCGCTACTGCTACAGTCAAATTGTAAATGTATGTACCTGTAAGTATGGAAAGGAGTTAAGAACACAAACCAGTTAGAAGGGAGTAGGAAGACGCTTGTGGATGATAATTGGACATAAAGTTTTTAACTTCCAGTCGTAGTACAATCGTCTCCCTCAAAATGAAAACATTGCGGACATCGGAAGCAATAAATTTGCTAACAGTATAAATTAAATCATCTGTTAAAGGAGTAGAAGATAAATCTGCCAACATTGTGACGTGGACTGGAAACTCCATTACATAAATATTCATATTGTACACACAGACTACATACTTCATACACGGGATGCAGCTTTTCTCGCAGCTTACAGTGGAAAAATGGTTCAAATGGCTCTGAGTACTATGGGACTTAGCATCTGTGGTCATCAGTCCCCTAGAACTTAGAACTACTTAAACCTAACTAACCTAAGGACATCACACACATCCATGCCCGAGGCAGGATTCGAACCTGCGACCGTAGCAGTCGCGTGGTTCCGGACTGAGCGCCTATAACCGCTAGACCACCGCGGCCGGCAACTTACAGTGGAGATTATAAGATCGGGGCATAATCCAATAGCTACCATTATGTCGACAGGAAAAAATTATAACGGCGGCAAGGACTATTAGGTGTGTGGTTAACACGTGATAGTGATAAGAAATGACATGAGAAAGTTCTTCACGATTAATCAGTATTTTCAACATAGCCAAGACAAACAACTAATTCCAGATAATTAAGAACTGTAGGAATACTGGGTTGAAGCAACAAATGTCTTTGTAATCCAATAGTTGCTAATGCCAAATCTCTATTTTATGCATTGGAAAGTAATTGATGAAAAAGAGGTCTCTATCTTCATGATGTTATACACATGCTCAGGTTTCACGTCGTGGAAAGCCTTTTCAGACTTTCTGCTTTCCATAATGTCGCTAGAGTGACAATATACATAGAGAGAAGTTGCTCTTAGACGGGAAATTCAGTGGTAACGTTGCTATCTAGAGGATCTGCAACAGACTTATAACAAATATCCACTATGTTACATACACTCCTGGAAATGGAAAAAAGAACACATTGATACCGGTGTGTCAGACCCACCATACTTGCTCCGGACACTGCGAGAGGGCTGTACAAGCAATGATCACACGCACGGCACAGCGGACACACCAGGAACCGCGGTGTTGGCCGTCGAATGCCGCTAGCTGCGCAGCATTTGTGCACCGCCGCCGTCAGTGTCAGCCAGTTTGCCGTGGCATACGGAGCTCCATCGCAGTCTTTAACACTGGTAGCATGCCGCGACAGCGTGGACGTGAACCGTATGTGCAGTTGACGGACTTTGAGCGAGGGCGTATAGTGGGCATGCGGGAGGCCGGGTGGACGTACCGCCGAATTGCTCAACACGTGGGGCGTGAGGTCTCCACAGTACATCGATGTTGTCGCCAGTGGTCGGCGGAAGGTGCACGTGCCCGTCGACCTGGGACCGGACCGCAGCGACGCACGGATGCACGCCAAGACCGTGGGATCCAACGCAGTGCCGTAGGGGACCGCACCGCCACTTCCCAGCAAATTAGGGACACACCAGGAACCGCGGTGTTGGCCGTCGAATGCCGCTAGCTGCGCAGCATTTGTGCACCGCCGCCGTCAGTGTCAGCCAGTTTGCCGCGGCATACGGAGCTCCATCGCAGTCTTTAACACTGGTAGCATGCCACGACAGCGTGGACGTGAACCGTATGTGCAGTTGACGGACTTTGAGCGAGGGCGTATAGTGGGCATGCGGGAGGCCGGGTGGACGTACCGCCGAATTGCTCAACACGTGGGGCGTGAGGTCTCCACAGTACATCGATGTTGTCGCCAGTGGTCGGCGGAAGGTGCACGTGCCCGTCGACCTGGGACCGGACCGCAGCGACGCACGGATGCACGCCAAGACCGTGGGATCCTACGCAGTGCCGTAGGGGACCGCACCGCCACTTCCCAGCAAATTAGGGACACTGTTGCTCCTTGGGTATCGGCGAGGACCATTCGCAACCGTCTCCATGAAGCTGGGCTACGGTCCCGCACACTGTTAGGCCGTCTTCCGTTCACGCCCCAACATCGTGCAGCCCGCCTCCAGTGGTGTCGCGACAGGCGTGAATGGAGGGACGAATGGAGACGTGTCGTCTTCAGCGATGAGAGTCGCTTCTGCCTTGGTGCCAATGATGGTCGTATGCGTGTTTGGCGCCGTGCAGGTGAGCGCCACAATCAGGACTGCATACGACCGAGGCACACAGGGCCAACACCCGGCATCATGGTGTGGGGAGCGATCTCCTACACTGGCCGTACACCACTGGTGATCGTCGAGGGGACACTGAATAGTGCACGGTACATCCAAACCGTCATCGAACCCATCGTTCTACCATTCCTAGACCGGCAAGGGAACTTGCTGTTCCAACAGGACAATGCACGTCCGCATGTATCCCGTGCCACCCAACGTGCTCTAGAAGGTGTAAGTCAACTACCCTGGCCAGCAAGATCTCCGGATCTGTCCCGCACTGAGCATGTTTGGGACTGGATGAAGCGTCGTCTCACGCGGTCTGCACGTTCAGCACGAACGCTGGTCCAACTGAGGCGCCAGGTGGAAATGGCATGGCAAGCCGTTCCACAGGACTACATCCAGCATCTCTACGATCTTCTCCATGGGAGAAAAGCAGCCTGAATTGCTGCGAAAGGTGGATATACACTGTACTAGTGCCGACATTGTGCATGCTCTGTTGCCTGTGTCTATGTGCCTGTGGTTCTGTCAGTGTGATCATGTGATGTATCTGACCCCAGGAATGTGTCAATAAAGTTTCCCCTTCCTGGGACAATGAATTCACGGTGTTCTTATTTCAATTTCCAGGAGTGTATTTCAAATAACATTCACGGGCAATGGCTTGGACACCAACATCGTACCAAAGTGATCATACGAACTACGCAAATGAGATGGAAGAAATGTTAAAGGAGGAATTGTAGATTCAAATTCACTAAAGGATGTAAATGGTGCGAGTGCTGCCGAGAGCATTGTTCCCAGCTTTAATAAAATGGTTAAGACTTTGTGGAGCTCTGGTCTACCCATTCTTCAAGTCAATAATTAAGACTGGCGGGAATAATATACCAGATATCGATAGGGGAAGCGAGCCAAAATGAAGGCTGTATCTGTACGGCCTGACGACATGAACAGCAGATAAGCTGCTGCTCGCTCAGTTTTATTTCAGTTCTTCTATTCGAAATTCAGACTCATACGAAGACCGTGTTGCGGTTAATCATAGTATTATATTGAAAACATTATTAGCGATGTGCTTCCTCACAATTCGTTTTGAGCTTGGTTGAGATATCAAAACGCCGTAGTAGCAACTCCATGGAGGTAGTGAACAGCTAAACAACAGTTAAATACATATTTTCTTCTGCTGGGATACACCAAAAACTGTGTTAATGTGAAATTAGGAACTGTGATGGAGGTGCCACGTTCCTCTACCCACTTGGGCGAACGGAGACAAGCCTTTTACAAAGGTACTGCTGACAATACACGGCGGCGTGAAACATCGTGACTTGTCGGCGGATGCTGCCAGAGCTCGGGTCTGAGTGAAACAGTATGGTGTCTCCTGTGACAGCTGGTGATAAGCTCGCAGCTCCACGGCAACGTGTGAGAATCGTTCCTACGCGCATGTGCTTAGCCACAGGCTCGGCAGCAGCTGGTGCGCCACACGCTCAGCGCTATCGTAGCACGAAGTAACAGGAGACAAGCACGCTATACGTCGGCTAGACGATTGTTTTCCGAAACCACGTTACATAGTTAAGGTTTTCGACACCAGTAATATTTGGTAGTTATTAATAACCGATATTTATAAGTGCTGCCATTGGCTTTTAGAGAATGGACCTAGCAGACACCCCATGTTCTGAAGGTAATGGAATTTGTGGTTTACATATTGTAAGCTGCATTCAGCGAATAATAACCGTCTAAGTTATGTGCTACCAGTTATAAAGACAGCTGCAATAATCGGTTATGCGTCGAGTTAAGACCTTTCTCACCACGTCTGCTGCCATCGTGCTGTGTTCTTGATGAGCTAAATCCGAAAGAGCTGAACTCCTATTCAGGAGGGCAGAGGTTCTGATTTAGGTTAACTGATATTTCAGCGAATTCCTTATTCGTTTGAAATGGGGAAGCTACTTTTCTTCCCCCTCTTTCCGCAGTGTGAGCTCCTGCTCCGTTTCTAATCTCCTCTTGAACGGGGCTTTAAACCCTAACAATTGCTACGTTCTTCGATGGACTAGCACCTGCCACGGGTGAACAAGTGTCCACACCAACAACGAAAAGTAAATAGCAACATCCGTAATCATGTCGTTCAAACATAACATGCAAGTGTTGCAGCATCAAAGCTTGAGCGAATATCCCTATATCATTATGCAATATATGCGTAACTGTGATCAAAAAGGTCTCACGTACTTTCTTGAAAAACGTGCCGAGAAAAATTAAAAAATAGGGACTGGTTCAAAGCAAACTATTGGTCAGATTCAAACTGAGGAAATCTGTCAAGAGACTACTTATTTACTAACCTGTCTAGCATAATCAAATGCTTCTGTGTCAAAATCGAAATACTACAAGCCGAAAACTAAAACTGAAATTAGAGATCAAATATGTATACGTCTACTACTCGAAGTGATATCGAAAGTAAGAGAAAAGATCCATAAATGCAGGACGTCCTCCACGAAAAGACCGGGATTAAAATACGTAGGACGAAATAAAGCACATCAAAAAAACGTTTTTGCACAACCTCGGTTCCGGGAGTTCCGGGACCGATACAGAAAATTGGAATAGAGACCAACATAAACATCATTTCCACCCTTGCTATTGCTCATGAAAACCACACATTGCATGTTGTACCACCATATAGCGAGACCTACAGAGGTGGTGGTCCAGATTGCTGTACACACCCGTGCCTCTGATACTCAATAGCACGTCCTCTTACATTGATGCATGCCTTTATTCGTCGTAGCATACTATCCACAAGTTCATCACGGCACTGTTGGTCCAGATTGTCCCACTCCTCAACGGCGATTCGGCGTAGATCCCTCAGAGTGGTTGGTGGGTCACATCGTCCGTAAACAGCTCTTTTCAATCCATCCCAGGCATGTTCGAAAGGGTTTCATGTCTGGAGAACATGCTGGCCACTCTAGTCGAGCGATGTCGTTATTCTGAAGGAAGTCATTTACAAGATGTGCACGATGTGGGCGCGAATTATCATCCATGAAGACGAATGCCTCGCCAGTATGCTGCGGACAGGGTTGCACTATCGGCCGGATGATAGTATTTATGTATCGTAGAGCCGTTACAGCGCCTTCCATGACCACCAGCGGCGTACGTAGGCCCCGCATAATGCCACCGAAAACAGCAGGAAACCTCCACCTTGCTGCACTCGCTGGACAGTGTGTCTAAGGCGTTCAGCTTGACCGGGGTGCCTCCAGACACGATTGTCTGGTTGAAGGTATACACGACACTAACCGGTTAAGAGAACGTGATGCCAATCCTGAGCGGTCCATTCAGCATGTTGTTGGGCCCATCTGTACCGCGCTGTATGGTGTCGTGGTTGCAAAGATGGACCTCGCCATGGACGTCGGGCGTGAAGTTGCGCATCCTGCAGCCTATTGGGCACAGTTTGAGTCGTAACACAACGTCCTGTGGCTGTATGAAAAGCATTATTCAACATGTTGGCATTGCCGTCAGGGTTTCTCCGAGCCATAATCCGTAGGCAGCGGCCATGCACTGCAGTAGTAGCCCTTCAGCGGCCTGAGCGAGGCATCTCATTGACAGTTCCTGTCTCTCTGTATCTTCTCCATGTCCGAACAACATCGCTTTGGTTCTTTCGGACACGCCTTGACACTTCCCTTGTTGAGAGACCTTCCTGGCACAAAGTAACAAAGCGGACGCCATCTAACTGCGATATTGACCGTTTAGGCATGGTTGAACTGCAGACAGCATGAGCCGTGTACCTCCTTCCTGGTGGAGCGACCGGAACTGATCGGCTGTCGGCCCCCCTCCGGTGTTCATACATCGTTCTTTACATCTTTGGGCGGCTTTAGTGACATCTCTGAACTGTCAAAGGGACTGTGTCTGTGATACAGTATCCACAGTCAACGTCTATCTTCTGGAGTTCTGGGAACCAGGGTACTGCAGAACTGCAGAACTTTTTTTCGTGTGTGTACCTAAATGAAAGCTGAAACTATCAATCAAATAACCATCTACGTATTCGTTATTGCTTGAAGTAATACCGAAAATAAGGCAAAATGTCAAAACGCGTAGAACACTCTACAGTGTATATTCAGCGAAAAGGAGGGCATTAAAATAATCAGGAAAAAGTAATACTTGACATAATATTAAAGTAACAAGAACAATAAGTAACATTTTGTTGACTGAAAATGAATCACTAGAAGACTGTCAGAGATTTATAGAAATCACCAACAAAGCTACTTACTCGGGTGCCGTTGCCTTAAGTCAGAAGACCGATTCTGGCCATTTTCGAGGTTCCAGACGAAAAGAAAGACAAAGAACTTCTAGATGAATCACGAGCCATCATAAAGAAAAGAAATTCAGACCAGTGTAATCATTTTTGGAACAGGAGTAGCCAACAGAAACTAAATACCCGACCAGTGTAAAGCTTTCGAGACAAGACTTAAAAAAATAGAAAAAAAGTTGAGATAGGGTTTTAATACGTCAGTTCTTATGCATGGTCTCCCTCAATCGAGGACAACGTTCAGAAATTTCATACAGCCATGTGAGAATGTCGGAAAAGTCCTTCTTTGAGATGTTGATCACATTGGCTTGAATGTCAATTATGTCGCCAAAGCATTCATGTAAATTTCTGTACTTTGTCGTTTTGTCGTAGATTCGTGTTGTTAACACCAAGTTTCGTTCCACGTGATGTTTTTTCCAGGTAAGAGTTGTCCCCGTTCAGTATTTTAATCTACTAGTGGCAGGCGTCCAGGGTAGTTTTTGTTCGGGAGTCAAGGCATGCGGGACAGACTTTGAACACACATCTCTCTTTTACAGAACATTCTGAAGAGTGTCTTGAACATTTGATTTAGAAATGTTGCTCCATTGTGATTTGCGACACATTAACGTTGACATATTATGCCCACGTGTCCCCAACGTAACACTGCCGGCTCACAACTAATTGGTTTGTTGTTTACAGTTGTTAGTTCAGGCTGCCACCATGGTTACTGCTCTTAATTCGCCTCTATGCCAGGAATAAAACCAGTCTCGGAATTTCCTTGACGGACAGTGTACACAACTTTCTTGATATCAGCCCAAAATTCGAAAACCTTTTCCCTCTCAGGCAAGGGGATTTAATGCCCTGAACATTAAGCATTATATTACACTGTCATGATGTTACTAGTGTCCTGATTTAAGCCGCATCACGAAGTTTTACAAGGAGGGAAATGGAATCTGTGGTAAATCTGCATAATGAAGTCACCCCCAGAAGTATTGTAAGATCCTAGGGGCCATGGAAAAGTTTATCCCATGAGCAACAAAGAACAAAGGAAAAAACGTTAAACGTAGAGTATCTGACTATTGTGGGTGCCTAACTGATACGACAGACTATTCGTATCGATGCATACAAAGTGGACAGAGGGGACTCACACAAATAATCTAGAGGCGATTAATAACAGTTGCATGAATCACATTCAACGCATGTCAGAAACCCTCGTCATCCTGTTGAATGTTATGGGTCACCAGGATTACACGCACTGCAGGAAAACTGAGAAGGGCCTATACCATCAGAACTCATTCCCTGCGTAATACTGAAAACTGATGTCTAGACATGTACAGGTATTAATTCGAAGTTGTCCTAAATCCAATGTACTTCAATGTTGTTCATCCGCTGAAACTGCTGAGTTGTGGTAAATGGTTCGCTTATTAAACACAGAACAATGGTTATACAGAAAACTAGCACGATACTCAAAACCCACTCTAGGGATTGTAGATTATGAGCTGCGTCTAAGAATCTGATCGGTACAGTAACCCTTGTGAAATCCAAATCCATCGCAGTCATCGTCACAGAAATAACAGCGGCTCACAGGGTCTGAGCATTGATAGACAACAACGCGCAAGTGGTCTTCTACTAAACGCGTTGACACCTTTGTTCTGTGTCGGAAGTAGCTATTGGTGTCAATTGATCCTTCGCGTTCCTAGCTAGTACCGCCGCTCCTTGTGTAGACGTGTGATTTGCGTGTCGCTAGTGTTAGTACCGCGCGAACCCGATTACAAGTATCGATATCCGAATCACTGGATACAGCAGAAACGAAAGTTATTTCATTGGGTCACATTTCTGACTCAGTTCCTGAGCAGACACCAAGAAATTGAAGACTACCTACGAAACACAACTGATATTATTGACGAACACAACATGAAAGTCAACAGTTTGATGCAAATCACGTAATCCCCGTCAGGCTATCATAGTTTACGTTTTCCGCGAATTCCCTGCTGCAGACAAATGCCAGGATGCTTCCTTTGAAAGTTTCCTTTTCCATCCTTTCGTAATCTGAGCCTGTGCGCCGTCTCTGGTGACCGCCCTACCAACGAGACATTAAATTCTAATCTTCCTCTCTTCTTTTACAGTTTAAATTCACATTTATATTTACATACATTCCCTGCAAGCCACCAAACGTTCCATGGCGTAGTGTACCTTCTACCACTGCTAGTTATTGCCTTTCCACTGCTGGTCATTAACTTTCCTGTTTCAGTCACAAGTGGAATGCGGGAAAAACGACTGCCTATACACCTCCGTACAACCCCTAAATTCTTTTATCTTTTCGTTGTGATCCTTACGCGATATGTACGTTGTTAGCAGTAGAATCGTTCTTCAATCAGTTACAAATGCCGGATCTTTCCGCTTTATCAATAGTGTTTGATGAAAATAACGTCGTCTTCCCTCCAGAGTCCCATTTGAGTTCAAGGACCATCTCCGTCATAGCCGCGTGTTGATCGAAACTCCCAGGAGCAAATCTAGCATTATGCCTCTGAATTGCTTCCTGAGCTTCCTTTAATCTGACCTGGTGAACATCCCAAACACACAACTAATACTCAAGAATGGGTAGCACAGGTGTCTTATCTTCTGTCATCTTTATGGATCAGCTACACTTTCCTAAGATTCTCCCAACGAACCGAAATCGAGTATTCGCCTTCCCTACAATCGAGCTGATACCCTCGTTATTCTTCATATCGCATTTGTAACGTTACGCCTAGATATTTAATAAACGTGACTGTGTCAAGCATCACACGACTAATACTGTAATCTCACTTTACAGGATTGATTTTCCTTCTCGTCTACATTGAGCTACATTTTTCTGCTTTTAAAGCTGGCTGCCATTCATCACACTAAATAGAACTTATGTCTAAGTCATTTTATATACGCCTCCAATCACACAACGTTGACGCCTCCCCATATGCTGAAGCGTTATTAGCTAAATGTTGCAGTTTGCTCATCAAGCAATGCGTCAGATCGTTTATGTTTACAGAAAACGGGAGAGGCCCTATCGCACTTCCCTGAGACCCTCCTGTCCGTACCCTTGCCTCTGATGAACACTCGCCATCCAGGACAACTTACATATCTGGGAACCAACTCCGTATGCTCAGACTTTCGTAAACAGCCAGCAGACGGGCATTGTGTCAAACTCTTTCAGGAAATCTAGAAATATGGAACCAGCCCGTTGTTCTTCATTCATAGTACCCGAGAAGTATCGCGAGGAAAGAGGAAGCAGAACGATGTTCCCCACTGAGACTACGAAACTCAAAACTGTCATAAACCAAATTAACAATATTTTCGTATCTGGTTGCATTCTAAGTAATCCCCATCAGAATTGAAAAAATTTAAACGAAATCAGGCCTGGAAATAACTAAAGACAATTGAACCAAATTATATATCTCAAGAAAATCTGATGAAACCAGAATCAACTGAATCGAATCAACCAAAATCAACTACAATTTCGAGCACCACACTGTCAAAGTCCACCGAAATCGTGAAGCTCACCTCTAAATGCTGCAGTTCCGACACTGAATACGAAGAGGGTTCTAAAGACCCACCCCGATACTTGCTCTTTAGTATAATAATGAAAATATGGCAAAATAATTAAATATTGTTCACTAGTTATTAGCATAATGCAAATACTTAATGAGACCATTGTAAACCCTAAGGCATATGACTATGCCTGCGTTTGGTATGTTATTTTGTAACACACTGATTTAATGACTTAGTTAGTTTAATTCGTTAATAGTCACTGGTCTAAACAGGGGAATGTGCAAACTGCCGGCCGGAGTGGCCGAGCGGTTCTAGGTGCTACAGTCTGGAACTGCGCGACCGCTGCGGTTGCAGGTTCGAATCCTGCCTCGGGAATGGATGTGTGTGATGTCCTTAGGTTAGTTAGGTTTAAGTAGTTCTAAGTTCTAGGAGACTGATGACCTCAGCAGTTAAGACCCTTAGTGCTCAGAGCCATTTGAACCATTTGAACTGACGGTCGTATGAGCCGAGACGGGCACATTTTCTAAACTTGTCATAATTACAGAAGCCACGATGTCTCTATGCGACAATAGACGCTAATAGTATCTGCACTTTTCTAATCCTCAATTGGAATGCTATAGCATCACTGACAAAATAATTCAGCTGCAGTCCTTTCTAGACCGGAAAGCCATGGATGTCGCCTGTATTCCGGAGACGCATCTATCACCGACCGATCGATTCAAGATGCGAGATAACTTGGTCCATAGGGTCGATCGGCAGGAGTTTCCGTCCTCGTGAGACGGAGGGTTTGCCACCGGACGATCGATATGCCAAATCTGGTTACGGTCGAGGCTGCCGGGAGATAAATAAAAGTAGAGAATCATGCCATGGCAATAGTGCAAGCTTACGGGCGTCCCTAAGTATACATACACAAACAGGACCTTCATGGATTGGTAGGCAACAATGAGCGAGTAATAAAAGTAAAGGACTTGAACTCCATATATGGCGACTGGTGTTGTAATACCGAATATGACAGTGGACGGAGACTGAGAGAGTTTGTAGAGGGCAATCCCTCCCACCACCCTCCCCCCGTGAGGGTAATCGCTTCTGGGGAATTCCCTCACATCTCCTGCCAAGCCTAAAACAGATATCATGGATATCTCCCTGTGCAAGGGCCTCCCTTAAAGGACTGCAGCAACAGTCCACTATGAGCCGGACTCAGTCTACAACCTGATTGTCCTGGAATGTGTCAATGTCGAAGACATGGTCGTGCTTAGGCGGCTTGAAGCCCAAGTGAAAGAAAGGTTACAAGAGCACAGAGGTCTCTGCTGGAATGAAGGCTTAGAAACGCAGAAAGAGCTATGAACCAATTATGGAGGATCATGAAAATGCAGAAGGCTACTCCCAGGGTAGACAGGCCACTCCGAGGATAAAATAGGTTCAAATGGTTCTGAGCACTATGGGACTTAACTTCTGACGTCATCAGTCCCCTAGAACTTAGAACTACTTAAACCCAATCAGCCTAAGGACATCACACACATCCATGACCGAGGCAGGATTCGAACCTGCGACCGTAGCGGTCACACGGTTTCAAACTGTAGCGCCTTGAACCGCTCGGCCACCCCGGCCGGCGGATAAAATAGACTAGTTTATGAAGATGAAGAGAAAGCAGAGGTACTGGCAAAATTGCTCGATTTACAATTCCGAGTGGTTCAGTTGAAGCAAGAGAGGTCAGAGACAGAATTTACGCCGCTTTTCGATAGCCTTGTGTGTGCATACATAAGATGACCAGGAAAAAACAAATCCCACAGTCCTGACAAGGTCCGTAACCTACATCCAAAACATCTACCTCCTACCGAAATGACATACCTCACCATTGTACACAACCTATAGCTCTCTTTAACATATTTACTACTGCCTGGAAAAACACTCAGCTTATAACCTCACCTAAATCAAATAAGAGCCCAATCCTTCCCCAAATCTATAGATACATTTCACTCCTGTGCCTTCTAGGCAAAGTACTGGAGAGTCTCATCCACAGAGACCTCACCAAATTCCTGCATGGCAAGAACATAGTCACACCTGAGCAGTTTGGCTTCCGTCCAGAACATAGTGCCGTTCATCGATCCCTACATATGGTGGAATACGTATCACGGCGAGGGATAAAAAACATAATACAAGAGCGGTCTTTCTCGACATCGAGAAAGCGTTTGATAAGGTCTTGCTTGATGGCTTAATTTACGCAGTGTCTGAGTCAGACATTTTAGGACACATAATGGGCCTGACTGACCAAACCTGGCTGGGAGACAGTACTCTGTCAGGTGCGGCAGACATGTCAGTGCGATCAGGAACGCTGTGGCCACTGTTCTTCAGGGATCGGTTCTGATCCCCATATTATTCTCCCTATTAGATTAGGAAATGAGGCACTTAAAATAGTAAAGGAGTTTTGGTATTTGGGGAGCAAAATAACTGATGATGGTCGAAGTAGAGAAGATACAAAATGTAGACTGGCAATGGCAAGGAAAGCGTTTCTGAAGAAGAGAAATTTGTTAACATCGAGTATAGATTTAAGTGTCAGGAAGTCGTTTCTGAAAGTATTTGTATGGAGTGTAGCCATGTATGTAAGTGAAACATGGACGATAAATAGTTTGGACAAGAAGAGAATAGAAGCTTTTGAAATGTGGTGCTACAGAAGAGTGCTGAAGATTAGATGGGTAGATCACATAACTAATGATGAAGTATTGAATAGAATTGGGGAGAAGAGGAGTTTGTGGCACAACTTGACAAAAAGAAGGGACCGGTTGATAGACACGTTCTGAGGCATCAAGGGATCACAAATTTAGCATTGGAGGGCAGCGTTTAGGGTAAAAATCGTAGAGGGAGACCAAGAGATGAATACACTAAGCAGATTCAGAAGGATGTAGGTTGCAGTAAGTACTGGGAGATGAAGAAGCTTGCACAAGATAGAGTAGCATGGAGAGCTGCATCAAACCAGTCTCAGGACTGAAGACCACAACAACAATATACATAAACGACGTGCCAAAACTGGCAGGCGTCGAAAAAGCGTTTTATATGCCGACGGTACTTTGGTTTACAGAAACAGCTGCAATCTCAGCTTCATTGTTACAAAGCTACTGGAACATGTAGATCAAATCCCAACTGATGCAACATCTGGAAGATAAAAATCAGTCCAGGGAAATCTGTAATAGTCATGATAGTTAGTAGGTCTGTTACATGTTACACAGATCATGTGAACGATTCTCTTATCGAAATGACATGGAACGAGTCAGTTTACAGGATATGTATACACAATTAGTGTTAACTTACGAACCCATTATTATTTTTAGTCGTATCTATACTTTTTTGTTCACCAGAAAACTAACCCTCCCCCTGCCACCTACACACATACACTCCTGGAAATGGAAAAAAGAACACATTGACACCGGTGTGCCAGACCCACCATACTTGCTCCGGACACTGCGAGAGGGCTGTACAAGCAATGATCACACGCACGGCACAGCGGACACACCAGGAACCGCGGTGTTGGCCGTCGAATGGCGCTAGCTGCGCAGCATTTGTGCACCGCCGCCGTCAGTGTCAGCCAGTATGCCGTGGCATACGGAGCTCCATCGCAGTCTTTAACACTGGTAGCATGCCGCGACAGCGTGGACGTGAACCGTATGTGCAGTTGACGGACTTTGAGCGAGGGCGTATAGTGAGCATGCGGGAGGCCGGGTGGACGTACCGCCGAATTGCTCAACACGTGGGGCGTGAGGTCTCCACAGTACATCGATGTTGTCGCCAGTGGTCGGCGGAAGGTGCACGTGCCCGTCGACCTGGGACCGGACCGCAGCGACGCACGGATGCACGCCAAGACCGTAGGATCCTACGCAGTGCCGTAGGGGACCACATCGCCACTTCCCAGCAAATTAGGGACACTGTTGCTCCTGGGGTATCGGCGAGGACCATTCGCAACCGTCTCCATGAAGCTGGGCTACGGTCCCGCACACCGTTAGGCCGTCTTCCGTTCACGCCCCAACATCGTGCAGCCCGCCTCCAGTGGTGTCGCGACAGGCGTGAATGGAGGGACGAATGGAGACGTGTCGTCTTCAGCGATGAGAGTCGCTTCTGCCTTGGTGCCAATGATGGTCGTATGCGTGTTTGGCGCCGTGCAGGTGAGCGCCACAATCAGGACTGCATACGACCGAGGCACACAGGGCCAACACCCGGCATCATGGTGTGGGGAGCGATCTCCTACACTGGCCATACACCACTGGTGATCGTCGAGGGGACACTGAATAGTACACGGTACATCCAAACCGTCATCGAACCCATCGTTCTACCATTCCTAGACCGGCAAGGGAACTTGCTGTTCCAACAGGACAATGCACGTCCGCATGTATCCCGTGCCACCCAACGTGCTCTAGAAGGTGTAAGTCAACTACCCTGGCCAGCAAGATCTCCGGATCTGTCCCCCATTGAGCATGTTTGGGACTGGATGAAGCGTCGTCTCACGCTGTCTGCACGTCCAGCACGAACGCTGGTCCAACTGAGGCGCCAGGTGGAAATGGCATGGCAAGCCGTTCCACAGGACTACATCCAGCATCTCTACGATCGTCTCCATGGGAGAATAGCAGCCTGCATTGCTGCGAAAGGTGGATATACACTGTACTAGTGCCGACATTGTGCATGCTCTGTTGCCTGTGTCTATGTGCCTGTGGTTCTGTCAGTGTGATCATGTGATGTATCTGACCCCAGGAATGTGTCAATAAAGTTTCCCCTTCCTGGGTCAATGAATTCACGGTGTTCTTATTTCAATTTCCAGGAGTGTATATCTGTAGCCGGCAGAAATTCCTAGTGGCGCGACTCGGCTGTCTATCTAGGTCTTCACCTGGATAGACGCCTAACATTTGCTAAGTACCTGAATAGGTGCCGTAGCTGAGGCTGCTGTATATAATCAACTTTGCTTGCTCCGCAGGGGTCGGAGGCTGACAACAGAAAAAGGCTGCAACTGTACGGGGCCATCATCCTTCCAACGGTGATGTATGGCCAGGACGTTGCTAGGATTTGGTCAGTTGGGGGTGGGGTCCGACTTTTTAAAAAGAGGACCTTAAAAAGTGCCCTGTTTTTCATTCATTCTTAAAATTTCCGTAAAGAACGACCATGATCTCGGAGTTTTCACCAGGAATAGATATAATCCCTTTACTTAGGAGTGTTGTATTCTGGCAAATCATTAAGAAGCAGTTATGCTGCAGTCTCTTTTTCCCCTACAAGGTAATTTTACATTATTCTTCTTCTTCTTCTTCATCTTCTTCTCTCAGTATGTATTTGAGCTGAGTAAGTTTGACAGAGAAGCTAGAAAAATTTTTGGTAGTGCAAATATTAAGAATCCGGAATTATTCAACTTACACTTTCCCAAATTTCCTCATGTCAGTATGCATCTCTCACTTCTTGCAACGGACGAAACCTCATTTTCTGCATTAAAGAAAGTCGTGGTAGATAAATGTATGAAACTAAATGAGAGAAATTTGGTTTACTTTTTATTTATCATATGGTGTTTAGTGTCGGGAGTCTAATGAGATGTTCGGCTCTTCTTCGATGTAGTTCTTTTCATTGAAGCAAAGTGGCTGCGTCTTTAAGGGAACCGGAATACGAGTATTTCAGGAAAGAAACGCATTCGGAAGTTACTGATAGTGGCCTACAGTAAGGGTCAAAACTCGGCATTTGCCTAAATTGAAAATGAGAATCCATACAAAAGCACCTTAAAAATTGCCGGTGGACGTATTCAAACGGACTGCTTAGGAACTCAGTGGCCCATCACGCAGAGCTACCTCAAGTCGATGGATAATTTTAAAAAACTGATTGCTGTACGTTGGACGCTGATAATCTCCTCGCTGAGCACCCAAAAGCTCCGACCATACACATACAAACATTCACACACACACACACACACACACACACACACACACACACGTTGCTGAACATTGTTTTTGTGGGGTCTTGCCCACTCGTCTTGTATAGGGTGCCTAAGGGATGCGTTCTCGGAATGCTACACAACAATTCAAGCAAATAACATTAGTAATTTTATTTCAATAAAGCAGACTGTCTATAATTAAGTTTGAAATAACAATGGTGTCGCAAGCGATGGGCAACGTGCAACAGTACTGTTCTTTGCTTTAGACAAAGTCCCTGTAAGCCTTTGATATGGATCAGTACTAAATGTTGTAGTAGCACTCTCTGCTAGGCCGCGCTAATAATCTGCGAATACTGTCCCAATACTCGACCGAGCGGCCGAGGCTGACAGGAGAGGCGCTTATATTCTCCTCTTGTAAAGGCCGCTCCTGTCTTGGTGCGGTCCTAATCGGCTCACCATTGGCTGACGTCGTTTCACCGCCTTCTTTTCTCTTACATTATTCATCTTTGTATCGGCGCTTGTGGTTACGCCACAACAAGTTTAAAACAAAATAAAATACAATAGTAGATTGAATTCTGACATGGCATTTTTTCCTTTACCTACGCGTCTTTAGTCATTTGATGGAGCATGAATGCATGCATATTTTAAGATTTAATTGTCCATGAAATTGATGAATTCAGTTATTAGAGTATTAAAAGCCTACAAATAGATTTTGGGGAAAGGCGGAGGGAGGCATAAAGAGCGCAGTTCACTGCCAAGGCCGTGCTAGCCCTAACACAGTCACGTACAAACCCTTTCATTCACGTTGGCAAGTTTATGGTAAAATATTTCCCGACATCTGAACAGCTACTAAGCATTTATTGTTCTTAAATGAAAATGCTCGCCATACCATTAAGTTTATCGGTGTCTAATGCACTCAAGTTTTAGTCACCGTTCTGCTCGATATGTCACACGAAATTAATGTCTTTTCTGATACACAAAATTACTTAAAAAATCCGCACTTTCTAAAAAATACACTGGAATAAATATGCCTTCACTTTAAAACACTTTTGAAGCATGTAGCATAACTAAAATCGGCAAATTATAACTTCCTCCGGAGTACCATTGAAAAGCTGGGCTCCGACTCCTTACACTGCTGTAAGCATTCTGTATCTCAAGAGAAAAGACATGTGAAAAATACTCCACTCTGATTGGTCAATTTCCTTTAAGGCCAGTAGAAAAACATTTTACTCCCGCATTGGACCACGGTTTTCATGACTAACCAATCAACATATAACACTTTCGAACTGTCCTTTTTCCCGAAATAAATATTTAACATTCTAATATTTTGTTTATACTTTACGTTATTTACTATTTTCATTTGCACTCGAATTAATTTTCCTTTTACCCCAAACTTACTTAACATATTGTAGCAGCAACACCAACTGTAGTGGGAAGAGGTAGGAGGCACTGTATTAAGACTCGTCAAAGCTTTCCAAGTGATTTATTCTTTCCAACTACAGTGCCGCGTTTCCCTCGGTTTGCGTCACCACGTCCTGCAATGCTGAGGACATCACTTTGCTGTCTGCAAAACAGCTTATCACGGAATGGCTGCCTCGGCGACCCGTGCAACGCCCTCTGGTGTGTCGGCCTTGTACGACTGCGAAGGTTGTGGCGATGTCAGGATGCGCCAGCAGCTGACTCAGTGGCTTCTTTCCCCACTTGCCTCAGCTCCGCTCCCACGGAAGCCACAAGGCGCCCAGTGGCGTGCTTCCTCGCCAGTGTGCCTTAGACCGCGGCGACAACAAGCGCCAGTGATGCGGCAACTGAATCTGCGGCCCTCGCCCTGGGGGGGGGGGGGGGGGGGGGGGGCAGCTGCATGTTTCCTCGCCGACGTGGCTAAGATCACGGCGACAACAAGCTCCAGCGATCCAGTTGCTGAATCTTCGCCCCTCACGCTGGATGTCTCCGATGCATGTTGGGAGCCAAGGCAACCACCCACGGTAGCGAGCTGTGGAGTGGCCCGCCGCTGGCTGGCTACGGACCTCACGTCGGCCTCAGAGGATCGAATCAGCGACCCGCCATTGCCTGGAACGGTGGCGCCCCATCTGCTGCTGTGTGTAGCCGGTGATGTGACATGCCCCACCGTCCAGGAGAGCTGCCACACTTGAATGCTTTGTTAGTGAACCGGCACCTGTTTATATGTGCCTGTGCACCTCTGTTTTGCTAAACGCGCCACTCTGAGTCACGTACTCATGACACTTAAGTTGGCCAGTGGGCCCCTTCTGCCTGTGACTTGCGTCATGCAACCGCTGAGTGTACTTTTTCCGCCGGTTCTACGCCCCTGTGGCCTATGCTTTACTTCCCAACTGTTGGTGAGCGTAACTCACTGCAAACAGGCCCATGCCTGGCTGTAACTTGTGCACTCAGAAATATTACACCTAAACTGAGTTTTCTTGTCCCAAACGGTAGTGCCGCTACAATATTATGATACAAAATTCCCCGTTGTCTGCATTCACACTGTCTTAAAACTTTCTCACACTAGTTTGTACAGCGTTCGTCAGTAGAACAATGATTTACACATTTACTTTAGATGACATTGTAGCATCATTCACACTACTAAAAGAACATACAAAACTGTACAAACATAAATAAACAAAAAGCCTTCAAGAAATAAACAGAAAAAGTCAGTAAAACATTATCTTGACTTGTTTCTTGATTGTCTCTGAGTACCACCGGACTCTGGTGGTCAAAATCCTTAACTACATTATAGTTCTTTCTGTTTAGTCCTGTCCGCTACTGTCCTCTAGCAGATGAAAATTATAACTACATACGCGACAGAACTGCCTTCATACCATCTCTCACTGTGCACGCACGAGTCATTCTCCCGATACACAGACTGTAGACAGGAGCGATGTGAGGCGCCACATTATGTTTTAATATGTAAAGAAAAAGACAATTTAAATTTACGATTTGACATTTAATAGAAAACTGAATTAAACTGAAGGTTCATATCTAATGCAGTACTAATATTAATCGTATTTTAATAATTACTAAATTACTACATGAGTTATATAATGGCGTCACCTCTGGTTACTGAAGTAGGTGATTATACAGTAGTACGTAGCTACATAGTAAATGTGATTAAACAGTAATTGGTGGTTACGTGATTTCGGGAATTATGTACAGCAGAAGGAGGGGCTTATGAATGAGGGATTTGGTAAAGGGTGCAGGTACTACAATTTTAATTTCGATTTCAAAGAGTTTATTGTTTCAGAAACTGGTTTAACCTAGTTGCTTGTAGATTTTTGAGGTGGGTGTTACTTGTTAGTTTGATTTGTGTACAAGCGTTTGCATTATTTTTTAGGATTTATGTTTGTGTCGACAGTTTGTATGTAAAGTCATTTCATAGATTTAAATGAGTTGCACATAACTGCGTTGAATAGAGTACGTCTACAGAATAAATAAAGTAACTTAAGTGAAGCGAGTAAACGCGTATAAGAAACAGGTCAAATAAAATAAATAATCGCTGGATAAGGTAAGGTCATTGAGGAGGGTGAGTGAAAGCATCTTTGGATATTGGTATCATATTAGAGGAGGGTACAGTCTTGGTTGCTCACACTATGATGTATTGCAGTAGGTAGCTATACGTGTCGATTAGGTGAAGACGGTGGTTTGGAACCAAATCGTTATGGCTAGTATGCTATACAGCTGGTTTTTCAGTTTTGTTAGCCACATTCGTTCACCTTAGTTACTTGTCACCATGCATGAGGAGCAATGCTGGGCCACTAATAAGTCTATAGCTATCGTAGTTCTAGTGTGCTTAACTGTATTGTAGTAGTGTGTGTGTGTGTGTGTGTGTGTGTGTGTGTGTGTGTAGTTCGGTTCTATTGTCTGCTTTTCCTCTCCTATGTTTAATTCTTTCATAATATGATAAAACATCCGCATTTAAATGCGATTGAAAACACTCTGCTTAAGGCGAAACTACGTGAAGAGGCATGTATATATTAGCGAAAAATTCATTTCTCATATAACGTTACGGTGACTGTAGTAAGGAGAACAGCAAAAGCAACAGTAATAACGATTAACTGCAGTTAACATTATAATATATGTTTCGGTGTTTCGCGTTCAGTGTTTGGTTATGGAAGGAACAAAACCGTACTTCGCAAATGTGGGCTGTTGCATCACCTTACGCGAAATACTCAAATAATACTACCATATATACAAAAGTTAAAAACTGCTATGTCGACGGATTTGGCAGTGAGCAGCCTATCGACGACGAACCCAGGGGGCGGCATTGCTCGTGCAGAATGTGGGCAGCGGTTTGGCGCCACGGGATGGGACACGGCAGTCGCCACTAGCGAATTGCGGGGTCAACAAACCATTGGAATCTGTTATCCGCTCCACCGCAGACAACCACAGGCAGTTGCCCTGTGGTGACGTGGCTCTAATCTGCTCGTGATGACAGGTCCGAATGAGATGTCGGAAATTCGCATTGCCGAACAACGAATGAAACAGCGATCAAACGTCGAGAAATAATACAAGAAAAAGTTATTACAGTAATAAACAAATAGGGGATAGCTCATATTTTTCAAAACTGTGATGGCTCACAGAGCAAAATTAAAGTTATTTCGGCTAATAGCAGAGCAATGCAAGAAATCACTGACTGGGTCATACTACAATTTCTTACCGCGGGCGGCGACAAATCTGCCAGAAAAAAAAGACATCGGTCCACTGCAGTATGATCAGCAACTGATAAACGACCACTATATTTCTTGCGGACCTACCATGGTTCGATCTTCACTTTTATTGTAGACGTCAGAACCAACGTATAATATTACACAAACTTCGTTAAGAGCAGTAATATGTGACATTATGACAGATACAAATATGTGTCCTCCATTGCATCACTGGAAACCGTTATCACCATATCAGGAAAAGGTACTCTGATAATCGTAGGCTCATTTATTTAAAATAGATGATCACAAACAGTTGCAGGAGTGAAGATTGGATGATCGGCAGCGTGACTGGGACTACAAAGAGGAAGTAAGACTTTCTCTTTACCTCCATCAGCTTCAACGACACAACCGACAGCTCCAATATCTGTACCACCGAAGCTTCCATCCTCAACGTTGCTAGTAGCTAATACGACCATCTGCTGTCCCACAGCACAACTTTCCACAGAAAATTCAACAAGGAACACGAAGGTGCCCATCATACGAACTTCACTTGAATATAATTTAGCCCAGGATTTTCTTACTACGGGTTCCAGTAATAGGAAGTGAGTTGAAACTGACCTGTACTGCGAAGATTGTCCCTAGCGTCTTTGCTGCAGATACTACTCCGACAGGTGGCGGGACGGTTAATAGCAACCTCTAGTGAAAAGGGAACGCGTTGAAAGAGAGACACTTAAAGTCTTCAGAGGCTGCCCCCAATTTGGAGGTGCAAAATTAGCATATAGTTTAGGGTACGGAAAACTTAGGGAAAGGCTGATACGGATGTTTTGTTTTATTTTGTATTCTACTTTATTTCATTATTACTTTGTATTATTCTTACCTATATTATTATTATAACTCTAGTATCTGAATATAAACTAAGTGTACAGAAAATTTCATCACTGTATTGTACGTAGTGAGGTGTAACGTATCACATTGAGGAAAGTGACGTGATACTTCCAAGTTTTTCCAACTGATAAAGGACAATCGTGAACCTTGCAAGAATTGTTTCGTGCTTGTGAAATACTGCGTTTCCGATAGTATACTGTGGGGATACTGTGTCCTTATGAAAGCAATCGCAATGACAACCATTCAGCTCAAGTGATGCAGGAAAATCACAATAATCTTCGTACCTCCCCCCTCCCCCACAAATAAAAAAATGTGCATGTTCACGAGTTGGGATGGACGGAGCGTGTTTTGCGATAGGATACTGTGGAGATACTGTGTTCTTATGAAAGCAATCGCAATGACAACCATTCAGCTCAAGTGATGCAGGAAAATCACAATGATCTTCGTACCCCCCCCCCCCCCCCAAATAAAAAAGATGTGCATATTCACCAGTTGGGATGGACGGAGCGTGTTTGCCGGTCGGGGCGTCGAGGGCAGTCTTTCCGCGGCAGTTGCTCTTTGGCTGATTATTCCCTGCCAATGCCAGCCCACTTTGGACATGCGCTACGGATCTGGGAGCAATAGATAGTGATGTCGGCACTATTGCCATGAGAACAAAAATTCAAGCTCTTGTTACATTAAGTTAGGTATCTGTGTTATACTTGGACAAAAGCTGTCAAACGAGATGTACACTATGTGATTAAAACTATCCGGACACCTGGCTGAAAATGGCTTACAATTTCGTGGCACCCTCCATCGGTAATGCTGGAATTCAATATGGTGTTGGCCCACCCTTAGCCTTTATGTCAGCTGCCACTCTCGCAGGCATACGTTCAATCAGGTGCTGGAAAGTATCTTGGGGAATGGCAGCCCATTCTTCACGGAATGCTGCACTGACAAGAGGTGTCGAGGTCGGTCGATGAGGCCGGGCACGAAGTCAGCGTTCCAAAACATCCAAAAGGTGTTCTATAGAATTCAGGTCAGGACTGTGTGCAGACCAGTCCATTACAAGGATGTTATTGTCGTATAACCACTCCACCACAGGTCGTGCATTATAAACAGGTGTTCGACCATGTTGAAAGGTTTAATTGCCATCTCCGAATTGCTCTTCAACAGTGAGAAACAAAAAGTTGCTTAAAACATCAATGTAGGTGATTGTGACACGCAAAACTGCAAGAGTTGCAAGCCCCCTCTAAGGGAAACACGACCACACCGCAACACCACCGCCTCCGAATTTTACTGTTGGCACTTCATTTACGCTGGCGGATGACGTTCACCGGGCAATCGTATACCCAGACCCTGCCATCGGATCGCCACATTGTGTACCGTGATTCGTCACTCCACACGACGTTTTCCACTGTTTAGTCGTCCAACGTCTACACTCCTTACACAAAGCGAGGTATCGTTTGGCATCTACGGGCGTGATTTGTGGTTTATGAGCAGCTGTTCGACCACGAATTCCAAGTTTTTTTATCTCCTGCCTAATTGTCATAGTACGTGCAGTGGGTCCTGATCCAGTCTGGTATTCCCGTATGATGGTCTGGATAGATGTCTGCCTATTATACATTATGACCCTCTTCAACTGTCGGCGGTCTCTGTGAGTCAACAGACGAGGTCCGCCTGTACGCTTTTGTGCCGTACTTGTCCCTTCACATTTCCACTTCACCATCACATCGGAAACAGTGTACCTAGGGATGTTTAGTAGTGTGGAAATCTCGCGTACGGACGTATGACTCAAGTGACAACCAATCACCTGACCCCGTACTAAGTCCGTTAGTTCCGCGGAGTGACCCATTCTGCTCTCTCACGATGTCTAATGACTACTGAGGTCGCTGATATTGGTACCTGTCAGTAGGTGGCAGCACAATGCACCTAATACGAAAAACGTATGTTTTTCGGGGTGTCCGCATACTTTTAATCACCTAGCGTAATAACGTTCGACTTGGGAGCATATTTCATGTATAAGAAGGTGTAGCCCAGTCAACCAAAGAAATTTAGGAAAAAAAATTCGCGTAGTGACAAACATCCTGTACAGTGGTAAGGTGACTGCCATGAACACCATACTAAAAATCCTGACCAGTGGGGTGTGAGCGTATGTTGGGGTATGGACTGCGGATAGCAGTCGTGTAAAGGCTCCTTTCTTTAGGCTTTTCTTGAATATCTCCAAAATCCCGAGCCGGTCGGTGTGGCCGTGTGGTTAAAGGCGCTTCAGTCTGGAACCGCGTGACCGCTACGGTCGCAGGTTCGAATCCTACCTCGGGCATGGATGTGTGTGATGTCCTTAGGTTAGTTAGGTTTAATTAGTTCTAAGTTCTAGGCGACTGATGACCTCCGAAGTTAAGTCGCATAGTGCTCAGAGCCATTTGAACCATTTGAACCAAATTCCCGGCTTCTAGTGAAGACGGTTCTCCATACAGAATTAAACTGCGTTAAATTTCCCACAAAAAACATCCTGTCCATTTTTGTCTCTAGGACTAATAATTTCCGCGTTGCAGTGGATGGAAAAGTTGTAGATTATTAAAGACAGCGTCCTAATGATATAAAACTAATGTTAATTGTTAAATGAAGTGACTCAAGAATAAATACTAAATGTGTGTAACACGTCTAAGAGAAATGCAACCGTATTAGGGGATAACTTGTGGTCTGGGAGTGTAACACAGAAGGAAGCGAAAGGTCGAGGTTAGAAGATTGAGGGAAGGTAGGCCTGCACTTCCCTCCTTTATAGCTCTGCAAAATGAAGAGCGAGCAGGAAATTCCCTTTCTCTCTACCGCGCTACGTCACAAAGAGCAACTACAGGGTATTTCACAAAGATACACTCCTGGAAATTGAAATAAGAACACCGTGAATTCATTGTCCCAGGAAGGGGAAACTTTATTGACACATTCCTGGGGTCAGATACATCACATGATCACACTGACAGAACCACAGGGACATAGACACAGGCAACAGAGCATGCACAATGTCGGCACTAGTACAGTGTATATCCACTTTTCGCAGCAATGCAGGCTGCTATTCTCCCATGGAGACGATCGTAGAGATGCTGGATGTAGTCCTGTGGAACGGCTTGCCATGCCATTTCCACCTGGCGCCTCAGTTGGACCAGCGTTCGTGCTGGACGTGCAGACCGCGTGA
Source organism: Schistocerca americana (assembly GCF_021461395.2). NCBI lineage: Eukaryota > Metazoa > Arthropoda > Insecta > Orthoptera > Acrididae > Schistocerca > Schistocerca americana. The sequence continues at coordinate 693,204,791 of NC_060130.1, forward strand.
GACGACGCTTCATCCAGTCCCAAACATGCTCAATGGGGGACAGATCCGGAGATCTTGCTGGCCAGGGTAGTTGACTTACACCTTCTAGAGCACGTTGGGTGGCACGGGATACATGCGGACGTGCATTGTCCTGGTGGAACAGCAAGTTCCCTTGCCGGTCTAGGAATGGTAGAACGATGGGTTCGATGACGGTTTGGATGTACCGTGCACTATTCAGTGTGCCCTCGACGATCACCAGTGGTGTACGGCCAGTGTAGGAGATCGCTCCCCACACCATGATGCCGGGTGTTGGCCCTGTGTGCCTCGGTCGTATGCAGTCCTGATTGTGGCGCTCACCTGCACGGCGCCAAACACGCATACGACCATCATTGGCACCAAGGCAGAAGCGACTCTCATCGCTGAAGACGACACGTCTCCATTCGTCCCTCCATTCGCGCCTGTCGCGACACCACTGGAGGCGGGCTGCACGATGTTGGGGCGTGAGTGGAAGACGGCCTAACGGTGTGCGGGACCGTAGCCCAGCTTCATGGAGACGGTTGCGAATGGTCCTCGCCGATACCCCAGGAGCAACAGTGTCCCTAATTTGCTGGCAAGTGGCGGTGCGGTCCCCTACGGCACTGCGTAGGATCCTACGGTCTTGGCGTGCATCCGTGCGTCGCTGCGGTCCGGTCCCAGGTCGACGGGCACGTGCACCTTCCGCCGACCACTGGCGACAACATCGATGTACTGTGGAGACCTCACGCCCCACGTGTTGAGCAATTCGGCGGTACGTCCACCCGGCCTCCCGCATGCCCACTATACGCCCTCGCTCAAAGTCCGTCAACTGCACATACGGTTCAAGTCCACGCTGTCGCGGCATGCTACCAGTGTTAAAGACTGCGATGGAGCTCCGTATGCCACGGCAAACTGGCTGACACTGACGGCGGCGGTGCACAAATGCTGCGCAGCTAGCGCCATTCGACGGCCAACACCGCGGTTTCTGGTGTGTCCGCTGTGCCGTGCGTGTGATCATTGCTTGTACAGCCCTCTCGCAGTGTCCGGAGCAAGTATGGTGGGTCTGACACACCGGTGTCAATGTGTTCTTTTTTCCATTTCCTGGAGTGTATTTGGTTTATTCCTCAGCTCGCCTAGTGAATCACTGGCGAAGTAGTGTGCACACTCCGTGGTAGAGGTGTTTAATTTCCACTAACTGTGTTAGCACTGCTCTGAATACATATATGAGTTGCTAATAATTCAAACGCAAGAAAAGCGTGTCGACACATTCTGCGTAAATCTCTGCACTCTGTTTTACACTGCTAGACGAAAAATTCATTCTTAGTCGTCATGTACGGCAGCTGCAGCGCTCTTCCGGGAAAGGCCACTTCCCCAACCACGAGTGCTGCCGCCTTTTCAGTTAACAGATGGCTTCAATGTGTCCAGCATTTTTAGTCCAGTTCTTTCATGGTGGTAGACGTAATAACTTCACTGAACTCGTTTTTAGGTAGTGCAGCTGTTTTCTGTTTACCGAGTACTTATTTTCAATTTTCAAGTAAGGTTTTATGTAAAATTTTGTACGTAAGCGATGGAATGACTCTAAAAGAATTCATTTTGTGTTAAGTATTTTGAAGGGGACGCCGCTGAAAAGCTGACAGCTCATTCAGAGGAATTCTCTTCCTGAAACTATTTTCAGGAAAAGTTCAAGTAAGTACTGGTTATTCAGTACTCACAAGGGAAATTTCCCTTAACAACCCCCTCAAACTTAGTGCTAAAATGTCCCGGTGGATATGTCGTATAAAATTGAACACAGATCAAGCATGCAAACAGGAGAAAAGTGTAGTGAACTGTGAAAGTTCAAGCCTCTCTCGTGCCTCTCACTCTTTCTTTTTTCTTCCTTTTTGCTCACAAATCTATAAACTCCGTCCGCTCACTGACGTGTCCGTTTTCCTTTCGTATTCTTGACAATTGTCACACCATACATTGGTTATACAATATGAATCATGTCGTACGAATTTGCTATCGTCACAAATACACTATTGGCCATTAAAATTGCTACACCAAGACGAAATGCAGATGATTAACAGGTATTCATTGGTCAAATATATTATACTAGAACTGACATGTGATTACATTTTCACGCAATTGGGTGAATACATCCTGAGAAATCAGTACCCAGAACGACCACCTCTGGCGGTAATAACGGCCTAGATACGCCTGGGCATTGAGTCAAACAGAGCTTGGATGGCGTGCACAGGTACAGCTGCCCATGAAGCTTCAACACGATACCACAGTTCATCAAGAGTAGTGACTGGCGTATTGTGACGAGCCAGTTCCTCGGCCACCATTGACCAGACGTTTTCAATTGGTGAGAGATCTGGAGAATGTGCTGGCCAGGGCAGCAGTCGAACATTTTCTGTATCCAGAACGGCCCGTACAGGACCTGCAACATGAGATCGTCTATTATACTGCTGAAGTGTAGGGTGTCGCAGGGAAAGAATGAACGGTAGAGTCACGGGTCGTAACACATGTGAAATGTAACGTCCACTGTTCAAAGTGCCGTCAATGCGAACAAGAGGTGAGCGAGACGTGTAAACAATGGCACCCCATACCATCACGCCGGGTGATACGCTAGTATGGCGATGACGAATACACGATTCCAATGTGCGTTCACCACGATGTCGCCAAACACGGATGCAACCATCATGATGCTGTAACTAGAACCTGGATTCATCGGAAAAATTGACGTTTCGCCATTCGTGCACCCAGGTTCGTCGTTGAGCACACCATCGCAGGCGCTCCTGTCGGTGGTGCAGCTTCAAGGGTAGCCGCAGCCATGGTCTCCGAGCTGATAGTCCATGCTGCTGCAAAAGTCGTCGAACTGTTCGTGCAGATGGTTGTTGTCTTGCAAACGTCCCCATCTGTTGACTCAGGGATTGAGACGTGGCTGCACGATCCGTTACAGCCATGCGAATAAGATGCCTGTCATCTCGACTGCTAGTGATACGAGGCCGTTGGGATCCAGCACGGCGTTTCGTATTACCCTCCTGAACCCACCGATTCCATATACTGCTAACAGTCATTGGATCTCGAACAACGCGAGCAACAATATCGCGATGCGATAAACCGCAATCGCGATAGGCTACAATCCGACCTTTATCAAAGTCGAAAACGTGATGATACGCATTTCTCCTCCTTACACGAGGCATCAGAACAAAGTTTCACCAGGCAACGCCGGTCAACTGCTGTTTATGTATGAGAAATCAGTTGGAAACTTTCCTCATGTTAGCACGTTGTAGGTGTCGCCACCGGCGCCGACCATGTGTGAATGCCCTGAAAAGCTAATCATTTGCATATCACAGCATCTTCGTCTTGTCGGTTAAATTTCGCGTCTGTTGCACTTCATCTTCGTGGTGCAGCAATTTTAATGGCCAGTAGTGTAAACGTGATGAATAGTGAGAGCTACGAGATGCCTCATAGTCCTCTCATAGAAATGAAAACTACCAATAAACGGATGTGAGCCATTTTACAACGAAGAAATTCAAGAGTCAAAACGGAACGCAAGAGGCATAACATGTGGTACTTGGGTAGAACAAATAGGAGGTTCGTAAGTCTGGAGGTCACTTCGTTATATGTCGCTGCTGCAAACGGACCTTACACCACGATACAGATAGAAGTTTGAATGCAGCGAGCAGACTCTTCAACGACCGGACGAACCGTACCTAATTCTGTGAAAAAAAAAGTGAAGCAAGGGAGAGGTCTAAACCCGAATCTCCCCGTTGTAATTCATCACGGTCATTCAAAGTTGCTCGTTGTTGCAGATCTTCAGATAGTGCCGTACACTGTTTCTATTTTGCTTCTTTTTTCACAGTCAGTGTGGGGTCCCGCCCTCTCGTTACCTATAGGGTGCGTAAAGGATGCTGCTTCCTCGGAATGCTGTACAACAATTCAAGAAAATCACATTAATAGTTTTTATTACAATAAGTAGATTTACACTACATAACTCTTTATTAGAAGAACTTGTCGCAAGCGATTGGCGATATGCATACAATAAATGTCTTTCACAAAATGCAATGTCCATGTTAGCAATGGATATGGATAACTAATAACTGCTATCGTAGTGCTCTCCTGGTGTCCGTCTTCTAACTGTCTTGGTCTAGTACTGAGCCGTTCTAGTACTGTGCGGCAGAGGCTGGCAGACGCGGCGCTTAATCTCTTCTTGTAGAGGCCGCTCCGGTCGTGGGGCGGTCCGAGACAGCGAGCTGTTAACTGACGTCGTCTTGCGTCATCTTAATGCCATCGCTTGTGGTTACGCCGGAACAGACAGTACACCTTCTTCCTATTTTCATGCTTGATCTGCGTTCAGTTTTTGATGCACTGTCCAATGGTCTGTCTTATCACTAAATTCGAGGGAGGTGCGATGGGAGTTTCCCTTGTTAGCCATAGCCTGAGGGATGTTTCCAGCGCATACCCCGCTGCGGAGTGGAAATTTAATTCTGTAAACGTCCCACGATATCCCAGAAACTTCGCTCCGTGGAAAAGGGGTCAAAATAAGTAAACACATGTCTCGGCTTATACATAGCTACTCTACCGCTTATGAGAAAATGACCGTCGATGTTTGCGACGTGTTTCATGTGCAATTTAGGGAGTAATTGGCCCAACCGAAGCGGTGGCACAGCTGCTAGCGTCACGACATCAGAATTTTGCGCCCCAGGTCAAAAACCCGATTATGATTTTTACATTTCTTTTTTATTTATGTACCAGTGTCCGTAGAAGATTACTGCACCACTGTTTCCAATTTATATTGTGTGTTTGGTAAATTAATTAAAAGAAAATAAATAAATAAATGAGAAAATTATTTGAAATCTTTTGTGCGAAATTCCTGTAGTTATAACACATCCTGTTATGAACCCAGTAGTGACCTGCGGTTGGCAGTAAAGAACCAACGATCAGGTCTGAACACTCTTTATTTAACTAAAACGCCTTCTTGGCGTGGACTAATTTCCAAACGCAAGAAACACAACAATTCTTGTGGTGGCAAAAGACAGATAAGAGCACAAGACAATGAAAAGTAGTAGTAACCAAAATACTCCGCTACACAATTACAAGTGACGTTACTCCCCACAAGATACAACTTTCTACTGAATACTACAGCGAGTGTCTACTAGGCTAGAGCCGGCGTAGGTACTGGCCAAAGCTGTCCTAGCTGTAGGTACACACTGCTGGTCTGACTCTGCTGGCGTGCTTATAACACCGATTTGGCGGAGTGCTACACGTAGTCACATTAGTTCAAGTTGGTTCTCTATCACATGGCTTTTCACGAAGTAGTGTCGTGTTTATGCAGAAAGTCTGTTGACGTTTACATCCATTGGCGACGTTTTGATCTGACCCCTTGAAGGGAGGTCGGCAACCCATCTTGGTTGTCTGTTGTGCGGGTCCTGTAAATAGTAAGGGGCCGCTTCCACAAACCCACCCAAGTACCCCAGGTGCAGTGACGAGTGTACGAGCGGCTGCGCAAGACTAGAAACAAAGGATCAGTTGAGAAGTCATTAATGACATTTTGATGGGGCACAAACTACTACTCTATCTTCTAAAGATTCAACCGCGATTTAAATCGCCTAAGTTCGAGGGTTGTCCACAAAGTAAGTTCCGATCGGTAGCTAAATGGAACCCACAGTGAAAATCAAAATTGTTTTCCTTGCACATTTAGCTACACCTTCCACGTACTTCTCTACATAGTCACCGCTCCGACTTAAACATTTGTCGGAGCGTCATAACAAATTTCCAGCGCCATCGTCATAGAAGGCAGCCGCCTGTGCTTTGCGATAATTCTCTACGCTGGTCTATAGCGCGTAGCCTGTGCCCAAGTGTTGTCTTCGTATCCAGCGTTTCATGTGAACAGAGATGATACTCAGGACGAACCAATTACGGCTGTGTTGTGGGTGATCGAACACTTCCCATCAGAAAGGCTGCAGGAGCGTCTTCACTGTCACTGCAGAGTGCGGCTGAGAATTGCCATGAAGAAGGAAGTGCGTGGAAGTTGTGTTAGGTGGGCTGCATTCATTAAGGCGAAGCCTCTCAGCGGGCCCTCCTACTTGGCGTGAGACATCGTTGTTCTACGCACCTGTACTCGCTCACAGTGCGCTCACAACTGAAAAGAGCGTCTTGATGCGATCGACGGTCATACTAGAGACACTACCCAGCACATCTGTGCAAAGCTTCATCGGGTTTTCACTGTGGTGTCCATTTCGCGACCGATCGGAACTTACTTTCTGGACAACCCTCGTAATTACAGAAATGAAAGAAAAATTGTAATAACAATTTCTTAAACACAAGGGAACCGAAATATGTATATAGATTTCGGCTATCGTCATCTTTAGAGTAACTGATAAATTGTTAAATATGGCGGTGGCCGTTAAAAAGACTCAAGTTTAAACGGGGCGCCTTCTTAGCCTCGAAGCGCACGCCAACAGAGGAAATCCCTCCGTCCCAACGGCCAAGACTGCGCCAGAGTAGGAAACCTCAGGTGCAAGACACTGCGAGTTCTACGGCCCAGTAGGAGACAGCTAGTCGCTTAACCACCCATGCAAGTTAGCACCAGAACTACATTTATCGGCCATAGGCACACTGTGTAAAGTACTGACGAGCTTACAAAACCCCTAAGCATCACCCTTCCGGCCCATATTCTGCAACGATTTCTTGAAAGATCCGGCAGCTGCCACCTCTTGTCGATTTGTATGCTCCGCCATACTACGGAAGGTTTAATGGTTCGTTACTTCTGGCACAGTCCAGCAATGATGCTCGGTCTCGATCGCAGTTTCGGAGGTTTCACGGTGGCGAGTAGTCTACCACGCCTCCTTTGTTGCCGAAATCAAGTTCTCATGCTTCGGTATTCTTTCTTCGAAGTGTTCTCAGTTAAATTTGTGTTGTTAGAGATAAATGCTATTACTACGTGTCCTTCTGTAGATGCGTCTTTGTAAGTGGAGGCCTTGCTAATTTCAGAATATATGTCTTTGTGGTAGCTTCTAAATCTTTTATTTGTGTTACGATTTCTACAACCTTTCCCCCAGTATCCATTCTAATGAGTGATTCCCTGCAAGTAAGGCTGTAGACCGTGCCTTCCCACGGTGTGATACCGCGTAGAATATTAATATGAAATCCCGACTATCTGTCGATATTTATCTCGCCCACTAGCTGGGACAATTTTTTTTTCTTTTTTTGAAATTATCAGCAACGCGTAAAATAATCAGCATTGTTAACGACATTTCTTTCCCGAGCGCATACCAAAAAATGTCACTGTGGCAAACCTACCTTCACGCGATGCTCGTGGTGTTCGGAATTTCTATGTATCGGAAGTTTAGACAATCGGTATCATACAAGGGAATGCAGCAAATCTTCCTGAAAAATAAACATAAGAATAAAATATAAGAATTAACACGTGAATTGACATTAGAGTGAACTATAACAATATGAATTTAAAAAGATTGTAATCCCTGAAAATAACATACGCACATAATTATATAATAAACGTATGACGCTTTTTGTGAAGAGCAGTTGTAATTTTTCAATTAATATAACGCTCTTGAATCCTCTAACTTGATGAGAAACATTCGTGTAGTAACGTTTTACGGGCTCGGGTAGATAAAAGAAATAAGAATAAATAAATAAAAAAGAATAAAAACGGTAATCAGGTTTCTAAACGCGTCGTAAAGTTTACAGGCCGCAACGCTAGTGACTGTACCACCATTTTGGCTGCGATTAAAAATGGTTCAAATGGCTCTGAGCACTATGGGACTCAACATCTTGGGTCATAAGTCCCCTAGAACTTAGAACTACTTAAACCTAACTAACCCTAAGGACATCACACACACCCATGCCCGAGGCAGGATTCGAACCTGCGACCGTAGCAGTCCCGCGGTTCCGGACTGCAGCGCCAGAACCGCTAGACCACCGCGGCCGGCTTGGCTGCGATTATCGCGCGCGCTAAAAGGCAAATAATTTACCTCGAAAACTTTGGCCGTCGTCTTCCCAGGGACGATCGAGTATCTAGGAATAAATTGAGACATGTGTCAGTTTATTTCGACTTCTCATTCAACGAGCGAAGTTTCTGGGAAATCGGGTGGTGGTACTTGCTGTGTTATCGTTAGTAGCCGTCTACGCATTTGTGGCCAGAGGCTTTATACTCTCAGCCTGTCAGCTACACGTTTATGTACCAATGTTTTAGTTCAAGTTTTGTTCAGATGTAGTGTCACCATATCTTTACCACGGGGCAATTTCATTGCAGTCAGGAAAATATCAGTAATGCTCACTGAACAGATTCCGAAAACGATAAGATGTGCATCAGCTGCTGTGCATCTGAAGGACCCCCTTATACGTAAGAGAATACGTCTCTGTGCATGCCTCAGAAAGTTGAAGCGCCCGAGTACTGATTGTAAACCCCACGATTGCAGTAAAACTTGTGATGTGAAACGTTCAAAGAAAGCCTATTAGTGGCAGTATCTACACTAATAAATTTGTGGATTACCTTCGTTCTCTTCTGCGTCACGATGCCTATTTCTTTTATGAAGTTCTTATTATTTTTCATCGTAATCCTTTTCTATGATCTACTGTCACGATCACTCAAGACACACTTTCGTCCGTGATGTGAGTTAGCGGACAATGTTTTTCCGCTTTTCCTGTATGCGGAATTAATCTTCGATAAAATTCCTCTTGAAACACCAAACACTTCCGCACCAGAGCAGCAACTACAATTTTCCAACATTCAAATTCACCTAGCTCCGACATAGTGAACACTCCTCTTACGACTGACACTTGCAACGTATTGAGGGCATTGCACAGGGGCCGTTCGTGGTAAAATCCCACAGTGCAATGTGCAGGTTTGGCTAGCATCTCCGTTTACGTTGAAGCATGCATTTTTAACGGTGTTTTAATATTTTTGCCCAACCCCTGTATTTACAATTTTCAGTACATTTTAAGGAGTTCGGTTCGATTTTTAATGTTGGGTTTCTATGCAAAAGGTAAACAAATCTCTATAAGTAATAAGTAGACCTCTTTTGTAATTTCTTGTCCGTGTACCATCGCTACACCTGTTCGAACACATTCCCTTATCCCTGGGCTTCAGTTTTACGCTGGAGCCTCCTGATACTACCACTTTAGCGTCATCGGAATAAGCAAAAATAACGCAGACCACTCCATCCCAACCACCAATTCAAGCAAGTGTTCATTGGTATATGGACCCTTGTATGGCAACTTGTGGACTGCATTTAGAAATTCTACCCAACACTTTATTAAAATGTTCCCGTATTTCAACAATCCATCGGCTAAAATAGCCAGAACAATTGTATTACAAGGAGAAAGTAATTCACAAGATATGTAAAGGTGCGAACATATCAGGCTATTACAGTTTCTGAAATGCCCCTGTTACAGCCACTATAGTCCTTCCTCTGCAAGTAGCCAACAATATAGAGAGCTTCAGTAATGCCACAATCAATATATCTTTCTTTTATGTATTCAGATTGCTTCTGTCACTAAATAAAATACAGCGAAGTTAATTCAGAATAATATTAAACACTGTATGTCTAACTTCAGTAATGCCACACACAATATATCTTTCTTTTATGAATTCAGATTGCCTCTGTCACTAAATATAAGCAGCGAAGTTAATTCAGAATAACGTTAAACATTATATATGTATTTTTTTCGGTGATACTTATACATAACACAGCCTTTCCCTAATTATCTGGGAGCAAAGACTGACGTTCGGTGCTTCAGGTCTCTACGAAGCAATATAAAGGGGTTTGGGGAATATTTATACAACCCAAGACATATCCACCACACCAGAAAATTTATTTTCCCCTCTAACTGCCCACAGAAATCAAGCGTGCCCTCACGACCCCTGTACTGTATCGTCAGCGTTGCGGAGATTTATGAAACACGGTGGCAGCGGTTGTGTCCAGCATAGTTTATTATATTCAGCTTCTCTACGCGGTCTCGCACTGACAAACGAAACAAGAGGGTGGGATTTTTTACTCTAGATAAACTTGCGATCTTAAACGGTACTGATGTTTTGATGCTATGCGTCGACTGATAGCATGATATCTTTCAGGAATTATTGTTAACGTACATTTTAATGTCATTCTTATTAATTTCTGTAGAGATTAACGAGTGAAAAGATACGGAAGTACTATGGAACCAAACTGATGTAGAGCCAAGAAATATTTGTGTGTGATATATATTATTTTACACTTAGTCGTTTCATGAGATGACGGAGTACTAGTATATAAGTGTGCCTCAGTGGTAGTGGCAGCCATTGTTCAACGCCAACTGTATGTTCTCACAGGTGTGAGTTGACTTAACATTTTCATTTTTGAAAATAGTTGTAATCTAATGAGTCCTGTCCATTAAACGATAGCTTCTAAACTTGATTCCGTATTATCGAGCTCTCTCTATGTCTAGTGTATCAGGTACAGCAGAAGAAAAGGAACAGGTCAACTCAGCTGTCTGGAGCGAGTTTGGTGCTGACCAATTTGCTTGACCGACTATCTTATTCTGTGAACGCTTTCCCTTGCTACAAACACAGCATGACATGCTGTGATGACTAAGCCACAATACGTTTATGTACCTCGTAGTAATTCTAGGTACATAACAATTATCGTGCATTTTTATGTTACTGTGTCATAGGCTATGCTGCAGACGCTCGTGCTAATCGTCGTTTTCGTCTAATGTTCCAAAAGAAACATCTCAGTTCAAATTACACAACTCAATGGAAACATGGGAACAGCTGCTTACAGAGCACTCCCCAGACAGAAAAAAAAATCAATATTATTTAATCTGATTATGGCCTTGTAAGCCGAAATCCGGATAACTAAATAAAATAATACTGTAGGACATGTACGATTTTGTGCTTTTCATTTATAAATATGAAGTTTTCGTACCAAGCGCTGGCGAAAAAATCAATTAACACGAAAAAATGTTCTACAAAAACATGTACTTTATTGAGTAATGACACTTGGTGAAAACTGTACGCCATTGCTGGTGTACATTATGGTTTTTAATGCACAAAATGTGTGCTTTGGTGCAAAGCAGATACATCGTTGTTAATTGTTTTGGGAGCCGAGGAATAAAAGAGCAACATAGTTCCACAGTGGTTATCGCATAAAGGCATTCTCCATAATATTCGTACTTACATCTTCTACTTTGATACGACTCACTCTTCTAACAGTTTTCCGTGACTGTGCAACACCAAACGATATATGTAAGTGTCGCAACTCTTCACAATGTTTAAGACACTTAATCTTATAATAAATGTCATAACATTAATAACCTTAAACAGTGATACTAGTTGAGGTGCATACAAATATCTTTCCCTCTCCTAATAATTATGTGCAACAAATATAAATAAATAAAGTATTATCTTTCCTTGATAAGTGTTCAAAATATATTTTAAAAAATGACAACCAAATAAACATTCAGGAGGTATTCATGAGACCGCACTTACTTTCATGTACCTATACAGCTAACGACAATCTTTAGTGTGTGTGTGTGTGTGTGTGTGTGTGTGTGTGTGTGAGAGAGAGAGAGAGAGAGAGAGAGAGAGAGAGAATTCGTACGCCTGTACTGCCTTTTCTTTGGAGGCAGCGACTTCACTATCGACCTACTTCAGCTCTCTTTCTTCCACTTACAGTTCTAGGTAATTAGCGTGTTTTCGTTTCGTTTAGAATCCCTACTCACGTTCCTCTCCGAAACGAGTTTTTGATCTCGTTTCTTTGCCTCTCCGTTTTATATCTGTTTCGCATTGACGTTACGACTCGAAAGCGCTCTGCAAACTTTCAAGTGCACACAGCACGATTGCTGGAGAACGAGAGGCGCGTTTGCTTCATCGCTACTTCAAAGTGTGCTTTTCCTCTGAGACGCCTTTCCATAGAGTCTCTAAAATGAACAGTTTTCGTTCACTTCAAACCAAATATAATAAACAGATAAAACCGTCCCATTATTGTCCATTTGCTCTAGTTTTCCGCATATTTGCACCTAAGCTTCTTAATGGATATCAGAGTCACTTTCAGATTCGTTTTTCCTTTACGCTGTATAGCACTATTCTGTTTCTGGGTAGGTATCGTGAAATATATTTTCTACGTCAGTTACCGATCGTATTTTCCTTTCTATACAGTTCTTATTCGAGTGCGTATCTTGTACAGAAACCGCGCGTAGTATTTCGGAAGGAAAAGAGCCTTCGTTGCAGAGGAAACTGTATTCTTATCGACGAGTTTCTTCCTTCTGGGGCATCAAAGGGCATTCACCGACATTTACAGCTTGTCTTCGTCACTTTCTTAACCATTTTCTCCCCATATTTTGATTTTGATTCTTCGCGAGATAAAAGCAATCAACAGGACGGGATCTTCCGAATCGTGGTGCCCACCTAACGATATGCCTATGCAATCTATTGTTGAAGATTATTCGTCTATCTAGGAGCGTTATGTTGTTATCGCCTTCTGTCCGCTTGGTGGTTTGATGGAGCTCTCCTCGCTAGTCTATCATACGTGAGCCTTTTCATCTCTGCCTAACTAGTGCAAACTACATACGTTTGAAACTGCTTATTGTAATTAAGCCTTAGTTTTCCTCTGAAATTTTTTTTCCTCAAACTATCTCCGATTACTCAAATGACGGTTCCTTAAATTCTTCATTATGTCGGGTGTCAATTGTCTCCTTCCTTTAGTCGAGTCTGCCATTATTATCTCCACCCCCCCCCCCCAGCTTCGATTCACTCCCTGTTTCATCAGTTATCAGATCTACCAATATAAGCGTCTGCAGCACCACATTTGTAAAGCTAGTACTCTCATCTTGTCTGAACTGTTTATAATCCCGTTTTAACTTCTGCACGGACTAATACCATCAGAAAAATTATACCAGTGTACATTTTGTATCCTCTGTTTCGGCCACTGTCATTTATTTGGCTGTCCAATTAGCAATTATTTCTTAATCAGACTCCTTCAGCATCGCCTCGTTTAGTTCATCTACATTCTAATACCCTGGGTTTACTGTTGTTGGTATTCACCGTACAATCTCTTTTCAAGTCACTATCTATTCCGTTCAGTTTCTCTTCCAACCCATTGGTGTCCCTGACATCTGCACCTCTCAAACGGTTTATCTTTTTTCCTAGAACATGAATTCCCTTTCCAACTTCCTCTTTGATTACTTGTACTGTTTGCTCAGGTTCAGATCAAATGACGTCGGGGATAGGCCACAAACCCGTCTCACTCTCATGTCAACTACTGGTTCCACTTCATACCCGTAGGCCACTATTAGCTGAGAACAGCTAGCAAAAACACTGAGTTATTGGTTAGGTGTTTGGCTACCGCTATGGCGCCTTTAAACCACCATGGCGCCTCTAAGACTGAATCATTTGCTTGTGTTTTACTTATGAAAGGTACTTGCTGAAGATGCATTACGTGAGAAAAAGAAATAGCTGTGGAACAACTTCCCTCAGTGTGAGGATTGATTTTTCTTCTCATTAAAACCACTGTGTCGATTCCCGTTGTATCTTCTTTTGTGTGGTCAAGTAATGACATTTGAAGATAGTGGAAAAATTTACAGCGCTCAGCACTTACAACATCGAACTGTGTATACACTGTCCGATCAATAGTATGAGTATATGTGACGCGATGCAGTGGAACCGACCGGATGAACAAATAAATTCTATCACTACCTCTACTACTATATGTTACAAGAGGCTGATACGGCAGTATAAAACGAGGCAGAGTGTACTGAATTGCCAGTAGTGATGCAGTGACAGAACAATGGGTCGGGCAGAGCAGCTCAGTGTCTTCGATCGTGGACTATTCATCGGATGACAACTGAGTAACAAACCTATCACTGGCATTTTAACACTTCTAAAGCCGTCCTGGTCACCTCTGGTAATGTGATTCTGAAGTGGAACCACAACTGAGAAAGGACCTGGCAGACATCATGTACTGGCGGACAGACACCGTCGAACGTTGGGGAGGGTGGTCGTAAAAAATCGCATGACGTCAGCGAAAGGAATCTTTTGTGAGTTCAAAAGTGCCACCAGCAGTCTGCCTAGCACAATGACAGTGAGTACGGAGTTAAAAATAACGGGGTAGAATGCCCCCGCACCTCTTCGTAAGACACATATTTCTGTACTCAACGTTAAGCGACGTTTGCGGTGGTGTAAAGGACGACGCCACTGGACAGTGGATGCCTGGAAATTAATGATGTGGGGTGATGAATCGCACTATACCCTGTGGCAATCCGATGGAAGGATTTGGGTTTGGCGGCGAATGCTGGGAAAAGGTTACTTGCTTTCGTGCGTAGTCCTAACAGTGAAGTACGAAGTGGTACTGTTACAGTATGGGTAGTTTTTCTTGGTTATATTGTGGTCCCCTTATTGTATTTAAAGAAATTTTTAATGAGGAGAGATATGTATACATTTTACAGCATCGTGTGCTGCGACCAATAGAGAAATGTTAGGAGACGATGATAATTTGTATCACCATGACAATGCACCCCGTCATAACGCAGCATCTGTGAGGCAATGGCTTGTGGTCAATAAAATCTCTGAAACGAACTGTCCTGCCAAGAGTACAGACCTGAACTGAATGGGACGAGTTAGAATGTCGCCCTGTCTCCAGACCGCAGCGTCCAACAACACTACCTTCTCTGGTAAGGGCTGTTGAAGAAAAATGGGCTGTTATTCCTTCACAAAGACTCAGACAACTCACTCAAAGTCTCTCCAGCCGAGTTGAAGCCGTAATAAAACTAAGGGTTGACACATCCCATGCTAATATCCACTAATATGTGTCTAGACACTTTTGATCACACGTATTAAAAATCTCTAGAAAGTTGGATATCACGCACAAAATGTTTTCATATTTTTCTAACACTACTGTCTTAATATTATAAAAGAGAGAAGGAGTTTCTCACAGAGGGCGATTAGTATTCTCCGATGAGAAGGGATCCATTATTCAAAAGTTGCGCCACCAGCTAACCTGTCCCTAAACCCACTGGGAATAGTAGCGATACTGGTTGCATCGGAGAGGCACCGTTACATGCCCTCAACTTATATTGTCCATACGTAATGGGATAATTCGGATATGATTATTTCGGTCTGCTAAACAATATTAAAAGAAAGCCTGAAGAAGCTTCTTTGAGAGTCACCAGAAGAATATCGATGTCCATCATGAAAAAGGTTACTCCTTAATCCTGCACATATTGGTTTTGTGACGGATCGTATTGCATATTAGAACTTCATAAATCACATAAAGATAGCGTCGCTAAAACCATGAAATCAGCTGAAACGCCGGCCGGGGTGGCCGAGAGGTTCTAGGTGCTACAGGCTGGAACAACGAACAAAATGAAAAAAATAAAAGTGGTCAATGCGACGAAATGCCATGAGGCCATGGTTCGATTCCCGGCTGGATAGGGGATTTTCCCCAGTCAAGGACTGAGTGTTGTGTTGTCTTCATCATTTCACCCCCATGATACACAAGTCGCCGAAGTCAACTACAGAGACTTGCACCAGGCGACCAGTCTACCCGACGGGAAGCACACGACATTTCATTTAAGTCGGTGACTCTGGATTTTATTTGTAACTGTGCTGCAGATCAAAATCATAGTTTAAGAAATGCAAATAGAATTCATTGGGTATGCTTCAGATACTTCGTCTGCCAGTCAGTGCAGTAGCAACAGGCTTCACAGCGCCTTAGAAAAGCGAGCTTCCCAACTGTTAGCCAGCTCAGCACGTTGGCTATCGCTAGTTTAGCGGAGAACTGGCTACATTGTGGAACACGTTTTGCAACTAAGTGACCGTCGATTTACTTCATGGTGTGCTGCCTGGTGAGCGAGAGGCTGCTAGGTCGATTCTCTGTCGGATCACCCAGTTTTAAGATTTCATTTTAACCTAGCATGGCAACTATGTGAGGAGTCGCCAGAAACAATACACGGTTTGGATTCAAGTCCCCCGAGTAATGAAAAAGTGTACTTATTACCGTTATCAAGAAATAGTTGTTTTTTTATTTTATGAAAAGCATTGTCTTTTACTGTATTTTCCAACAATAGAGATTATTATTTGTTTTATCATTATACCTGCAACATTTTACTCACTCCCAAAGCGGCTTGTGTAAGTTCAACACACGCTTCGCCCCCACTCACTGCTTAGGCACTGCGGTACGGCCAGCGCCGGAGCCAACACGGGCGGCAAACCGCCATACAGCAGCTGGCCAGGAATCAAGACCTCGGCGTCAGCGGGCTGAAGGCGGCTCACGACACGAATCTTCGACGGGCATCAACAGCCGATGTCAACAGCGAAGTCAAGACTCTAGTTCTAACTTATGGAAATAAATGACTAATTCTGAATCTTACTTCATTGCTTCTACGGGCGACAACAGGGGACCAACATCCTTCCGAGGGAATCTGGCAAGGAGCAAATTGGGAGAGTGCCTCCTGACACAGAACCACCTCTGCTTCCGCCTTCCCAACAGTCACCTCTTACAACAATGGCGAACACATTGAGCTCTTCACATCACATAAATATTTAGCGGTAATACTAAAAAGCGCTATGAAATGGAGGGAACACACATAATCAGTACTAGAGCAAAAGTTTGTTGGATTGGTTCTCCGAAAGTGTACTGCATCTGTAAATGAAAACGTATCTTAGAAGCTTGTGCGAAGAATTCTAGAGTATTATCCGAGAGTTCAGTGTCTTCATCCATAGGCGTGATACCAGACACAAGCAAATTCAGAGACACGTACCTAGGGTCGTAACATATCGGTATAGCCCATACAGAAATGTAGCAGACATGTTAGGGCAAGTTACATGGGAGTCTGTCACAGGGAAACCTGTAGGATAAATTTAGAGAACCTGTATTCGAGAAAGACTGCGACCATTTTGCTAGCTCTGGGTGCATACGAATACGTTCAGACAGTAACTTTTGGCTTATTCATTGTGCGAATGGAATAGGATGGGAAGTCTCTGCTATTGGTACGAAGTACTCTCTGCCAGACTCTGTATATAGTGACTAGCAAAGTATATATGTAGATACAGCTCTTGACGTCAATCCATCTGATATATTTCATTACCTACGATACGTTTAGTTACTATAACAGCTTGATACAGACGATATTATTGTCAATGATAAGTAAGTCACACAGACCGTTGCAGTACCTCACCACTAAATCCCCGGCCATTTACGGAACATCTCCGACTCCAACAAATATATGAAGTTTCGTACAGGCGTGGCTCCAACGAGTGGGGGGGAAGGGGGGGGGGGAAGGGACGGGGGTGGGTGCAATGTCATGAGGAAATGACACTTCTCCCCCAAAAAACCAAAAGAAATGCATTAAGTGTTGATGTATTATATCTGAGTGAGGGGGCGGGAAAAGAGAGAGCAGAGGTAGATGAAGGCTACCCTCCACCCCTCAGAACCAAACCAGGGATCTGCTCCAGGTTCCGTACGTTCATCTCACATGTTCATTCCTCCCACGAGGATCCTGTGACTGACTGCTGTTTTTAGCCTACCTTCTTACGTAGGTACCAGGTACCAGTTCCGCTCCAGGCAAATGGATGACGAAGCTCATTCTGCAAACTGCCGCAGAATTCATCTGTAAGAAGTATCTTCTTCCAGTCGTTTGTAGTCCAATCTTTAGGTCTTTGGATTCACTATATATGGACCCGTCATTTCTCGGCTGTGAGAAGCTGTCGATGTTGTATAAACCTTCTACGCACACTTCGGGTGAAATCCACAACTCCAGTAGAAGCGGCAGACGCGCTCCTGCCGTCGCAGCGGAAGGAGCTCTCAGCTGGTGATGGCCGGTGCAACGGTAACTATTGGGGTTTAGGCCTTGCTGACCGCTCTGCTCTACAGAGAGTTCCCTTTCGAAGCGCCAGTAGCGCTCGGTGGATCGGCGGAAGGTTGAGCTTGCTCCCTTTCGTCGAAAAGCCGCGTAGCTCGCGGAGAAGCTCAATTGTCGTAAGAGTCACTGACTCACAGTAACCCTAACTTCGGTTACAAACTTAGCGAGACTATCTCGTTCTGTGTTAGGGTTGATCAGTGCCAGGGGCCTGTTCACGTCGGACCACCCCGCGTGCTGTAGGCCACTTCTCTTCCTCCGCACCTCCCTTAGGTGCCGCGCCGCTGCACCAACGGCGCACGCTAGGCCGTAGGGCATTCCCCCTCTTCTGTATGACCTACTTGTTAGCCTTTTCTTTTCAGAAAAAGCATAATTGTCGTGCCCACCCACACCAAATAAAGCTCCTGTAAACACTAAGATGGCAGATTCCGCCGGTGTTTCTCCCGCCCTAACCCGCAGCAAGGCTGCAGCTAAAGAGGCGCGAGAGTCGGCTGTTCCCGTCGACGTCAGCGTCCCGCTTGCCGCCGTTGAGGAGGTGTTGGCCGACAAGGACCGGCAGACCGCTGCGCAAGCGCAGGAACTGCTGAGCCAGCGTCGATTGATAACCGACCTCTGCGGCCCAAGTGAGTCCCCCACGCGGACAAGTACACTCCACATAACACTACATTCACCTGCAACTGGTGACTCATGCACCACTGTCCCACTGCGGCAGCTGACCCCAACGGCGGAACCAGCAGCCGCAGATGCGGACACAGAACAACACTACACTGGGCCCTGGCAGGTGGAGGGCCCACTACGCAAACAGAGAAACACCAAGGAAACAAGCGAGCAACCACACTCGCAAGGTAGCCGAAAGGCGCTGCTACCTACACCAAAACCCGCACTTCCGGTTAGGAACACCAACAAAACAACAAACACGACCAGACCTGCGGTCAGCAACACCACGCAAGTACCAACCGCAGCTACGCCCGCACAACAGAAGACTGGTTTTCCCCCAGTCGTAATACAGAACTACGGGGACCTCAGCGTCCTCAACACAACATTCGCGGAAAGGCACTCACCTTGCACGCTACACACGAAGTACTCTGGGGATCGGGCCTCACTGTACGTATCAACTAACAATGAATATAAAGATCTCCTTACCTTTCTCAAAGAAAAGGAGATAGAACACTATGCGTACAGGACCGCCGAAGAACGGACACAGCAGTACGTGGTAAAGGGAGTGGACTCCAGTACCCCAAACAGCACAGTACAAGCGCCGCTCAACTTCCTTGGATTCGACTGCAAAAGTGCTTCCAGGATGACAGGCTTCCGCTCCCACCACCGTCTACCACACTACCTGGTCGAGATGTCCGACACGGCCGCCTCCCGCGGCCTTCTGCAGATAAAAAGCCTTCTGTGGATGGACGTAAGGGTAGAAATATACGAACCGCCACAGGTCCCACAACAATGTAACAACTGCCAGCGGTTCGGTCATTCGGCCCTCCGCTGCGGCCTGGCACCCCGTTGCCGCGGACGCGCTGGCAAACAAGCATCCAACGCATGTACACTAATACAAGAAAACATACGCCGTTGCGCCAACTGTGGCCAAGGCCATGTGGCCAACTACAGGGGCGGCAACGTATAAAGAGAGGCGCAGAGGCGCAAAAATCAACAGTCGAAGCCACCCAACGTCATAACACGACCAAGGCCCACACTAAACCCTGTCAGGAACGGAGTGTCGTTCGCCATGGCTACACGCCCTGGAGGAGCGGGGCAGGCCGCAGAACCTCTGCTCCCAGCACACGCACCTAACACAACCGCTGCGACAACAACACAATCGTCTCAGCCAACGCACGACACTGCAACCACACCGGAACCAACACCAACCCCCAAAAACAACACAACCCCGCCCCCTGAAGCCACTGCCTGCGAACAAACACATGACACACAGGAAAACATACACACACAAGGAACCCCAGAACCAAAAACCCAGAGAAGGCGTAGGCGAACACGCGGAAACAGGAGCGGGAACACACGTGCACCACAACAAAGTACCCAGCGACAACAAAACACTGACACACAGACACACAGTCAGCAAGCCAGCGACACCAGCACACACACTACTCCACCCCCCACCACGTCTGACACACAGGCACCTCAAAATGTTCCACATAACAACATCACAAGCGCCAGCCCACACATAACGCCAACACCCGCACCAGCGGCCGCCAACACCACAACCGAGCCACAGGCCGACACACACAACACCAACACAACATTTGAGGGTTTATTGGAAATAATATTACCCCGTCATACGACCGCTCAGATCCTTCACAAGATCATGGCGGTCGTCGCCACACTCTTCACACAGCTCATGACTGCTCAACCCGGGCAGTACTGGGCTGCCATACAAACAGCGCTCACCACACTGATTACACCCATACATGGATAACACGCCACACCCCACCCCCATCGCAAACAACCAGACACTGACACAGATCCTGTTCTGGAATGCAGACGGGATTAACAACAAAAGAGCGGAACTTGCCGCGCTCATGGAGCGTAAGAGTATCCTTATCACACTATTGAGCGAAACTAAGCTCAAACCACGCAACCAACTAAACTTCACCGGCTACTGCGTCTATCGTACAGACCGACCGGACGGCTCTGGTCACGGCGGAATAGCCATCATCATACACAAAGACATAGAACACACAAACATAGTGCTCCCTGAACTTGAAAAACTAGAGGCAACCGCCGTCAGGGTCTTGTTCAACGGAGCCTACACTATACTGGTGTCAGTATACAACAGCCCTAAAAACATTAAAACACGCGACATCAGCACAATACTCAACATATCGCCGCGCGTAATAGCCGCTGGAGATCTTAACGCAAAACACCCGGACTGGAACTCACGAATACGAAACTGCAACGGCAAGAAACTATACGAACACGCACTAGGACGAAACTACATCACACTAGCGCCGACCGAACCGACGCACATTCCCTACCGGAGGGGCCACAGGCCAGACGTGTTAGACATGGCCCTCATCAAGGGCATAACAACGACACTCAACGTTGCCGTTGAAAACAATCTGCTCTCAAATCACCAACCCGTTATACTGTACATTGAAGAAACACTGCAGCACATGGAACAACGCAGGATGTTAGACTACAGGCGCGCGAATTGGACCCAGTTCAAGGAAACGCTTGACAGTCGCATCCCACCCACCCACGCGATTAACGAGACAGCCCAAATTGACGAGGCAGTCGAAACCCTCACCGGCGCCGTCCAGGACGCAATAGCCGACACCATACCAATCCGCACGCCACAACAACACAGTGCTGCCCTGCCCCAGGAAATCCTGGGCCTAATCTCAATGAGGAACCGCCTCAGGAGACACTGGCAGCGTACCAGGCGCCAGCACTTCAAACGGCACATTAACAGGCACCAGGGTATAATCCGGGAAAAAATACAAACATTCAAGACACAACAGTGGGACCAGAAACTCGAAGGGCTGGACACCACGCGACCTGGCGTGTGGTAGCTAGCCCGACACTTCACCAGGGAGAAACTGTACACCCCCACGTTACAAGGGCCAGACGGACCAGCATATTCTGCGGAAGAAAAAGCGGAACTGATGGCCCTCACACTCGCAGCGTCATTCACACCGAACCTGGATCCCTCAGACCCAGCGTTCACACTTGCTACGGACCAGGAGGTCACACGCATCTTGGCCCAACCAGCGCGCAACAACATCCGACAAGCTAGTACAGCAGAAGTCAAATGGGCCATCATGCATACCACCGCTAGGAAGGCCCCTGGTCACGATGGCATTCAAAATCGTGTCCTCCAGGAGTTCACGGACAAAGCTGTAGACACACATCACGAATGCCATACTCAAGCACCAACACTTCCCCGCCTTTAGGAAGACGGCCAAGGTCCTGATGTTCGGGAAGCCGGGGAAAGACCACTCCCTCCCACAAAATTACCGACCCATCAGTCTGCTGAGCGCCCTCAGCAAGATCGTTGAGAAGGTAATATTAAAACGACTCACCAGGCACTGCATCACAAACGACAGCCTGATACCGGAGCAATTCGGTTTCAGGAATCACCACTCAACAACACAACAACTCCTGCGCGTCGTTGAATACATAACACACGGATACAACACAAACAAGGCAACTGGGGCGGTGTTCCTGGACATCGAAAAGGCTTTCGATCGTCTATGGCACAACGGCCTAATACGTAAACTTAGTGACGCAGGGTTCCCCGACGGGCTCGTACGTCTCATACACTCATATCTCACGGACAGGAGTTTCAACACCGACGTGCAGGGCAAACAATCGACACGACATGGTATACAGGCAGGAGTACCCCAAGGAAGTATCCTAGGGCCCTTACAGTTTAATCTCTACATTAACGACCTCCCATCTACACATAACACGACGGTAGCAATCTACGCGGATGACACTGCCATCCTTGCGCAAGATTGGAAGCCGTCTAACATTAACTCACGACTACAGACTGCACTCAGAACGGCGGAGCCTTAGCTGGTGAAATGGCGTGTTAGAGTAAACGTCGACAAGTGCGAGGCCGTTTTGTTCACTAGAAGACCGAAGCAACTGCGCAAACATCCGCACTGCAACCCAATAACACTACACACACGCCCAATACGTTTCCGCGAGAAGGCCAAATACTTCGGTGTCTGGCTGGACAGGAAACTACTCTGGGGGGACCACATTCGACACGTGACCAACAAAGCTAACGCGACGCTCAAACAACTATACCATATGCTTAACAGGCGTAGCACACTGAACAGGAGGGTGTCTAGGTCCATGTACATGACACTTATTAGACCCCTGATGACGTACGCAGCCCCTGTCTGGGGATACGCTGCGCCAACTCGCCTGCGCCGTCTGCAGCTCATACAGAACAAAGTACTCAAATTCATAATCAACGCTCCGCGCTACACACGCATCGCGGACCTTCACCAGGAATACCGGCTAGATACTATCTTGCAGGTATTCCAAAAACTCTCCACACGACTGTACAATAACACGTGACACTCGCGCAACCCGTTTATCCTTTCTCTGGGTAACTACGACCACAATCATAGATGGAAGCATAGCAGACCAAAGACATTGCTGGCTAGGAACTGAACATCTATGGTCTATAGAACGATAACACGACAGTACTGGCGAGCCCCTGCAACACAGTTATTACTGGAAACCCAGATGTGCGACTAGCCGAAAAACAGGCAACCGCAGGGAAACCGTACTGTACACAGCACGCAAACCAGCCACACACACCCCCTACACCGTCTGTGAGCCGATCTATGACCGATCGCCCACTAATCTACAACGACCTTGAACTGTTGCAGGGACGCAGCAACTGCAGCAAGCGCCGCAACAAGCTCCAATAACGACAAAGGTAACGATGCACGATACCTCGAACTAACACAACCACACCTTGCATGCACTGTCGCAGATAGCAGGCCGCTACTGCCCTTACTACCCGCCCTACTGTCGCAGAGGTTTTTTCCCCTTGGCTCTTGCCTTGGCACTTTTTTTCCTCTGCCCTTACAACCGCTACCCTTCAATCGTTTTCGACCACTTCTATCTCCTGATGGACCACGTTAATGAGTAATCCTACCCAGACGCATGGACAACATCACAGCCCGCATCCTGTGCCGCCTGATTCAAAAACTAACATGTTTACGGAGGTGACAGTAGAACTTTTGGTTTGGTCACCACGTTGGTGTGGGCGTGGAGGGGCCCCATCCTTATTTATTTCCAGTGGAAGCTTTCATCTTTAAAGGGTTATTGAATCTCACAGTGCAGCTATGATCAGATATTCGTCCCTGATTACTATTTCTTAATCCTGCACTAACTTATAACAAACTTCCGTTGTGCCCTGGAACCGTCACGAAATTATGGGTCTAATGTACCGCTTTCCGTTGTCATTAGATCACGCACCTATTCGTAGCAAGAAGTACTCCATCCACCTTCATATAACACATCGGAAGTTTATGGATACATCCCGACTGTCATTTACAGTGGTTTAGCACGTCTATTCACTACGTCCTCTTTTTGTGTTTATACCGATCTTTGAATATTTGTGTAGCAGCCTATTCTTCTCCTAGGCCTGCAATCAGGGCAAGCATTGATGTGGATATTAGTGCTCTTGCATGATCTCGCTGGCTCTTCTACAATCGATAAATACCAGGTTGTTTTTGAGTCAGGATTTCGACCATGCCATCCTGCTTCTTCCATTAAAAAAAAGGACGTCATCCAGTAAGCAGATGGGAATTAAAGCATGCTCCATTATATTGTTGAATACAAAGACTTTGGTCCAGTTTGTTATCAACGTGAATCCACCATCAAACGTTCGGATGATCAGTGCGATAACCGGCACAGTATTGTAAAGTACAACAGTTTTCTCCATGAGAGATAAGAGCACAAACTTCTGTCCTAGCTCTAAATTTTATTGTGAGCTTTTGGAAACACAGATAATTCCTCCTAGCAGGTGTTTTCCAAATCTATATTATATTGTGCGTCAGTTAATGAAACGGTTTTCAATAGTTCCATAGTCATCTTCACAAGCAACGTACCGCTCAACAGCGGTTTCATGATGAGATGTGTCTTAGGTGTATATGTTAGGAAATAGAAGCTGAGTTTCCTAACAACTATCCGTGTAATCATGGTTCCATGTGTTTCAGCATTGATAAGTGATGCATATACACACAAGTCATTAATTCTGCTCATCTTTCACACGGTTGTAGTCAACCCATAGGCTGCTCCAGTACGAAGGACTTCTCAGCGGTTTTCGTCAAATTCAGGTTCAATTTTTTTACAAAGCTGTCGAACACCATTAACGAGCAAACAATTATGGCTGCCTTAGGCTCTACAAGCGCTTGTATGCCTATAGCTCCAGGAATTACAGATACCTATAGGCACACGTAGGAGTGCCTGCTTAACACAGTTTTATTCACATTTTCACATTTTTACCGGTTCCTGGTGTACAGGGGTGGTCAAACGTGCTACAGCCGTACGACTTGGTGCTTAAAAGGGACGACCCAAGAAAATTAGTATCGAACTTATCTTCTGTATATTAACTGTGGCTTTCTTCTATGCTGTACGTGGTAATTAAATATAATTTAGTTTCTCTGTACTTATACGTTAATTAAATTTAATTAGCATACATCAAATATGAAAGTAACTGCCATCACCTGCGTACTATATAGATTTTCTGGGTAGATTTCTTATCTGCCTCGAAACCAAGCGTTCAGTGCTGCGAAGTACGCAACAAAGTCAGTTCTCTTCCGCAGGGTGTTTCAGATAAGATATTTTTCTGTATAATTTACATAATAATGAATGGAGGAATGTTTATGTAGATGTAGATAGGTAAATGTAAAAATCGATACTCTTTCTGCAGAGTCATGAAAATAGTTATTTTATCATTTTAATTAATTTAACTGCAGGTTCTTGGAGGAACATTGTAAATTGTATAAACTTTACGAAGTACTTTTGTTTTACCTTTATATACAAAAATTTCTTTTCGCACAACGTTCGTTTCAGGTTCTAAGTCAATTTTCAAGTACGTTGTAGTGTTCAACATTTACATCTACGTTTTTTATTGTAAGGTGCAGATGTTTTGAAAAAAAAAATTCTGTGTTGACTTCTTTCATGCAAACTAAAAATTCTTCACTAAAGCATTTGTGTTCTTGCCCATAACCTGTTCGTTTTTCAGTTTCTTGATTAAAATTGCTTAGTACATGCGTCCGATACCTAATTTTGAAAATTCCGTTTGCGATAAACGGACTGAAAAGCTGGGAACAAATCCTTGCATCATTAACATTATTTCTTTCTTCTCGTTTATAACAAGATAGCCATTCTCGTAGGAGCTCCATGTACAGGGAAATCATAAAATCTCGACCTACTTCAACGAAATAGCACGTGCTTTCAATAATACGTATGTATATTCATTGTCAGCCTATGTATATGTTACCGCGAATGACCGAAATTGGAGAATGTCGACTTTCACCGGTGAATGTCAGCAGATACCAAATACGTCGATGAAAGATCGAATATTTCATTACATTGTTGTACATTCGGACCCTCTCCGGTATGCGTCGACAATCACAGAAATGCTCTGGTGGAGGTCCAAAACAGAAGAGTCAAAAAACAAGCGACTGGCTTTCTCCCGCCAAATCCTTTCTTCTGCTCGGAGTCAATGAGCTTTGTCAGTCTTATGCAAGCTTTGATAACGTGAGCAACGTTTTCTTAATTTTTTTCCGATTTCATAATTTATACTAAATGTATACTGCAGAATATCGTGATCTTTTTCATGAAAGGTTAAATGTATTAATTGCGGGTAAACGAAGAGACAATTGTTTTTATTTTTCTCAAGAAAAGTGTTCTAAAATATTTTTTGAAGTGGTTTCTGCTACAATTAAATGTAACACACCTTTGGGTTACAGAAGGTTAAAACGTTTTAACATTTTAAAAATTAATGATGAAGAGAAGTTAATTGTACCATTAAACCCAGGGGAAACGAACATACAGTGTTATGTTACCAATGAAGAATTGTACAGTCTACTATCGGAATAGGTATACTATCAGAATACGCCTCGGAAGAAGAACACGTATGCTTAAAGAATTGCAAGTTAAATACAAAAATATTACATATGAAGTTGTAAAGTTGTATTTAAATTTATGCAAAAAGTGTCAAATGAAACACAGTGCACCTAAGAAAGGTATTGTTGTGAAGCCAGTGGTTAGTTCTGAATTAAACTCAATATGTCAAGTCGATCTGATAGATTTGCAGTCAAACAGAGATGGCGAATATAATATCATAATGGTGTATCGAGATCATTTAACTACGTTTGTCCAGCTACGACCTTTGAAAACTAAGAGAGCTGAAGAAGTAGCGCATCACGTTATTTCAATATTTTTAACATTTGGTGCACCAACAATATTGCAATCAGATAATGGTAGAGAATTTAGTAGTCAAGTCATATCCGAAATATGCACTATGTGGAAAGATGTTAAAATAGTTCATGGAAAGTCTCGTCACAGTCAAACACAACGCTTAATCAGGATATACAGAATATGCTAACTGCATGGATGAACGATAGCGGTACAAATAAATGGTCAGATGGTTTACCCTTTGTTCAATTTGCCAATAACACTACATACCACGAAGGAATACGCCAAAGTCCTTATGAAGCTATGTTTGGCGTTAAATCAAAAATAGGCATAGCATCGTCTTTTTTGCCTGGCGAACAAATCGCAAATATTGAAACTGAGGAACAACTCGAAGAAATTGCCAATACTTCTAAAATCGAAGAACAGCTTGAAGGAACTGTTAATGTTTATAAAAAAATTTGGGCGGTGGTCATACCGAAAATCAAATTCCAAAGAGAAATATTGAAGAGGACCTACAACCTACAACGCCTTCACATCAAATTCTGTCTGAAAAACACGAGCACCCGCGAGAGAAAATCTTCTACTGCAAGCAACAAAGATGTTACGAACCTCACAAAAACAATTTCCTCCTGCTCAAATTGGTGATAATGTACGAATACAAGTCGACCGTGGCCGTACAGATATATGTTAGCGGTTGTTGTTGGAATAGAAGACTCCGATTTCTATAAACTGGCAAATAAAAATGGTACCCTCAAGCAGATTTACACACGTAATCAGTTCGTATTTGTAAAGAAAAGTTACTTTCAATAGATGAGATTTCTTTTCAAGAAATGTCGCTGAGAGAAGCAGCTGCAGCTAATTCGAGAAGCGGGGGACAAGGCTATACACGCTGTCATTGCAAAAGGAAGTGTTCCACAGTTAAATGCAGTCGTAAAAGCAAGGGACTCTTGTGCAATTCAAAGTGTCATCATAGTTTAAGTTGTTGCAATAAATAAGATTTGAAATAAGTAAGTAATTTTTTTCATAACTATTATTTTCTTTTCTTATGTAGAATGTACTGTGTATTTTAAATTCTTGGTCATTCCTCTCAGAAAGAGAGGCGAAAATGTTACGTCACTCTTGTGACGTTTTATAGCAATTGAATCACGGAGAAGAAAATACAAATCTCCAACATGCTCAACATTCACCATTAGTGCATGGTGAATGTCAACATTTACAGGTGTAAGTCAGAAATAAGGGTATTTAGCAAACATTTCGGACATACACTAAGTGACTATGTGAATATTGACATTCACTGGTGAAAGTCGATATTCTCCAGATTTCGGAGTTTCACTGTAACATATATATTTTCGTCATACTTCTATATGGTCTCTGTTCATTTCAAAGCATTGCTCATATTACCGTAAAGCAGATCTGAATACATGCTTAAGTATAACCTGTGATGTAGTCGTCCCTCCATCCCAGATCCGAGCTTTTTGATCCTGGAGATTGCTTATCTTTGTTTTTTACACCCTTGATTTCATGTACCCCCAAGCAAAGAAAGAAGTCCTAAGGTGCCAGATCAGGTGAAAGCGATGACCACAGTCTTTTTGAGCCACTAACCTATCCATCTTCAAACGAATCTTCGATTTAGGCGCTCCCTTACCAATAGAGTAAAATGAGGGTATGATCCATCCACTTGGAACACAACAGTGTCAACAGAAACTTCTTGCTGAAGCTGTGATTCCACCTTTTTACTGAATCAGTTGTTCCAGTAATTGCTCAGCCTTATCATGGTATCTCCTATAATTGACGCTTTTGCTACAACGAAGGGACTGCAAACAGTACTCTTTGTGACTTCTAACCACACGTTCACTTTTCATGTGTCTCTTTGCCGTTCAGTGTTAGCGAGAGGTGGTTCATTACCTCGTATGTAACAGTTATGATCCGTAACTCTTCCGTAGATACAGAACACGAACTCAGTAAACAAGATGTGACCCATGAAGTGTTCGTTGTCTGCTACTTCTATTAAATCGTAACACACATCTGCGAGCTACGTAACATTTGTGATCTAGTTTGAGAAGCACCTGAATATGGTACACGTTTTTCTTTAGTGCTAAGTATAAAACTTTCAGAATTGGTGATTTGGGCATCTTTAATTCGTTGATGGAAACGGCGGTGTAGTGTCCTACGGTCGGCTGGAAAGAAGTTACGATCAAGTCTGAACACATTTTATTATAACTAAAACGCCTTTTTGCCGTGCACTACTTTCCAAACGCAAGAACGACAGGAATCGCAACAATTCTCGTGGTGGCAAAAACCATATAAGAGAGCAAGACAATGAAAAGAAAATAATTACTAAAACACTACTCTACACACTTACAAAAATACAACTTTCTACTGAAGGCTACGTCCAGTGTCTACCAGGCTAGAGCCGGCGTAGGTATTGGTCGGAGCTGTCCTAGCTGTAGGTACACACTGTCGGTCTGACTCTGCTGGCGTACTTATAACGCTGATTCGGCGGAATGCTACACGTAGTCACATTAGTTCCAATTGCAGGATCTCTGTCACATGGCTTTTCGCGAAGTAGTGCCGTGTTTGTGCGAAAAGTCTGTTGATTTTTACATTTTTATTTTATTTTATTTAGACGTCAAGTTCCGTAGGACCAAGGTCATGGAACGTGTCAGCATATGAAATTACAACATAACAGTAATACCAGCTAAAAATAAAATGTTTATGAACTCGAAAAAAGTCAAGACATAAGTTTAAGTAAAATCAATGAACAGTACAACAAGAATCGGCGTAATTTTTCAAGGAACTCCTCCACAGAACAGAAGGAGTGACCCATGAGGATTTGAGAGCGCGTGGATTATTGCTAAGATTTTTGAATTCTAGTGGTAGCTTATTTAAAATGAATGCAGCAGTATACTGCACACTTTTCTGCACAAGAGTTAAGGAAGACGATCCAAATGCAGCTTTGATTTCTGCCTAGTATTAACTGAATAAAAGCTGTCCATTTTTGGGAATAACCTGATACTGTTAACAAGAAAGGAGAGTAAAGTATATATATATATATATATATATATATATATATATATATATATATATATAATGAGAGGCCAATGTTAGAACACCAAAATTAGTGAACAGGGGCCGACAAGACGTTCGTGAACTTACACCACTTACTGCTCAAACCGTTTCTGAGCCAAATAAGCTAATGAAAATATGCAAAGTAGACTAATTTTCGTGTCGAACGATCACTCGCTTCAGATACCGTTGGAATAGTAAAAATAGCACCATTAAGTCTTTGAACAAGATCCTGAACGTGGGCTATCCACGACAGTTTACTATCTATCTGAACACTTAGAAATTTGAACCGTTCAGTTTCACAAATCACATGCCCATAAAACTTCGGGTTTTGTTGAATTGTGTGTTAGAAACTGCAAAAAGTGAATCTTATTGTGATTTAGCGCCAGTTTATTTTCTACAAGCCATGAACTCATGTCATGAACTGCACTGTTTGTAACTGAGCAAATGTTGCACACAACATCCTTTACTACCAAGCTAGTGCCATCAGCAAACAGGAATATTTTAGAGTTACCCGTAATAGTAGAGGGCATATCATGACCTTTTGCTGTCTGTTGACAAAGTAAGAGGTGAACCAGTTGAGAGCTACTCCCCGTATCCCCCAATGGTCCAACTTTTGGAGCAGTGTTTTATGATCAACACAATCAAACGCGTTAGTTAAATCAAAAAATATGCATAATGTTCGAAACCTTTCGTTTAACCCATCCAGTACCTCACAGAGAAAAGAGAATATAGCATTTTCAGTTGTTACACGACTCCTAAAGCCGAATTGTACACTTGATAGCAAATCATGCAGTATAAAATGATCAATTATCTTTACATACACGGCCTTTTCAATAACTTTAGCAAATAATGATGTCATAGAAATAGATCTAAAATTGTCTACATTAACTCTTTCTCCCTTTTTATAAAGCGGCGTTATTACTGAGCACTTTCATCATTCAGGAAACAGACTATTCATAAAGGAAAAATTATAAATACGGCTAAATATAGGGCTAACATGTGCAGTACAGTACTTTAATATTCTGGTGATGTTTTGATCAGAGCTCTTGAAGCAAGGTCGGCTGCCCACCTTGCCTGTCTGTTGTGCAGGCCCTCTAATTGTTAAGGGATCGTTACGACAGGCGGGTTGATGCATTCGAAGTTTTTGCGATTCCTCCTCTGATTCGCTGGACAGTCTCCTGTGGTACAAGAGGTCTTCCAGAGCATGACACCCCGGTAATGTTTCCAGATCTTTGAAGCTTACTGTCGAGTAAAGAAATGCTTGCTGTTGTTGCTGCTGGCTTATAAAATTTCCGAGTGAACATCTATTATACCTCCAGAGAAGATAAGCCGCGCCATCGGAGACTAACACCAACCACACGTTATTTTACAATATAGTAAGCATTCTTCTTGACTATCCGGAAAAAAAGTGATAGGCGCACGTTGGCACTGGGTTGGAGTATAATTGTCTATTATACACTCCTGGAAATTGAAATAAGAACACCGTGAATTCATTGTCCCAGGAAGGGGAAACTTTATTGACACATTCCTGGGGTCAGATACATCACATGATCACACTGACAGAACCACAGGCACATAGACACAGGCAACAGAGCATGCACAATGTCGGCACTAGTACAGTGTATATCCACCTTTCGCAGCAATGCAGGCTGCTATTCTCCCATGGAGACGATCGTAGAGATGCTGGATGTAGTCCTGTGGAACGGCTTGCCATACCATTTCCACCTGGCGCCTCAGTTGGACCAGCGTTCGTGCTGGACGTGCAGACCGCGTGAGACGACGCTTCATCCAGTCCCAAACATGCTCAATGGGGGACAGATCCGGAGATCTTGCTGGCCAGGGTAGTTGACTTACACCTTCTAGAGCACGTTGGGTGGCACGGGATACATGCGGACGTGCATTGTCCTGTTGGAACAGCAAGTTCCCTTGCCGGTCTAGGAATGGTAGAACGATGGGTTCGATGACGGTTTGGATGTACCGTGCACTATTCAGTGTCCCCTCGACGATCACCAGTGGTGTACGGTCAGTGTAGGAGATCGCTCCCCACACCATGATGCCGGGTGTTGGCCCTGTGTGCCTCGGTCGTATGCAGTCCTGATTGTGGCGCTCACCTGCACGGCGCCAAACACGCATACGACCATCATTGGCACCAAGGCAGAAGCGACTCTCATCGCTGAAGACGACACGTCTCCATTCGTCCCTCCATTCACGCCTGTCGCGACACCACTGGAGGCGGGCCACACGATGTTGGGGCGTGAGCGGAAGACGGCCTAACGGTGTGCGGGACCGTAGCCCAGCTTCATGGAGACGGTTGCGAATGGTCCTCGCTGATACCCCAGGAGCAACAGTGTCCCTAATTTGCTGGGAAGTGGCGGTGCGGTCCCCTACGGCACTGCGTAGGATCCTACGGTCTTGGCGTGCATCCGTGCGTCGCTGCGGTCCGGTCCCAGGTCGACGGGCACGTGCAACTTCCGCCGACCACTGGCGACAACATCGATGTACTGTGGAGACCTCACGCCCCACGTGTTGAGCAATTCGGCGGTACGTCCACCCGGCGTCCCGCATGCCCACTATACGCCCTCGCTCAAAGTCCGTCAACTGCACATACGGTTCACGTCCACGCTGTCGCGGCATGCTACCAGTGTTAAAGACTGCGATGGAGCTCCGTATGCCACAGCAAACTGGCTGACACTGACGGCGGCGGTGCACAAATGCTGCGCAGCTAGCGCCATTCGACGGCCAACACCGCGGTTCCTGGTGTGTCCGCTGTGCCGTGCGTGTGATCATTGCTTGTACAGCCCTCTCGCAGTGTCCGGAGCAAGTATGGTGGGTCTGACACACCGGTGTCAATGTGTTCTTTTTTCCATTTCCAGGAGTGTATAAATGCACAACCAGTATTATAGAAAGCGACAGTAAACGAAGCCCTTGATGCCATGAAAAGAATTATTGTCCGTAACAGAAGCTCACAGCGGCGCTTTTTAATTTATTTTACTCGCTAAAACACCTAGAATATTCAGAAGATTATCAGAATGTAATTGTGTCGCGGAATACACTACCACCTACGCTTTATAGACGAAGGAGTTTGCACAAACCACTGAAAACGTGACTGGCCAGTGAAGCTGGACGACCGATGGTAGCGCTGAAGGCAGTACTCTCTTCCCTCACATCTGTCATAGGCTGAAGGATGGAGCATGTTCAAGTCTTCCAGGATGTGGACGACAGTGCTACAGAAAGTGTGTTTCAGATTAGGCGTTTTCATCTGTAACTTACAAAATGATAAGTGAAGGGAATGTTTATTTAGACACGTAAATGTAAGAAACGTTACTCATTCTTTAGGTTTATAAACATAGTGTATCTAGTTATCGTCCAGGAAGTTTCAGCAACGAGTTACAGTTTGTTACATGCAACATTCATTTTTATGTCATGTAGCTGAGGTATATAAATCAGCTGTATACGTTTCAGTTTGTACCAAATGTCTATCAATTTTAGTTAGAGAGCTAGAAATGGTCAGAGTTCTGGGGGTGGATGCAACATGATACGCATGATTGTCTGTGTTGAGATGGCTGTTCATTTAAGTCATTTGTTTAAACGAGTGTCTGTTTTCCTGAATTCACAACTTAATGCGCCTTCTAAACGACCTGTGACGAGAAGTCAAATTTCTGGTGCCACACAGCACCTCCTGGGCCCGCCCACGCCGCTATAGCCACCGGCCGGTCCCGCAACGTGAAAGCTGTGAGCAACGTATATGGTCGAGCACTCTACAGCTCTTAAAACTGGCGCTCAACAATATCTCTGGATGTTGAGACTGGCGACTTACAGCGCCGTTCTCCTCGAGCGATATACAGCTTACGGTGAAGAACCCAGAAAGGATCGATAACTAAGTAGCCAGCTAGTAGACCATATCCAGAAAACCATGGGGACCATCCCACCACACACCTGAGACGATTCGGCAAAGAGGAATGTAGCAAATATTCACGTAGCTGATGAAATGTATCTTTATGTTACTTTTCGTGTTTTATTCGATTCTACACAGAGTACGCGAAAGAACTTGCCCCCTTTCTAACAGCCGTGTACCGCAAGTCTCTAGAGGAACGGAAGGTTCCAAATGATAGGAAAAGAGCACAGGTAGTCCCAGTCTTCAAGAAGGGTCGTCGAGCAGATGCGCAAAACTATAGACCTATATCTCTGACGTCGATCTGTTGTAGAATTTTAAAACATGTCTTTTGCTCACGTATCATGTCGTTTTTGGAAACCCAGAATCTACTTTGTAGGAATCAACATGGATTCCGGAAACAGCGATCGTGTGAGACCCAACTCGCTTTATTTGTTCATGAGACCCAGAAAATATTAGATACAGGCTCCCAGGTAGATGCTATTTTTCTTGACTTCCGGAAGGCGTTCGATACAGTTCCGCACTGTCGCCTGATAAACAAAGTAAGAGCCTACGGAATATCAGACCAGCTGTGTGGCTGAATTGAAGAGTTTTTAGCAAACAGAACACAGCATGTTATTATCAATGCAGAGACGTCTACAGACGTTAAAGTAACCTCTGGCGTGCCACAGGGGAGTGTTATGGGACCATTGCTTTTCACAATATATATAAATGACCTAGTAGATAGTGTCGGAAGTTCCATGCGGCTTTTCGCGGATGATGCTGTAGTATACAGAGAAGTTGCAGCATTAGAAAATTGTTGCGAAATGCAGGAAGATCGGCAGCGGATAGGCACTTGGTGCAGGGAGTGGCAACTGACCCTTAACATAGACAAATGTAATGTATTGCGAATACATAGAAAGAAGGATCCTTTATTGAATGATTATATGATAGCGGAACAAACACTGGTAGCAGTTACTTCTGTAAAATATCTGGGAGTATGCGTGCGGAACGATTTGAAGTGGAATGATCATATAAAATTAATTGTTGGTAAGGCGGGTACCAGGTTGAGGTTCATTGGGAGAGTCTTTAGAAAATGTAGTCCATCAACAAAGGAGGTGGCTTACAAAACACTCGTTCGACCTATACTTGAGTATTGCTCATCAGTGTGGGATCCGTACCAGATCGGGTTGACGGAGGAGATAGAGAAGATCCAAAGAAGAGCGGCGCGTTTCGTCACAGGGTTATTTGGTAACCGTGATAGCGTTACGGAGATGTTTAACAAACTCAAGTGACAGACTCTGCAAGAGAGGCGCTCTGCATCGCGGTGTAGCCTGCTCGCCAGGTTTCGAGAGGGTGCGTTTGTGAATGAGGTTTCGAATATATTGCTTCCCCCTACTTATACCTCCCGAGGAGATCACGAATGTAAAATTAGAGAGATTAGAGCGCGCACGGAGGCTTTCAGACAGTCGTTCTTCCCGCGAACCATACGCGACTGGAACAGGAAAGGGAGGTAATGACAGTGGCAAGTAAAGTGCCCTCCGCCACACACCGTTGGGTGGCTTGCGGAGTATAAATGTAGATGTAGATGTAGACCATCACCGAGCGAGGTGGCGCAGTGGTTAGAACACTGGAGTCACATTCTGCAGGACGACGGTTCAAACCTGCATCCAGCCATCCTGGCTTAGGTTTTCCATGATTTCCCCAAATCGCTTCAGGCAAATTCTGGGATGGCTCCTTTGAAATGGCAATCCCGACTTCCTTCCCCATCCTTCCCCAATCCGATGGGACCGATCACCTAGCTGTTTGGTCCCCTCCACCGAATCAACCAACCAATCCGTCTCGGCCATCTCCCCATATTTCTTTATGCAGAATTGCTAACAACAATATCAGATATGAAGATGTGCAATCCGCCGGTGCCTAATGAGACTACTGTATTAATGTGGTCAGTTCACGGAGGAGACCACAGTTCGATCCAGATGTAAGCAAGAGCGACGTCATTTTTACAGTGTTCATACAACTATTATTGGAAAATGTGTAGCGGGCTGCCTACATTGCCATTCTTGAGGGGCGGACGTCGCGCACACAACAAGGCGACTTCAATACCGCCAGCCCTACATGGGACATTGTGTGTATCCATCCACCCCATCCGTAAACAACTTTACCTTAAGCTCACATAACGCTGAATGTATCATTCTCTTTTATTAGGGTCTTCTTTGAACCTAGCGTTCCAGCTGAGTGGTTCCATATCCGACAATAAGTCACGTCGGTGGTCCATTCCACACTCCATTTAAATTCAACTCTCTAAATACTCTCAGAACCACTCTCATATCTTATTCCTGAGTAAATACTTCAGTGTAATGGTAATCTCACCAAATATTGCGTACCATATTCTATCCTACAGCATACAAACACCATCATACGCCCGGCACGACCCTGTCAGATTATGACAGCCCTCACAAAAGCTCGCCCTTATGTAACCCATACCCATAAAATCAGTTCTCTTCTCACGCCCAACTTTTACTATCTTTGTCGCATTCTAATTCCACATACTTATTGTACACAAAGTTGGTTGACCAACAGCTGTACCAGTGTCAACAACATCAACAACATGAACATCACGACCGTCACAGAGAATATCATCATCACTTCAACATGATCGTAAGGTCATAATTACATAAGCATATTTTACGATATTTTAAAGTTGTAATACTCGTTTCTTCATTAGAGTAGTATGTATGGATAAAACCTGCTGCTTAGTGTCAAGCCTTCTCATAGTCGCAAGAAAGACAAAAATCGGGAAAATATGAGACTCTTAATGGACTGCAAGTAAGCCCTTTCCTGCAAATCAGATGCGTTTTTAAGTGACACAACTTGCATATTACTGTAATTGAGACTCGTATTTTTCATACAAGGCTTGTAAACATTATAGTGATATAAAAATAAAAAAGGAACAAACAATTTTGCACAGAACTTCGTTTTTAAGAGGATTGCGGGAAATTATCATCGACAAGAGGTCATTTTTCTAATTCGCACACACACACATGTGACTGAGAAAAGGTTTAACATGGTAATGATGAAGCCGACTGTCCGTCCTGAAATAATTCCACGAACAGGAGTTTGACAAAAATACGGAAACACCACAAGAAATGAACGTTTGAATGTAAATGCAGATATTAGTCAAGCGTGCGCGAAGCGCTGTTGTATTTGACCACTAACGGCACCTTTAAAATGACCTCAATATGTTGTTGCAAGTGTTAGTCGTGGTCACAACAGCATTCTTTGTAGTTGAGAGTGCATTATGCCGGACCTAAGTGAACTCGAATGCGGAAAAACTGTTGGTGGTCGTATGGTCGGTGCGTCTGTAGCCAAGTAGCTGAAGTGTTTGGTGTCCCAAGAGGGACCTATCAAATATTTATACCGCATACAGCGAAAGCGGAAGAACTTCATCCGCTAAATTACAAAGCGGATGAAAGTGCGTGTTGAGTGACCACGTAAGATGATCATTGAAGAGTATTTTGACAAAAAATAAGGGGACGACAGCTGCAAAAGTCACTGCTGAACTAAGTGTTGTACTCGCCAATCCTGTCTGCACCAAACCAACACGAAGGGGACATCATAAGCAAGGACTGCAGGGCGAGCTGGAATTAAAGAACACACAATAGTGATGCAAATGCCCATGACAGGAGAACGTAGTGCCGAAGCTATAAAACTTGAACTATGGAGCAGTGGAAGAAAGTCATTTGGTCAGTTGAGTTTTGTTTAACACTGCTTCCAACCTCCAACAGAGTTTACGTCTGGCTTATGCCATCCCAAGTAGTTCCCTTGCTGCCGAGAGTGATACATGGCGAGGGTGATGTTTTTGACAGCAATCTCGTGCTATTCCGTGGACCCCATGGCTACTCTCCAACGTTTTATTACTGCCAAAGATTATGTAATCATTTTAGCTAATCAGGTCCATACCATTATACAAAGTTGTTGCCAATGGTGATGCCATGTTCTAAGACGACCGGGCCCTTTTTCACATAGCACTCATCTTCCAGGATCGGTTTTCTGAGCGTGAGGGTGAATTTTCGCACCTCGCCTGGCCACCAGAGTCACCAGATCTCAATATTGCTGAGCCTTTGTGATCTACTTTGGAGGGAAGTGCGTGGAACCACTTCCCAACTACATCACCGTTATCTGAACTTACCACTGTTTTGCAGGAAGAATGGTTTAATATTCTCTTGAAAACTTCACAGGAGCTGTATTTATCCACTCCGAGACGACAGAAGGCTGTTTTGAATGTCAACAGTTTCCCTACAACGTATTAGGCACGCTAATGTTGTGTGTTTTACACACTCCTGGAAATTGAAATAAGAACACCGTGAATTCATTGTCCCAGGAAGGGGAAACTTTATTGACACATTCCTGGGGTCAGATACATCACATGATCACACTGACAGAACCACAGGCACATAGACACAGGCAACAGAGCATGCACAATGTCGGCACTAGTACAGTGTATATCCACCTTTCGCAGCAATGCAGGCTGCTATTCTCCTATGGAGGCGATCGTAGAGATGCTGGATGTAGTCCTGTGGAACGGCTTGCCATGCCATTTCCACCTGGCGCCTCAGTTGGACCAGCGTTCGTGCTGGACGTGCAGACCGCGTGAGACGACGCTTCATCCAGTCCCAAACATGCACAATGGGGGACAGATCCGGAGATCTTGCTGGCCAGAGTAGTTGACTTACACCTTCTAGAGCACGTTGGGTGGCACGGGATACATGCGGACGTGCATTGTCCTGTTGGAACAGCAAGTTCCCTTGCCGGTCTAGGAATGGTAGAACGATGGGTTCGATGACGGTTTGGATGTACCGTGCACTATTCAGTGTCTCCTCGACGATCACCAGTGGTGTACGGCCAGTGTAGGAGATCGCTCCCCACACCATGATGCCGGGTGTTGGCCCTGTGTGCCTCGGTCGTATGCCGTCCTGATTGTGGCGCACACCTGCACGGCGCCAAACACGCATACGACCATCATTGGCACCAAGGCAGAAGCGACTCTCATCGCTGAAGACGACACGTCTCCATTCGTCCCTCCATTCACGCCTGTCGCGACACCACGGGAGGCGGGCTGCACGATGTTGGGACGTGAGCGGAAGACGGCCTAACGGTGTGCGGGACCGTAGCCCAGCTTCATGGAGACGGTTGCGAATGGTCCTCGCCGATACCCCAGGAGCAACAGTGTCCCTAATTTGCTGGCAAGTGGCGGTGCGGTCCCCTACGGCACTGCGTAGGATCCTACGGTCTTGGCGTGCATCCGTGCGTCGCTGCGGTCCGGTCCCAGGTCGACGGGCACGTGCACCTTCAGCCGACCACTGGCGACAACATCGATGTACTGTGGAGACCTCACGCCCCACGTGTTGAGCAATTCGGCGGTACGTCCACCCGGCCTTCCGCATGCCCACTATACGCCCTCGCTCAAAGTCCGTCAACTGCACATACGGTTCACGTCCACGCTGTCGCGGCATGCTACCAGTGTTAAAGACTGCGATGGAGCTCCGTATGCCACGGCAAACTGGCTGACACTGACGGCGGCGGTGCACAAATGCTGCGCAGCTAGCGCCATTCGACGGCGAACACCGCGGTTCCTGGTGTGTCCGCTGAGCCGTGCGTGTGATCATTGCTTGTACAGCCGTCTCGCAGTGTCCGGAGCAAGTATGGTGGGTCTGACACACCGGTGTCAATGTGTTCTTTTTTCCATTTCTAGGAGTGTATGTGTCCTCATTTTTGGCCGGCCCCCGTGTTTCTAACTGCAACTCTCTTTATGCTGAACTGGAAGCACCGTTTTCCGTTAATGAACTACGCGATAAATCGGATAGCTACAAATGATGCCAGTACCATTGTTATAAAAGTTTCGTTTACCTGAGACGAATGAAGTTCCGTATGTGACTACATAACATCGGAAGCATTATAAATGTAAATTAACTTAAGGCCAAATTTCTAACGCTATTCGTCATTAAAAGGATCAGGTTAAGCCGAAGGAGGGGATGTTTTTCTGATTTTACTTCTTTTTGTTCAACGTTAGTCACAACATGTCGGTGTTGGAAGCCTTATTGGTTTCTGATGCTCCAGAACAATTAGTATGTGGTGCTCTTGCAAGTCATCAGGTTTTACGAGACAATAGCTACTTCCAAAGGCCAGTGTATTTAACTGTACGGAAGTGGAATGAATCACACGGCAGTCAAATGAGAGTGACAAAGCGGAAACCAGAACAGCAGAAGCAACGCAGTTCACAGTATGAATCATTCTGCCTTATCAACCCAAGCTACCCCGGCCGTAATACGCAGCTGCCGGAAAGCTCAACTGTGAATCATCGAAGCTGTAGGAACTACGATGTTATTGCGCGTGACGTTCCAAAGAATTCATTGAGTGCCCGTTGGCTTCTAGAATTACTCGTAAGTGACGCTAGAAGTCTGGAGCTACGATCTTAATCACGCTTGTCAGCTGACGAGTTCGATGTTACGGGCAGCCTAAGTGTCAGTGTCACCCACGGTACTTTTGAGATAATTTAGTGGCTTATTTTGTAAATAAGTATAACACTAATTTAAATAAAATTATATTGTCAAGCAAAATAACCTAATCATAAAACCACTGAAACTCATGTTACTTTATCCCTTTGGATCTCAGTGTCAGTAGGAAATGGTCATAACAAAATCTTTATTCCCTTATGCAGTTTTTCTCCTATTTTAACTCACTTGAGGCAAACGCCAAATCTAGCGAAATATACCCCATATGAATCTTCAAATATACACAAAATTTTTACTCTTCCGTTTACTTCATTGAATTAAAATCACGTTACAAAATTTATGGAGCCTAAAGTAGTTTATTCTGCACCCTGAACTTATTAAAAGAAATATGTCAGAATAACTAACTTTTAAATTACTTAATGGCCAAATGATAACTACAATGAAAACAAATTAATAACCGTATTAAATGTGCACCTTAAGATGTGTTCCATTTCCCAAAACTTGGCAATGAGCAAGGAAGGGCGAAAGTATCGATCATGGTCCAGAAGGGCGAAAGCGTGTCACGGTCTATCAATAGGAACTATACTGTCATTTTCCTACAATAATCTGTGGAAACCATCGAAAAGTTCCAATCAGAATTGACTGATTAGATAACAAAGTCTTTAATCCCTTCACCAGTTTTTTTCCTATTTTTAACTCAATTTGGGTAAACGCCAAATGTAACGAAATCTACCCTATATGAGTCTTTAAATATACACAATATTTTTGCTCTTCTATTTATTTCAGTGAATTACAATCATGTTACAAAATTTAAGGGGCTTAAAGTAGTTCTAAATGTAATGGGATTATTTTGTAAGGTTAAAGACGTTTGAAAGCATGCTGTTGTCTGCCAGCCTTCATTTTTCGTGGAAATCTATTAAACTGAATGCTGTAGAGAACTCGGAACATTTTTGTTTGGTGTTTTAGGACATGCCCGAAAGATAAAGATCGTTCCCATCCAACAAATTCTAAAAATGCATGATGCTTTTTCTTTGAAACAAATTAGTGTTTTCAATCACGTATTGTAGTGTCTTATTTTGTTACTGATGAGAGATTTCTTGGTTGTAGGTGTCTTTAGCAGATACCACTCCAAGTTTCACCTATTTTGCTTTGTTTCATTCTTCATCAAATCCACTGATTTACATAGTGTCATCTAAGTACAACGACTTATGTGAGATCGTGTGATATTGAATTTGGTTTTTTCATCAAATAGTGGACTGTAGTATGACTTTTCTGGAGTTTACGTCTTCATTTTCTATAATAGTATTAAGTGAAAAAACTAGCATTCTCGTCCATTGAATATTGGTGTTTCGGACTACCACTTAAACACCTTGACAGTTCAGAGGCTTCCTTTAGCAGGATACAGATTAGCGGGCTGTTTTCCAAGGGTTCTTTGTGGAGTGGGGGAGTGGCCATGTACGGTAAAAGCGGTAATCCACTGAGTCCATAGACGTATCACGGCACTGCACTGTACAGATATTTGAATGTTGTGCAGGGGCATTTGCATTTAGTGAATCTAAACTTCTAACTGTTGTAGTTCAAAGGTCCCTTAACTCTGACTTCAGAGCATTTTTGCTCAAGCTAGAGAGGGTCCTTGGTTCACTTCATAGGAAATACCAAAAATTAGTTGCATGTGGTGACTTCAGTATTAATTTTGTATGTGCTTGTGTAAGACAAAGGATGCTGGAAGTTCTCCTAAATTCGTATGATCTGATGGAGACCGTATTTTTTTCCAACCAGGGCGCAGGGAAACAGTAGCACAGCCATAGAGAACATTTTTATTCATTCTTCATTACTAGACGGACTTTCTGTTAGCAAAAGAGTGAATCGCCTTTTAGACCGTGATGCACAAATTTTAACACTGAAAGTTTTTGTACTCAGACTAATGTTATATATAGTTACAAACTATGTAGGAAAGCTAATCCAAGGCATTAGAGAGTTTCTTAAACCTCGTTAAGGAACAAGAGCAGCTGAATGTTTATTGTGTCGATAACATAGATGACAAGTATAATGCTTTTCTTAACACATTTCTCATGCTCTTTGAAAGTTGCTATACATTAGAACTTTCTAAACAGGGTACTAGCAGTAAAAGACAGCCTGCGTGAGTCGCATAAGGTTATCGTATAGAACAAAGTGGGAAGTAAGCCAAAATGTTAGAAGCAGTCAAGATCAAGCTACAGCAGCCCATTATAAACACGTGCTTAAATATATTATTACGAAGGCAAAGAGTATGTGGTACGCAAATAGAATAGCTAATTCACAGGATATATTTAAAGCCGTATGGCCAGTCGTGAAGGAAGTGTGTGGTCGGGATCTCAAGGTCGACAACATAGAGTCAGTTCGTATTAAAAGTATTTCTGTTATTGAAAAGTCACATATATGTACAGTAATTAACAGTCACTTGCTGAGCGCTGCTGGCGAATTAAATAAAAACTTTGTGCCTACAGGGAATCATATAACTGTCATCGAAAATGCCTTTACGAGACTGATGTCTGAAATATTCCTCTGTGGTACTGCGAAGGGGGAGACTGAGTCATTAATTAAATCACTGAAAACTAAGGACCCTCGCGGATATGATGGAACGACTAGCAATATATTAAAGTACCGTGCTGCACATGTTGGCCCTGTATTTTGACATATTTGTAATTTTTCCTTTAAGAAAGGAGAGAGGTAGAAAGAGATAATGTGAGCACTTTCATACCTGTTTCTATGCCATCAGTGTTTGCTAAAGTTATTGAAAAGGCTGTGTATGTAACAATAATTGATCATTTTATTTCACATAATTTGCTACAAATGTATTGTTCAGTTTTAGAAGTGGTTTAACAACTGAAAATGCTATATTCTCACTTCTCTGTGAGGTACTGAACGGATTAAACAAAAGGTTTCAGATGCTATGCATCTTTTATTATTTAACTAACGCGTTTGGCTGTATTAATAACAAAATATTGCTCCAGAAGTTAGATAATTAGGGAATATGGGGAGTAGCTCACAACTGGTTCACCTCTTACTTTGGCAACAGACAGCAAAAAGCCATTATTCGCAGTTTCGAGAATGGCTATGATGTGGAGTCTGAGTGGGGTACGGTGAAATGAGAGGTGCCACAGGGATCCGTTCTGGGGTCACTCCTGTTCCTCATTTATATAAGTGATATGCCTTCCATTATTTCAGTTAATTCTAAAATATTTCTGTTTGCTGATGACACTAGCTTGGTGGTAAAGGATGTTGTGTGCAACATTCGCTCGGTTACAAATAGTGCAGTTCATGACATAAGTTCATGGCTTGTATAAAATAAACTGGCGCT
This sequence comes from Schistocerca americana, assembly GCF_021461395.2. NCBI lineage: Eukaryota > Metazoa > Arthropoda > Insecta > Orthoptera > Acrididae > Schistocerca > Schistocerca americana. Next base: position 693,248,334 of record NC_060130.1, read on the forward strand.
AAATCACAGTAAGACTGAGTCTTTACCGTTTCTAACACACAGTTCAAGAATACCCGACGTTTTAATTTCACTGAATGGGCATATGATAAGTGAAACGGAACATTTCGAATTGCTAGGTGTTCATATAGACAGTAAACTGTTGTGGAAAGCCGAGGTTCAGCATCTTATTCAGAGACTTAATGCCGCCGTTTTTACTATTCCAACGTTATCTGAAGTAAGTGATAGATCCACACGAAGAGTAGTCTGCTTTGCCTATTTTCATTGGCTTATGATGTATGATATTACATTTTGGAGTAACTCTTCGCACTCTCGAAGAACATTTGTGGCTCAGAAACGGTTTGGGCAGTAAGTGATGTAAGTTTGCGAACCTCTTGTCGGCCCCTGGTCACTAATTTGGGTGTTTTAAGATTGGCGTCTCAATATATATATATATATATATATATATATATATATTACTGTCGTTTCTTCCTAAAAATATCAGCATGTTCCCAAGAATTAGCAGCTCTCACTTATCACTTAGTTAGTACTAGGCAGAAATCCAGTCTGCATTTGGATTGCACTTCCTTTATTCTTGTGCAGAAAAGTGTGCAGTATACTGCTGCAATCATTTTCAACAAGCTAGTACAAGCATCAGATAATCGTAGCAGTAATCCACGCGCTGTCGAATCGAAACTGAAGATTTTCCTCGTGGGTCACTACTTCTATTCTTTCGAGGAGTTCCTTGAAAAACTGAACTAATTCCTGTGTTATATTGTTGACTACTGTTACATAAACTTATGTTTTACTTGGGGAAGGAGTTATGAATATTTTTTGTTTGTTGTTACTTTTGTTTTGTAATTTCATGTATTGACATGTTCAGTGACCTTGGAAATTTGTTCATCAGTTGGGACCTACGGAACTAGATGTGTAAAATAAAAAAAATATAGTCAATTGTCGTCATTCTAAGACAAAATTATTTTTCTCACAGTTTCTTCCACACTCTTGTTATTTCCTCCAGAACATAATTACCAAGGAGCTACCGATATCCTTGTCTGACACTTGTCTTTATAAAGAGTTTTCCATTGTTCTCTAATATGTATTTCAATTTAGATTTTGGAACTTTAAGAGTCGGTCTAAATATACAGTTTCTTGATTACCTCCAATGTCCTGTAGGAAGTTCATTTAACACTTTTTTTTCTATTGAGTCTTTCGAAAGATAGATATTATCACGTAATTTTTATGTCACATAACAATTTCTTTTCGTATTGATTTTAAGTCCCAAATCTGTAGTGGAAGATATCTTGTTAGTGTTTATCTTGTTACTCTTTTTAACTAGACACGGCATAGTTCAGCGTCTCTACGTGACATGAACTCAACAAGTCGTTATGCTACCTTGTATCGTTACTGTTAACGCGAAATGTTATCTTTATGCTAACATAACGAAAAGAAAGAAAAGGTAGAGCCCAAGCAAAGCACCAACTCCCTGCACAACGGTCTCCGCTCGTCCACAAAAGATTATGTTATGCATCTGTGGAACAGCGATGGTGTGGTGTATTACGAATTGCTGCCGCGACATGTAACCGTCAGCGTTGATACTTATTGTCAACTACTGAGAAGTCATACTGACACAGTTAAGGAACAACGACCATGATGATTGCGTGAAGTGATGCTACTCCACAATAACGCCCGCCATCATCTGCTAGACTGACAAAAAATCACTGTACAGGAGCTGGGTTGGGAGTCATTCCACACCCACCATAGTCACCTGGTCTTGGGCCCTCAGATTTTCACTTTTACCGTTCTCTGTCGAACAGCCTTCAAGGAACTTCCCCTCCGGATGAAAATGCTCTCCGAACGTGAGTGCACGAGATCTTCGCATCAAAACCACGTGATTTCTACAGTCGCGCAATCGAAAATTTACTTCAGTGCTGGAAGACTGTTATAAATAGTGCAGGGGAATATATTAATTATAAATAAAATGTCTGTTCTATGTATCTTCTATGTTTATTAAACTTATGGAAAAACGCTAAGCATTTATGCACCAATCCAATAGCTACTTCCAAAGGTCATTGAGGTAGATCGTGCGAAGGTGGCGGAAAGTCTCACGGCAGCCAAGTGACTAAGTGACATAGCAGAGAACGCAACAACGGAAGCCACGCAGCTCACAGCATGAACTCATTCAGCCGTATCGGCCCAAACTGCTCCGCCCCAAGTATGTAGCAGCATAACCGCTCAGTTCTGAATCACAGAATTTGTGGAGACCCTGACGTTACCGCACGTGACATTCCAGTGAGTTGCCTGTCGTTCTCCACACAAACTCGTGAATGACACAAGATGTGGGAAGCTACGATCCCAAGCACATTATTCAGCTAACGAATTCGTTGTTGAGTTCACTGTAACTGCCCATCTGAACTGCTGTATCTGGGATGTCATTTAAATGCTTCATTTGTGACTGAAGCCAATAAATAAGTTCTGCCCTAGATTCATAAAAACGCAGAAAATCTTAACTGGAACCTGAATTCGACTCTCATTTTACAGACGGGATAAGTGATGCAGTTATAAAATAATTGAATCTCTCGTTATTTTTTCTTCTTCATTGCAGCTCAGTGACAGTAAGGATTGGTCATAGAATACAGAATTTTATATCCTGGACTTATAAAAAGAATAATACCAGAATAATGACATTTTGAATTACTTAATGTGGAAATGACAGTAACTATTATAACAAATTGATAATAATATCAAATGCTCATCTTAAGACTTTTCGTTTTTGCAAAACTTAACAATGGCCAGAGGAATGGGAAGATACCGGTCAGGTTCTCTCAGTAGGAATTATACTGCAACTTTCCTGTAATGATTTTGGAAAACCATAAAGAAGTACAAATCAGAATGGGTGAACAGAAAACCGTTTCTTTATTCTCTTCATACGAACAGTATTTATTCCTATTTTGATTCAATTCAGTGAAGTACACAGAATTCAGCACCACAAAAGGACGTGAATATTCATAAATACTCAGTATTTCTCCCTCCAATTAATTTCAATGAGTTACAGACTTGTTTGACGGAAAGTTTTATTGACGGCAATAGAAAGAAGGGTTTTGTGGGGAGAAAAAGACTTCAACATGATATCGAAAGCTTGAGGTTGTCTGTAACAGCCTTCATTTTTGACATCTATCGAACCGAGTGCAGCACACGTTTTTCAGTGGTACTTCACGACATTTTCACAACAGAAAGATTGTTTTCTGTATCGGACTCTCTGCTGTATGTTGCTGCTCCTCTGACACAAATTCTTATTTCCAGTCACGAATTTCGGAAGTGACTAGATGTTCTTTGACGACAGTTCTCCTTTTTAAATACAGACCTATGTCAGCGTAGTGAATTAACACCGCTTATGGAGAGGGTAGGTCACTTTCTGCCTGAAAATATTTCTTGTGTGTGCACTGAGTCGCTGCCAAACATATGGTGTCGTTCCCTACGCAGAGCTTTAGGTCAGGAAGAAAGTGTAGAAATTAAGAAATAAGAAATCGGCAATTATGAAGGAGACTTCAATCTCTGTTCTGAACGCGTCCATAGACTGCATACATACCCCGTTAATAGGCATAATAAGAAAGTCCTTTAGTTCAGGAATTTCCTACAGTACCTGACGCACGCACAACTTGTGCTATTATTAAAGAAATGTTAAGCAGAAAGTATTGCAAAGCACAGGCCAGTTTCACTTCTCTGCGTATTCTCAAAAATATTTGAGTCAGTCATGATAAGAAGACTAATGAATTGCATGAATTAATACAACCTTTTTAATGAGCCAGAGTTTGGTTTGCAAAATGGGAAGACGTACAATGTCGGCCATTACACAGTTTACAAAAGTGTTACCTGCAGCTCTTGACAATGGTGACTGTGTTTCTAGCGTATTCTTACACTTGTCCAAGGCTTTTGATGCTGTTGACCAAAAAATACTACTAAATAAACTGGAAGCACTAGGTGTAAGAAGATTAGCAAACGAGTGGTTCTAGCCTTACTTGGAAAACAGAGAGCAAAGGATAGAAGTAGCTTATTTACTCTCAGATGAGAAATTTTTAGTAACAAAAACAAGAAGTATATAAACACAGGCGTTCTTCAGGAGAGCCTATTTGATCCAGTTCTATTCTTAATATACACAGTGACTCAGCTACCACTGCCTATGTCGTTTTATGTCTGACCTTCAAAAACCACGCGCGAGATTTTCATATTCTCTTGCTCGGTACGCTCAAACTATTAGTCCTACAGAAAAAATGAACAGGATCTTTTCTGTAGGAAATTAATTGTGGTTATGTTTTGTACTGGTATACTTTTTCCATAAAGGCCGTAGTTTTCAGTTGTTCAAGAAAAACGTACAAAAGTGATCTTCAAACCCTATACAACACAATCGGGCCCCACCTGTCACGATTTCTAGTATGTCGCTCAAGGCATTCCCCAAATGAAAATTTCCGACTACACGAACTATTCCCGATATTCGACTTTTAACTTTATTGATTGGCCTATTACACCACCTGAGTAGTCAGCTATTTCGCTAACATTATTAAATTAATCGTGCCTGTGAGGGTAATGAATGAAAAAATGACTTTCGTAAACGTTATGCTAAGATTTAAGTTGAAAATTCGATCCAAATAACACCTTAAAATCAGGGTCATGGTGAGAAGGCCTGACTAATGCAACGAAGTAATTGTTTATTTCATGCTGTTAAAATTCACGATATTCTTAGGTCAAATTTTCAAGACCGACAATTTTGCAAGTTCGATTAAGACGGTGGCATGATAATACCACTCAGTGAGAACCAAAAAAGTTGGAACGTGGGAAACAATTCGTGCAGTCTCAAATTTTTGTACAGTGGTAGGAGGGAGTTCCATGAGTGACATACTAGAAATCCTGACCGTTGGTGGCTGAGTGTGCTAGCGAGGTTCGAGGCTCACTCTTGTACGTCTTTCTTGAATAACTTGAAAACAACGGTACTGGCGAAAACGTATTCCAGTGCAACATTTAACTACATTAAATATCAGACGAAAGAGATACCGTTAATTTTTTCTGTAGGACTGATAGTTCGCTCGTAGAGAGCGAAGAAAATATGAAAATCTCGCTCATGATTTTTTAAGGTCAAACATAACATTGTGAGATGCATGAAGCGACATCGGTATGGATAGCTGAATCAGTATGTATATCAATGTCTTTCGAGACAGTATTAGTCAAAAGGACAAAGTACATTTTGATACTGACAGCAACGTCATAGTCACTGATAAAACACCAGAACTCATAGTACAGAAACCAAATGCTAGTCTCAAGGTTGTTTGTGATTCGGAAGTATACAACAGATTAACACCGAACATAAAGAAAACGAACAGTATGCACTTCATCGGTAAAAACGGAACACCCTTCTGTCACGTCAAGCATAAATGATAAATTTATAGACTGTGTACCAAACGAAAAGTTTTTAGAGATAAATATTGTCAACTGACATGAAATGAACACTCAAAGATGGACGCAAAATGTATGTCATCAGTACGTTTTTCTCTTAGGTCTCTATCATCAATTTGTACAATTCAGTGCCTTGGGGTGACATACTATTCCACCGTGCACACTATTCTTAGCTATGAGACTCTTTTCTGGGGACCGAAGGCACAAAACACAGAAACAACTTCTCAACTGTAGAAAATGGCCGTAATAATAGTAGTCAGGATCACTGTGAAAATTGTATCTTTTTTGGGTACCTTTATTGTATCAAGTAAGTACATTTACCAATCTGACCAGAATATCGGGTTATACATTACTATGTATGTACTTCACTAACAGGTCTACATACAATGATGGGACAAGAGCTAATTGGGCTTTTATTTACCAAGGGAAAATAAACAAAAAGTTCCAAACGGCAATCAAGAAAATTTTACAATGAATTTTCAAAGCAGATAGTAACGATTACTAAAATACAACTGTATAAAAAGCCAGCTAAAACGTTCTCCAGATATAATGCATACTACTCGTACGTAATCAGGCATTACTTCACAGTAGTTGTTACTAATGACACAAACGCCTTGTCATATTACCATATGGTAATGCTTTTGCAAGTAAATCATTTGCTAGGTTTATAGTGCATGACAGTAATGTCTTGTCATTCTGCTGAGTTCCACAGGTCACTCTTCAGATAGGCAGATATTAAAGCTAAAGACAGACTTGGTAAGTACTCTCAAAATACTAGGCCTACAAAAGATTCTTCTCGGAACATAAAATACTTACTTCTTATTCTCAGAGAGGAAGATTCTTGCACAGTATAGAGTTGCTTGAGAACTGCAGCAAACCAGTCTTCGGACTGAATACCACAACAAGAACAGTTGATATCCACCCGCAACAGCTGAGATTGGAGGTGGTGTTACGAAAGCAGACATTGGACTGTTACAACATGGAAACAGATATCTTTATGAGTGTTTTCAGACCAGCAATGACAATGTACGTAGTCCGAAGGATATTCTGCGTCACACTGTCGCCAGTACTTGTGTTGAAGTGCAGGTGAACGAATACGTGTACTTGCTGCAACTGTAGGGGAACCTTTGAAGTGACCAAGTGGCGGGACCGTTGTATTAAAGAAAATTCCCCAGAGTAAAGAGATGCTTCTAAATGAGTAGATACTACCCGATTGGTCAAAAGCAGCCTAAGAAAATGAAAAGCATGATTTTCAGTTTAACTGTACAGTGTGGTTCAATGTTAAATTACAATCAAATGCACTGGATTTTTAAAAAATATAATGGAAGGGAGGAAATCATAACCAAATCTTTGTCCTCAATTGTATCACAGTCTTTGTTTCTGGGACGCTGTGTCGGGTTGTATGTCCGACAGGCGTGCGACAGTGTGTGTCCCGCATCCGCAAGTGTGTGTGTGTGTGTGTGTGTGTGCGTGTGTGTGCGTGTGTGTGTGTGTGTGTGTGTATTTTACGCGGTGGGGAGCAAGGAGGCAACACTGGACACATGCTCTCTCCTGTAATCTGACAGGTATAGACATTTTTGTGCATTAGAAAAGTCTCACGCATTTCTAGTATTGAGTTTCGGCGGAAATGCGAGGTAGCCTGTTACAATTAACATGTCGGATACCACACATGTAGAAATAGTACGTACACGACGCTGAAAACGTCTTGCTGCAGGACAATACAAAGGGGACAATTGTGCAATATAAATGAGAATTCTATTTATTCTTGCAACCCTTGAGGAGAAGGAGGACGACGAGAGTATTGTGTTTAACTTCCCGTCGACTACGAGGTCATTTGAGATGGAATATAAGCTCGGATTATGGAAGGATGGCAAAGGCAATCGGTTGTGCTTTTCGATGGAACCATCCCGGCACTTGACTGAAGCGATTTAGGAAAATCAGAGAAAACCTAGAACTGGATGGCCTGACGCGGATTTAACCGTCGTCCTCTCAAGTGCGAGACAAGTGTGCCAACCAACTGCGCGACCTCGCACGGTCTCGAGCACGTGATCAGTGATAGAGTGCACTGGGAGATAAATCGTAATTATTATTATATTATTATCCACAGGAAAGAATAAACTGAAGCCACGAAAAGAACTACAAAGAACTATCACGCAGTCATGGTTAGCTTTGTCACGCCTAGCGATAGATGTACAAAACATTGCATTTTTGGAGGTTCACGAACGAAATGATGGCGGTTGCATTACCTTTAATGCGAAACAGTACAGCGGAATGAGAAGGACAAAGAGGTGACCCTCTGTCACGAAGAAGTCGCTGTTTGGAATTCAAAATAACGGCTCCAACAGCCTTTGTGGCGGTTCACCAGATTCCAAGTTGCTAGGAGTATTTCAGTCAATGCCAGGCAATTTACTTCGCTCCAACGAGACAACAGTCCTTTGGACCTTTGATGATATCTGACTGCCCGGCAAAATTAGCACGATATGGTTTAACTGACGATTAATGTCATCGACTTTCTCAGTAGTAATCGGATCGAACTTTGTGATATGTCAAACGATTCGTAAATTTGCGTATAATTTGAATCTACCGTCAGAAATGAACTTTTTATGACACTCTTTCTTTGTCAGAAGCCCTCGCCAGTGTGACACTCGTTCCTGTAGCACACATTATGGTAGGCTGAAGAACAGTCTCTGTTCTACTCATTGAAGGGCATAGTTGTATATTTTCTGTTCTTGAAGAGCTGTACAACAATTACGTGGATGTTAAAGAACGACTGCACGATAGATTCAAGGCCTACGAGAGGTCAAGAGCTGCCGGTGCTAACTGCGATGAGGCGAAGCATAAAAATACGAGGTCCTACATCATTAGTCGGAGATCGTCACAGGTTCGGCGTCCGTGTGATAGAATCCGATTGAACTTTCTGTTAAAAAAATCATTGGGGTTTTATATGTTACGAACTCTGTTTTTCACGTTCCCATGTGCTGGGGACATTTGTCTAATCCTACGTAATAGATTTCCGAGAGCATCACGGAACCATCCGAAGTGTGCTCGTTTCCCATCGTGTTTGGCCATGAGGGACGGATCCTTTTTATTTTGAATATAAATAATAGTAAGAATTCTCGGTTGTACGACGTTTGCTGTGGAGGGGCTGAGTTTTGCTACTTCTCCCTTGCTGGGGAGTGGCGCCTCCTTTTCGGAGGCCTTCTTGAACATTCCCAGGTATAGGAGACATGCTGAGCTACGAATCCACACATGGGGGAGTTAACAAACACGTCGTTACGGTAGGACAGATACAAATGTGTGACTGGAAACCTTGCTGTGACCATCAGAGATCCATCGGGTAAGGTAATCGCTCCCTTCAACGGCACAGGACGGGTGACTGACAAAGTCGCTTCTAGAGAAGAAACGATATGCTTTGGGTTCCAGAGGAGTTACCCTGCCGTTTAGATTGGTTGTGCATTGTGTCAGAGAGCTCCTCTGGTTTCGCCTCTCAGTATCTCCGACCTTGACGATGGCTGCTGTTGTCTTAGACCACAACAGTTCATCCTCGATATTTTCGCTTATAATGCTGTTCACATAGCATTATGCTGTTCTGTTGGGCGACGGCGATTTAAGTGCTATCCTGAAGTAGAGGTCGTTACTATGCGTCACTGAAGAGAGGTCAGCGTCTCTAACCTTTCCTCTATTTCCTTGTATAGCTTTTATTGAACTGCTGAAAAAGACCGTTGTATCATCCTGGCCAACGGATTCCCTGTTCAAATTCGATTCTACTTGCCAATTTGAGGGTAGTTTTCGCGGGGCCTCGCACATACTTTATCCCATCAACCTAAGAAACGTATCTGTTCAACTGTAATACTGTCATTCATCATTAAAAAAAAGAGGCATGGAAATAAGGAAATAAATCCAGTAACATAATCAGACGTGGAGATTTGCTAGCTAACGACATATTAGAGGTGGCAACCAAGATCAATAAGCGTTGTTTACTCACGATGTTTTCATTTTACTTTACGACGAGGGGTATTAATGTGACGTGTTTTTCTGGTTATTTTTACTTCTGACAAAAAGAATTTCTCACACACTCTGATAATTTTGTACTGCGGACATCTGATTTTCAGACTTTTATTTTCTAAGTAAAAATATTGTCGTTAATCAACTCAGTGGATAGCCTGGATTTAATCGCAAAAAGGATGGAATTTCAGATCGAAAAACCAAAATGATTCTATTAATATTAATATTAATTTTATTAGAAAGTATACTGCACGTATACTAATGTCCACTGAATGACTGAATAGATGATTTCAAGCCACTTACTGATTTTATATAAGACCAAAACTTTTTAGTCTTTCTGGCCAACTAGGTTGGTCAAATATTACTTTCTAAACAATTAAATGCTTCTCTCATTGCTATACTGATGCTCATTTTCACTTCGTTCAACATTTTTTTGTGTATACCTATATTAAAGGCTACACCAAGCAATAGACTGAAATACAGCAAGTTCTGTGTACTTCCAGTAACATTTAGTTCTTATGCCACGATAGATTATTAGTCTTGCTGTTATATCAAGAAAGAAAATTGTTTAATCCTTCCCCTCTTTGATAAATTGCAGCATACGCCCATGCGCTTAAGGCAGCATAGAAACGCATCCATTTGTCGACTAGTCGGCAACGTTGAGACTGCGTCGTGAACAAACGGAAGTATGTTTCCTTCACAGGATAATTCCACTTAAGTTTGCTGGAGGTACAATGTTAGCCTGTGCAGTGTCAGTATATCGGTGAAAAAAGCAAGTTTGATGATTGTGGGCTCATTGTGTCAGGAGCTTTCTGTCCTTCCTCCCGGTACAAAAAACATCGTATGACACAAAAAATGAAGTAATACGTGATGGATGGTTACCAATACTTGAGACCAAATGAGGTGAGTAATGTAGTTGCTCACGTACGTCATTAAGGCCATAGAATCAAGATGAGGCCCACGTCTCTTATGAATTGAAATATTACCTGCTATACTGAAAATCGATTTGGCACATATGGTTTGCATGCATAATAACGAACGTGTCACCTTCTTTTGTTTAAGGCGTTTACCGTCATGAGAATAATGGATTTGTGATTGTAATCAGGAATTTACGGAAGTGCGCAATGCTGTCATCAATCGAAATTAAAGAAACTCTAATGCTATTTGTCCGTTCTAAAGCGTCTGTTTATCTGAACCGCTATATTCAGACCTCATACAGTCACCCACTTCATATATATGATTATAAAATGTTGCGTCGTTCATTCTTTCACAGTATCATCTGAAAGTCAGCATTTTTTCTTCTTTTGTTTTATGAGGCGGTTAGTAAGATGGCTCTCAGTTTGAAAAGTTCAACGTTCTTTTCATGTTTCCGTTATCACGAAATTTTCCTCTTGAATTACTGACCTTCTCCGAAACGTGGGGTGAGATTTTTTCCTACACTTCACTTTTCAGCGACTTTAATCAATCCATGTGTGGTATCATAAGGCCATACGGGTCTCTTCCCGTCATACTGAGACATCTTTCAGAAGGCACTAGTGGCTGGAACTTTACTACTGTGTAAAGAGGTACAATGTTAGTTGAACTTACAGAATTTTTCATATTGTTCGATTGTAGCAAACAAGTCCCCAAGTAACTGTTTTGTTTTGTGGAAAAGTTTACGTTTTGTTCTGTTTATATTGAATGTGTACCTGTGATTTCGTATCTTCTCGGTTTGTGTGTCTCGACAGTTAAGCACGGAAAAGCCAATGGTCTTTGTATTTTACGTTCTTCATCAAGTCATTCGACTTCTTGTTGAAAAAACACGCCAGGAAATGATTATCTTTACGTATTGTTACACAGCCGCTAAGAATTCCATGGTTCTACCAGGGCTAAACACTTCTGACGAAAATTTTACCTTATAAACACGCTTGATTCGATTATGCTTAACTTTTGGGCACTAGTATAGTACTCTTTTCTTCTTTACCAAATAATGCACTTTCTTTCAAAAAGGTAGAATAATGATTAATTGTTTACAAACTGTAAACCATATTCAATCGAAATTGTGCCCTCACGTTTTCATCTTTTACGTTCTCTATCGAACATCGTTCAAGGAACTTCCTTTTCGGATAAAAATATGTTACGAACAAGGCTCGAAGATTCTTTGCATCAAAATCACATGATTTCTACATTCACGGAATATAAAGGCTACCTTATCGTTGTAAGACTACTGTGAACAGTGAAGGAAACTATATTATTGATGATTAAAGTCTCTGTTATGTGTATCTGTTGTACATATTGAACTTCTGGAAAAACTCTACATATGAGTCGGAGCATGGAATGTTAAATCGCTTAATTTGGCAGGTAGGGTAGGAAGTTTTAAAAAAAAGGAAATGGATATATTGAAATTGGTTATAGTTGGAAGCAGTTAAGATTGGTGGCAGGAGGAACAGACGAGCACAGGGTTAAAAACACAAAATTAAATAGAGGTAAGGTAGGAGTAGCTTCAATAATGAATAAGAAAATATGAAAGGAAGTCAGCTACTATGAACAGCGTAGTGAACGTATTCTCATAGCCAATATAGACATTAATCTCACCGCCACCACAGTAGTACGAGTTCATATTCCAGCTAGCTCCGTGAATTATGAACAGATTGAAGAAATGTAAGATGAAATAAAATAAATTATTCAGATAATAGTGAAGACGAAAATTTAATTGGAATTCGACAGTGGCAAAAGATAGAGAAGGACAAGCAGTAGGTGAAAATGGTCTGGGGGAAAAGGAATAAAGAGGAAATTGCCTGGTAGAATTTTGCACAGAGCATAATTTGATCAACGCTAACACTAGGTTTAAGAAACATGCAAGAATATTGTATATATGGAAGAGAGCGGGAGACAGCGTAAGGTTTCAGACTGAGTATAATATGGTAAGACTGAGATTTCGGAACCAGATATTAAATTTTAAGACAGTTCCAGGCTCAGATGTGGACTCTTACCACAATTTACTGCCTATGAACTGTAGGTTAAAACTGAAGAAATTGGAAAAGGTAGGAAATTAAAGAGCTGGGACCAGGGTAAGTTGAACGAAAGGGGAAGCTGTTGATAGTTTCATAGATATCATTAGGTAGCGGTTGACTAGAACAGAGAAAAGGACAACAGTAGAAAACGAATGGGTAGCTTTGAGAGATGAAATAGTGAGGCAGCAGAGGGTTAAATAGGTGAAAAAACAATGACTAGTAGAAAACCTCGGCTATCAATGGAGATATTGGATTTAACTGATGAAAGGAGAAAATATAAAAATGCAGAAAATAAAGCAGGCGATAGTGAATACAAAAGTCTAAAATATAAGATTGACAGGAGGTGCTAAAGGCCTAAGCAAGAATGACTAGAGGCCAATATCAGGAATTCGGAGCATATTTCACTGCCGGAAATACAGATACCGCCTACAAGAAAGTTAAAGAGACCTTTGCAGAAAAGAGAAACAGCTGGATGAGTTTCGAGAGCTCAGGTGGAAAACCAGTACTAAGTAAAGATTTGAAAAAATAAATGGTTCACATGGCTCCTAGCACTATGGAACTTAACAGCTGAGGTCATCAGGCCCCTAGACGTAGAAATACTTAAACCTAACTAACCTAAGGACCTCACACACATCCATGCCCGAGGCAGGATTCGAACCTGCGAACGCAGTAGGCGCGCGGCGCCGGACTGAAGCGTCTAGAATCCCTCGACCACAGCGGCCGGCCTAAAGAATTGAAAGCTGAAAGGTGGAAACAGTATATATAGAGGGGCTATGCAAGGGAAATGAAGGCAATGTTATTGAAAGGGACAGAGGACGTAGTTTAAGATGAGAGGTATGATACTGCGAGAAGAACTTGACAGAGCAGTGATAGACCTAAGTCGAAACAAGGCCCCTGGAGCAAACGGCATTCTGTCGTATCTACTGATAGCCTAGGGACAGCCAGCCATGACCAAACTATTCCATTTACTGTGCAAGATGTATGAGTAAGGCGAAATACCCTCAGATATCTAGAAGAATCTAATTATTCCAATCCCACAGAAAACAGCAGGTGAAAGGTTTGGTTATGAAGTAACTATTAGTTTAGTACATCTTCTTGAGAAGTACTAACATTTCATTTCATTTAGTGCATATCTAATACCTGCTACCTGATATTTTTTAAAAGCAGGTAGTACCTTACACAATTTTACATGTAATAGCACTTTGTTCCACATACTAGAAAAATTTCTTTTGAGCAACGAACAAAGATAATTACAGAGTTACAAAGAAAGTTAAATTAGTTGTAGAAAACGGAGTATTAAAATAATAAATGTTAGTACTTTAGAAGAAAATAATAGAAAGATGGTACTTACATGTAATCTTTACAGAAGAATGGAAAAACCGGGACAAGCCGACCTCAAGGAAGATCAGTTAGGATTCTCGACAAATGTAAGAACAGGTAAGGTAATGCTGAGCATACGACTTCACTTAGGAGGTAGGTTAAGGAAGGCAAACCTACGTTTGTATCATCTTTAGATTTAGAGAAATTTTTTTGACCGTGTTGACAGGAATATTCTCGTTGAAACTCTGAAAGTCACAGGTGTAAAATACAGGGAGCGAAAGGCTATTTACAACTTCTACAGAAATCAGTCAGCCATTATCAGAGTCGAGGAGTACGAAAGGACGCAATGGTTGAAAAGGGAGTGACACAGAGTTGTAGCCTGCCGCCGGAGTTATTCAATCTGTACATTGAGCAAGCAGTAAAGGAAACCAATGAAAAATGTGGAGTAGAAATTAAAGTTCAAAGAGAAGACACAAATTTTTGAACTTTGCTGACGACACTGTAACTCTGTCAGAGACAGTAAAAGAGTCGGAAGAGCAGCTGAAAGGAGTGGAGAGCGTCTTGAAACGAGGATACAAGATGAACACCAACAAAATCAAAAACAGAATAACAGACTGTAGTTTAGTTAAAGCAGGTGATGTTAATGGAATTAGATTACTAAACGAGACTCTAATAGTATTGACAAGTTTTGCTATTTGGACATTAATATAATTGATAATGGATGAAACACAGAGAATATAAGTGTAGACGCGCAACACAAGAGAATCCTTTATGAGGAAGAGGAATTTGTTAACTCTGTAAATACATTTAAGTGTTACGAAGAATCTTCTGAAGGTCTTTGTCTGGAGTGAAACCATGTACGGAAGTAAGAATTCAAAATGGCTCTGAGCACTATGGGACTCAACTGCTGAGGTCATTAGTCCCCTAGAACTTAGAACTAGTTAAACCTAACTAACCTAAGGACATCACACACATCCATGCCCGAGACAGGATTCGAACCTGCGACCGTAGCGGTCTCTCGGTTCCAGACTGCAGCGCCAGAACCGCGCGGCCACTTCGGCCTGCACGGAAGTAAAAGATGGACGATAAACAATTTATACAAGAAGAGAATAGGGACTTATGAAATGCGGTGTCACAGCGAAATGCTGATTATTAGATAGGTAGATCGAGTAACTAATGAGGACGTATCGATTAGAATTAGGGAGATAAAGAATTTGTGGCACAACTTGACTAATAGAATGGATCTGTTGGTATGACGCATTCTGAGATATCAAAGGATCAGTAATTTAGTACTGGAGCGCAGTGTGTGGGCTAAAAATCGTAGAGGGAAACCAAGACATGAACACAGTCTGCGGATTCAGAAGGACGAGGATTGCAGTAGTTCTTCCGAGATAAAGAGGTTTACACGGAGTAGAGCAGCATGAAGAGCTGCATCAAACAGGTCTTCTGACTGGAGAAGCCGCCAACAACATCTGACAAATGTTACCGCATGCTCATCTGAAAATTCTGAATCATTTCAAGAAATGTTTACGTATTAAAGTGGGCATCAATTCACTTTCAATGGAAGATGTTAATAAAGAAACTATGACGTCCCCTATTTGAAACGTTTCCGTGGTCAAAAGAATGACTGTATTAGAAAAATTAAGACCATATTTGTTTATAACTTCAACACAATAAGGTTTCCACTTATTCCACTTAGCCAATTAGAGCCATTGCACATAACTAGACTCGGAATGGAGAAACACATTATCAGAAGATTCCAGCATCCTATGTGATAGTGCACGAATACTGTGTTGTTTAGAACAACAGTACCATGTAACTGTCATTTTTTTTTACTTCTGGATGGTTATTCACTAATATAGAGCAACAATAAATTAAAATAATCACCACTGATTAGAAGTAAGTCTTTTTCGTAAGAAGTTATTTCATTAAGGAAGAATTACTGCGAATTTCCCTTTGTGAAATTTTGTTGTTTATTTGCTTTTGGCCTCATAAGGTAAAAAGGAAAAATAAAAATCATACAGCTGTATTGTCGTGTATCTCAGTTTGTTGATGGTGATACAGTAGGTTGAAGACTCATTTCATTTACCTTAGAAGATAATCTTATCTTCTGTGTTGCGTAAAATTTCCCAGAAAACAGGTGCAATTTTATCGTGTGTAACATGTAGCAGTAAGAGTTTACATTTCAAGAAAAAGAATGTACACTCCTGGAAATGGAAAAAAGAACACATTGACACCGGTGTGTCAGACCCACCATACTTGCTCCGGACACTGCGAGAGGGCTGTACAAGCAATGATCACACGCACGGCACAGCGGACACGCCAGGAACCGCGGTGTTGGCCGTCGAATGGCGCTAGCTGCGCAGCATTTGTGCACCGCCGCCGTCAGTGTCAGCCAGTTTGCCGTGGCATACGGAGCTCCATCGCAGTCTTTAACACTGGTAGCATGCCGCGACAGCGTGGAAGTGAACCGTATGTGCAGTTGACGGACTTTGAGCGAGGGCGTATAGTGGGCATGCGGGAGGCCGGGTGGACGTACCGCCGAATTGCTCAACACGTGGGGCGTGAGGTCTCCACAGTACATCGATGTTGTCGCCAGTGGTCGGCGGAAGGTACACGTGCCCGTCGACCTGGGACCGGACCGCAGCGACGCACGGATGCACGCCAAGACCGTAGGATCCTACGCAGTGCCGTAGGGGACCGCACCGCCACTTGCCAGCAAATTAGGGACACTGTTGCTCCTGGGGTATCGGCGAGGACCATTCGCAACCGTCTCCATGAAGCTGGGCTACGGTCCCGCACACCGTTAGGCCGTCTTCCGCTCACGCCCCAACATCGTGCAGCCCGCCTCCAGTGGTGTCGCGACAGGCGTGAATGGAGGGACGAATGGAGACGTGTCGTCTTCAGCGATGAGAGTCGCTTCTGCCTTGGTGCCAATGATGGTCGTATGCGTGTTTGGCGCCGTGCAGGTGAGCGCCACAATCAGGACGGCATACGACCGAGGCACACAGGGCCAACACCCGGCATCATGGTGTGGGGAGCGATCTCCTACACTGGCCGTACACCACTGGTGATCGTCGAGGGGACACTGAATAGTGCACGGTACATCCAAACCGTCATCGAACCCATCGTTCTATCATTCCTAGACCGGCAAGGGAACTTGCTGTTCCTACAGGACAATGAACGTCCGCATGTATCCCGTGCCACCCAACGTGCTCTAGAAGGTGTAAGTCAACTACCCTGGCCAGCAAGATCTCCGGATCTGTCCCCCATTGAGCATGTTTGGGACTGGATGAAGCGTCGTCTCACGCGGTCTGCACGTCCAGCACGAACGCTGGTCCAACTGAGGCGCCAGGTGGAAATGGCATGGCAAGCCGTTCCACAGGACTACATCCAGCATCTCTACGATCGTCTCCATGGGAGAATAGCAGCCGGCATTGCTGCGAAAGGTGGGTATACACTGTACTAGTGCCGACATTGTGCATGCTCTGTTGCCTGTGTCTATGTGCCTGTGGTTCTGTCAGTGTGATCATGTGATGTATCTGACCCCAGGAATGTGTCAATAAAGTTTCCCCTTCCTGGGACAATGAATTCACGGTGTTCTTATTTCAATTTCCAGGAGTGTATATGAAAGATTACTGAAGTTAATTTTTGCTTGTCCTCAATGACTAGAACTTTATTTTCTAGTGTCTGTATGTCAGTACTTGTGTGTCCATATGCTGCAATGTTATTTCATTGTAATACAGACAGCCTGAAAATGGTCGAGAATAAAATAATGTAAAATAATGACCCTGTAGTACATATAATGGATTCTTAAAACGAATAGACGAATCTATTTACATAGAATCAGAAATTTCATACCCAACAAAACTTTTCGTTTTGCAATTTCACAGTAAATTTCACTCTTTTTGACTGTCGAACATTGTCATTTGGGACTGCCGACCAGCGTTACTTACCTTTGATGTAAAGATTATCATGGGACTGGATATGGAAACTACAAAGGGTGAGTAAGCTTTGTATCAGGGGCCCTGCCTGAGCTTCCCCTACCCTGTATTTTCCCCCACCCTGTAACTTCCCCCACACTGTAGCTCCCCCACTGCAGCTGTCTCCCACCACTGACTGTGTGCCCCCACTCCGAGACTCCTCCAACAGTTCAGAAAGAGTGCAGCTGTCATTCAGTTCGAGTGAGATCTCCGTGCGTAGTGCGACTTGTCCGAGCTATTCGAAGAACGTCTCAGTGCTTTGCACGAGGTCCGGACGGTTTCATAGTATCAGCTGGATCACTCTATAGTGCATTATGTCCTCACAGGCTCCCAATGAATTAGGACAGAACGCGGTTATGTGCTACTTCCCTTGGCTTCCGTACTACCTTAGGTACCAGATTGGGTTTGACATTCTTGTTAGTACTCCTGATGCACAAGCAGATCCTTCCGTGGCAGGTCAATCTCCGCGCTTGATCCATGTTCAGTTGCACTTTCCAGATGGGTTTCTCTGTAATCCTGCTAACTTCGATGAACTGCCACATCCCCTTTTCTTTCTAGGTGGTGAGCAAGACGTCTACCCTCCACACCCCCATTTCAATCCTCCAGTGTACCCAGATTACTTACAAGCAACCTCACCCTTAAACCACCTTGTACAGATGTACTTCCACAGAGTTATGATGTGGCAAGGACAACTTGATACTCGTGTGGTTGTACGTGTCGTAAATGCTCAGCCTCGGGAATTTTTGGTAATTGATGACACGCTATACGATGCCATTCCTCAGGGTAATGAGTGTGGCGAGTTTCATAGAGAGCCAGAACACGTTCGCAACAAACGACCGCAGGGTGTTCAATAACGCAAGCGTTCAAAGCAGTCGCGCAAACAGTCAGGACGTTCACGTCAGCATCCCTCAAAGTCAGGAATCACAGGTCAACGAGACGCATCATATCCAGCTAAACGCACATACAGTGAAAGTGTCGCCACAGACCCCAGTGAGTATAACGTAATGCTTATGAACCTCTTCGTTAGCATTTTAAGTATGTAATGCTCCCTGTAACTGTTCTGCTGTATTCATGAGTTGTACTAAGGAGCTACCAAATTAGAAAATATCGTTGTCACTATCTAGGGGAAACAGTTGAATACACTGCTGCCAACAAGGTTTGAAGTAATTCTGTTATGCAATCACTGTGAACCTTCGTTAATGACTAACAAAATTCGTACTTCATTAGAATGTGATAAGCTATATAAGCTAGATTTAGAATTCTGTGTATGGAACATGTATGATAATTTGTTGAGCGCGATGCATACTGAACTACTACACACTTACAATTAGAAAATACTAAAGCAACCTAAGCGTTCTAAAGTACATATGTGTTATATAGATAGAGCGTTATTCTGTACAGACTGTAGCACGAATTAGAATCTGACTTGACCATTTCAGTTTTAAATCTTCCCTTTGGAGCACTCTGTATTTATTGCTATTTCGTGTATTTTATACACATTCAGCATTAGTTTTCTATTCTGTGCAGAAATTACAGCGATGTGAACTTACATCGTACTGACTGAGAAGCAACGAACTAGATTTATTTATAAGATCTGTTCACTTTTCTGCTACATACAAGGACAAATCTTTTCCCTAACGTTTATAAGAACGAGTTGTCTCAAAAACAATATGGAAACATGTAACAAATTATGTGCTAGCACTCAGTAAGCCATACCCAATGTAAAACTGCTCTCCTAGTTACAGGCTTGCAGTGATTATCAGTTTCAGCTACATACATAAAATTCCAATTGAGACTGGCCGGCCGCTGTAGCCGAGCGGTTCTAGACTCTTCAGTCAAGAAACGCGCTGCTGTTACGGTCGCAGGTTCGAATCCTGCCTCAGGCATGGGTGTGTGTGATGCCCTTAGGTTAGTTAAGTTTAAGTTGTTCTAAGTCTAAGGGACTGATGACCTCAGATGTTAAGTCCCATAGTGTTCAGAGCCATTTGAACCAATTGAGACAAATGACAATATTTAAATTTTCCGTACGCAAATCTTAATGAAAGTGTGCCCAGCCATAATTGTAAAGCTTCTACAGTATGTTAAACTGTATTTCGGAAACTTAGAAACTCTAGGTGAATCAGTAATAATTAGCAAAAATATGAATTTTCACACATGAATGTTATTAGTTCATGAATCACAGATGTGCATCAATATGTGTCATTTAAGATTTTCCTACAGCCCAGAATACAACATAACAGGAAATTGCAACAATTTAACAGCACTGCACAGCATAGAGTACCTGAGATATATTTCTTTACTTCCAATTTTTTTTGCTACTTAGCTTAACTTTTTTCACTATATTTAAACTTACTGGTTGTGCTGTACTAAACTAGTTACCAGTGAGTTACCTGTAGCAAATAATTTGTTAGATGTCTGCAAAATCTTTTGCCTTTGATACACAGTTAACAGAGAAAAACATGGAGTTGCTCACAGGAATTACAATAATTGACAGCCCTCGCTTGTTTACCATTCTTGAATGATTCTTGTGATATCTCTTGAAGCCAAATATGCACAGTAAGCCATTAGTGGCCTTACATGATGTATCCTTCAGGTGTCTTACTGCTAAAATATTTTTAGTCTATATTTCTTTACATCTTCTGCAGGATCCATTACCACATGTCGTTTATTACAATAACTATGGTGTACACTATTAATGTGTGTGTGTGTGTTTTTTTTCAGAACACCATCTGCAAAACCAAGATATGTCTACACTGACTCAGCTAAAGGCAGGGGAATATGAAAGCATGCAAGAGATACAACACGAAGAGCATAATGCCACATCAGTTACCACTCAGGCTAATGTTGCCACTGTCACAAAGGAAATGGATAATTTGGATTTGGATGGTCAGAATACTGATGTAAATGTCGTTCATGATGACGAATACGTATTTTTTGATGGCTGGGTAGTAAATTTATAATTTTGATATTGTTGCTTCGCGCATTCCAGTTAACGAATTAAAAACCTAAGCAAAATGTTCATGTCCTACAGCAGAAATACGAAAAAAATTGGTTATGTTACTAGAATTTCGACATAATACAACACTATTTTAAGAGTAAGCTTAATATGGACACTTGTATTGGAGATATAACAGCAGTCAGATTATTTTTATTGTCGAATTACTGTAGTTAGAAAGGAGAATAAAAAAATGTATAACTGGAAATAGAAGTAGATATTTCGGTTAAATTAGGCTGTTGTAATCATGATATTCACATTTATATGTGGTAAATAATGTATGGACTATATAAATCTGCCTTTCTGCACTAAAATTCGATATG
The DNA here is from genome assembly GCF_021461395.2 of Schistocerca americana. NCBI lineage: Eukaryota > Metazoa > Arthropoda > Insecta > Orthoptera > Acrididae > Schistocerca > Schistocerca americana. Next base: position 693,269,377 of record NC_060130.1, read on the forward strand.
ATATAATGAACTATCAGTTTATTGGTTGTTACAATTTATTTATAGAATTTTTCCAAGAACTAAGTGAAAGAAAGTGTCAAAACCACTTCTTATACAGTGTGAGGAATCAATGCTTTGCTTCCTTGCCACATAGAGTATCATACTTGATTGTTAATCATAGTCTCTTTTGTATAATGCAGAATACTGAAAAATTTCTGGTTAGATAAATTCGTGAAGATGTATTTTTCTTTAAATATATTACATGCATATTACTAGAACTCTTAAAATGTATAACTAATGGAATTTTTCTATAAAGGAATCCTGCTTGATCATTTTTCTATTTGTCTTATAAAACTGAAAATGCTTTAAACCTGAACTTCTATAAGTATGCTAACAATATGCAAAACATATAGTTTTGTACTCATCCACATTAATAAACTAGTTATCCTTGATATATTTTTGGAAATACAGATTTGGCAATTTTACCTTTCGATGTATTTTGTGTAATAAGTGTTAATAGTAATATACTATTATGCATGTATGTTTCTCATTAATTAAAGGATCAAATATTGAACAAAATTCATATTATGTGAATTTATCATCATTGGCTTTTAGGCTACTAGTAAGCAATGACATATCTAATTAAAAGTTGTTTGACTTCTACAACACATACTGAGGGCTAACATAGAGCAAATTAATACCAATACTAAGACTATAGTATCCAATGAGTGACGCATTTTAGTAGAGAGAGATGATAAAACATATCATACTGAGAATATTGCACAGTATATTTCTCATTGTGAACAAAAATTAATGTATCTCTTAAAGTGCTACCATGTACATGGTATTAAGATTTTCTGAAGTCTTGATGTATGTTATATACAGAATTTTTCTTTCATAACCAAAACACCGATGAAAATGTTCATAGAAAACTAGTAATGTTACTGTCTCAGAGGCAACCGCTGCCATTTCTACAAACTTTTTGCAGGTAAGTCCTCACATCAGCAGTACATACGCAATGTATGTATATATAGAACAAAAAATGTGTCTTTTTAAGTGATGTAACGATAATGAAAATTATATGCAATTTTTCTTATATTATTGCGCTTACAAAATTCAGGATAAAAATCAAAAAGTGATCTTTCCTTAAATCAGATAACATCAGGCAACTTCTCTGAACCCAAGTTAAAAAAAATTACGTCAAAAATCATTTGTCACATGAGTTCATGAGTTTTGTAAGAGAAAATTTACAGTTATTATCCTTCAGCAGCTTTTATGAACATAATGATGAAAATACGAGTAAATGGAGATAACGTATTTCTAAAATACACTGATGTTTTGGCACCAAGAGATCTACTTCTATCACTTCAGTTTATAAGTAGTATTAAAATTTCAGGGCGTTCTGTGGGCTGTTTCTTCATTAACGTTTTACATGCTCTACTGTATTTTATTCTTGCATGTCTCTTCCTTAGTTTTCATATCAGCAATTTTATAACGAGTATATGGCTGTAATACTTACTTAACACCAAATTTTGTCATGAATAGAGAAAGTCACTATCCTGCTTGAAACTATGCCAACTGCATGAAAGTTTGTTATGTCAGCGAGCAGAAATCATTTTATTACAGCACTATAACACATAATTTAAGAAATCTAAGTTATGAAACCAATACAGATCACAAAAACCATGCTACCTGTAAAATTTCGTCTCGCTCACTGCAAATGGCACACATTACAACAATTCACATTCCTTTTCAGTGCTTTTAATCAGTAAAAAACCAGTATACACACCAATGCTGTAATAACATATTATACACACACATTACTGCTATAACGTGTTGGCACTAAAACCTCATCTTTGCTCAATATGTTCACATATTACATAAGAGTAAATGCTCTTAGACAAAGGTCCTGAAACACCCCCCACCTCAGATGGTACATTGATAATACATAAAGCAAAGTAATATAAAAGCAAATGAAAAGATCACAGCTGCATCACTTAAATGCACAAAAGAGGATACAGTAGTTGTTTTTTCAACAGCCATAAAATATTTTACGAAGATATTAGAGTTCATTAAGAAAGTTAAGAAATTCTGACTTACAATAAAAATTTCTGTAGAAAATACTTTTAATTTCAACCATTAAATGACTAAAGAAAAGTGACTCACATGCATTTATGCTTCATGTTAGAATTTATAAAGCTGATGTGACAACACAGTTGAGGCATAAAATCATCAGGTAGGAGGCTGGCGACCATGTTGAATATGAAGAATAGTACTTCATAAAGGTTGTAGTGGTCGCTAATCAAAAAGTCATGCTTCAAAATAAAATGGCTTTATGGTTCATAGCATGACGTGGTTCGGACATAGCCGTGTTCAGACATCTGTCAAAAAATATCAAAGTTAAGTGGAAATTACAAAGGAGAATCAGAATACGTAAATACAAGAACAACTCTCAATCATACACACAATGTACTTCAGGAAATAACATACTTAGGAGCATAGTGTTACATGTAGAGACAAAGGTTACAAGACGTGTTCGTACCGGTAACAGTCATAAGCTGACTAGTGAAAAAATCGTAACATAAAACTTAGAGGTGGACACTCACGCTAGGTGGCAGTATAGTAGTGTTGGTAGCTCCATATCTCGTCGTAACCAACAACACAGTCCTAAATATTTAATCGTAAAAAGAAAACAGAGTTTAACAGTTAGAAACAACGTCAAATATTTTTTAGTTTATGACAAGAACAGCAAAGAAAAAAGCCACATGACTGCCGTCAGGTACCTGAGTAGTAAAAAATGTAGGGCTGTATATCTTCAGAACTGACATTGAATTTTATTTATGAACAGTAATAGATCTAAATACATAATAAAAGTTCAACAACAGAACAATTAGGTTACAAAACTTAAAATGCCAAATGAAAATTAATAAACGAAGAAGTGTTCGCTGCCGTCAGGTGTTAGAATAGTTGCAGCATTGGCGTCGACTGTCAATGTATTTTTTTTTTTTTTTTTGGTCATCAGTCTACTGACTGGTTTGATGCGGCCCGCCACGAATTCCTTTCCTGTGCTAACCTCTTCATCTCAGAGTAGCACTTGCAACCTACGTCCTCAATTATTTGCTTGACGTATTCCAATCTCTGTCTCTCTCTACAGTTTTTGCCCTCTAGAGCTCCCTCTAGTACCATGGAAGTCATTCCCTCATGTCTTAGCAGATGTCCTATCATCCTGTCCCTTCTCCTTATCAGTGTTTTCCACATATTCCTTTCCTCTCCGATTCTACGTAGAACCTCCTCATTCCTTACCTTATCAGTCCACCTAATTTTCAACATTCGTCTATAGCACCACATCTCAAATGCTTCGATTCTCTTCTGTTCCGGTTTTCACACAGTCCATGTTTCACTACCATACAATGCTGTACTCCAGACGTACATCCTCAGAAATTTCTTCCTCAAATTAAGGCCGGTATTTGATATTAGTAGATTTCTCTTGGCCAGAAATGCCTTTTTTGCCATAGCGAGTCTGCTTTTGATGTCCTCCTTGCTCCGTCCGTCATTGGTTATTTCACTGCCTAGGTAGCAGAATTCCTTAACTTCATTGACTTCGTGACCATCAATCCTGATGTTAAGTTTCTCGCTGTACTCATTTCTACTACTTCTCATTACCTTCGTCTTTCTCCGATTTACTCTCAAACCATACTGTGTACTCATTAGACTGTTCATTCCGTTCAGCAGATCATTTAATTCTTCTTCACTTTCACTAAGGATAGCAATGTCTTCAGCGAATCGTGTCATTGATATTCTTTCACCTTGTATTTTAATTCCACTCCTGAACCTTTCTTTTATTTCCATCATTGCTTCCTCGATGTACAGATTGAAGAGTAGGGGCGAAAGGCTACAGCCTTATTTTACACCCTTCTTAATACGAGCACTTCGTTCTTGATCGTCAACTCTTGGTTGTTGTACATATTGTATATGACCCGTCTCTCCCTATAGCTTACCCCTACTTTTTTCAGAATCTCGAACAGCTTGCACCATTTTATACTGTCGAACGCTTTTTCCAGGTCGACAAATCCTATGAAAGTGTCTTGATTTTTCTTTAGCCTTGCTTCCATTATTAGCCGTAACGTCAGAATTGCCTCCCTCGTCCCTTTACTTTTCCTAAATGGATATAATGAAAGCTAAACAATAAAATAGTATCACATTGCTATGAAAATAAGAAAACAATTGAACTGAACAATATTGGCTGACGTCAGCTTTTTAACAACTAGTAGATTAAACTAGCACAAGAGTTACAGTGAATGTCTTTACAAAAATTGTAAATGCATAGAAATAGTTTAATCAAAATAAATGTTCTATGATACAAGGATGAAAACCGATCCAAGAAAGATAAAGGTACAGTTTGCTACTGATATTATAAAAAGGTAAGACACTCGAAAATGAGAATAAGGTGCAGTGTTAATGCAAACTGGATTTAGTGTTTAGATACGAACTATTCGTCGAACATTAACAACATTGCGCATAGTGTCCATAAAAGGAAGGGGTCAGGATCGTGGGCTAGGAGGGGAGAAGAAGGGGAATGTAATTAAACAAGGAGGTGTGACAGTACGACAGTACTAGTAACAAATCATATTATGCAGAACAAAACAATGGAAAACAACAAGATGTATATCTTTAGTACCGATATAAAACACAAGCTATGCCAAGAAACATAATGGTGTAGTAGAATTACTGCCGGTATATAAAGTTAAGACATAATTATGACAGTGAGAATAAGATACAACGTCAATGTAGACTGGATATTTGTGTTCAAAGACGTACTGTTCATAGAACAACAGCAGCAGTGTGACAAATGTGCATAGCACGGGGTAGGGGGTGGAGGGCGGAAGCGAAAATGTGGGAGAAGGGAGCGCAATGAACCAAGAAGGTGTCACAGTACAAGAGCTAAATTACATTATGTAGAACCAGAGCCCTGGTTCTTGTGCTCCTCCACCTATTGGTTTTAATGTCAAGCTGATGTCAGCCAATATGGCTCAGTTCATTCGTTTTTTATTTGCGCTGTAATGTTACATTATTTTGTTGGTTAGCTTTCATTAATTCCATAGTTCATTGCCACAATATACTGCGTCAGTGTGGCCAATGTTCTGCCACCTGATGGCAGCCAATACGGCTTCGTTTATTGGTTTTTATTTGCACTTTAAATTTTGTAAAATAATTAATTTGTTGGTGAACTTTTATTGTGTACTCACATCTATTATTCTTCATAAATAAAAATTAGTGCCAGTCTTGACTGATGTGCTGCGCGACATTTGCTATTACACTGCCGCATAACGCCAGCAGTGCGGTTTACTCTTTGCTGATCTTATTATAAAGTAAAAAATATTTCATAATGTATGCTTCACGGTTTTCTTTTTACGGTTAAATATTTAGGATATGTTGTCAATTACGACGAAGTATGCCGCTACCAACACTATTACTCTGCAGTCTGACATGAATTTTCTCCTCTAAGTTTCATGTTAAGAGTTTCTCACTAGTTTGTTTATGACTGTTACGTACATATATTGTAACCTTTGTCTCTACCTGAGGTACGCTTTTGCCTGAAGTACATTGTGTGTACAAATGAGGGTTGTTCATCTATTACACTGCACTGCTTCTGTTTTGTAACTTCCCTGCATCTTTAATATTTTTTGACAGACATCTGAAGGTGGGTATGTGCAGAACATGTCATATTACTAGCACAGAAGTCATTCTATTCTGAAGGATGGCTTTTTGATTAGTGATGAAGCCAATCTTTATGCTGTGCTACTGTTCACTGATGAGACAAGTTTGTTGGTTCTTTTTTACACAACTCTCATTCAAATATATGAAAATATGTGCTAGGCATCTTTAGTGTGTTTCGTAAATAAGAACTAACGTTAATATTGTAATACTGTAACCGCAGCATTTGTGCAAGTATATGACAACATTCGGTTGTCATTATTGTAACTGCTGACTTTATATTCCAATGTTCGCTTTGGTACTGATTTTTACAAAATTTAAGTAATTGTATTTATAACCATAAAAGGAAATTTTAAAAGAAACCTATGTGTTGGACTCGTTACATCCGATTCTGATATTTGTTCTTTCGCACATATCACCTATGCGAAATTCATCCAGATTCACAAGTCACAAACAAACGTTCTTTCAGGCCATTACAAAGAATTTAATTGATACTATTGGGAAAAATGTACATCAATCAAGCTCTAGCGTGAAAAATTGTTTCTACGTTGAAAGTAATGTATGTCGCATGATCAGAATCCTCTATACCCAGTTTTTCTTTTTTAAATTCTGATCAAGAAAACACAACACTTACAGTCAAATGCAAATGCAAACAGGCGGTAAATCCACTTGACGTGTACTGACGGAAAAAAGTCGGAACACAAAAAATAATTACTGTAGAGTAATGAAATTGCGGGAATACATTTGTCTAGGTAACATATTAAAGTGATTAACATTGCTACATCAGAGGTTGATATAAGCGCGAGATAAGCCATTGCAAGTGTGAAATGATGGTACGTTAATAAAAGCCATAATGTTGAATGCAAGCATATAAACTGCGACCGTATGCGTTTTATGCGGATGTGCATGTGGTGTGGATGACTAAATGAAATACAATATCTTCATCAACTCACCGAAAATCAAAGCTCTAAACTGTTCACAAGTTCTGTATCAGCTTGGAGTCCCCAAGTGATACTGCACGAGACGATTTACTCACATATTACACAGCACAAACACTTCGATGGGCCCCCACAAATGTGGCTGGACTGACAAGTTTGACTACGTTTCGTCTGTGAGCACCAACTCACATTCGTCACAATGTACCCATTGTCCACAAAAAGTGTTTGAAATAAATGCAGCCAGGATTTACTATTCAAATCGAATCCCAGTTCACAAAAAATTAATTTCAGAGCCTGACTGAGATTCTTAAAATCTTGGAGACAGATGAATAAACCACCATTAACTTCGTGAACTATGTTTAGAAAACTGTTTAAGTTCCACAGTGTCTCAAACCATAAATTTGAAAATTTCTACACACTGAAACCTTTTAAGTGTGGCTTGTATCACATGCAACTGGAAAATAACAATTTCATCAGAGGCCGAAAACTTTCTATGTCCGAAGGTAGGAACTCTGAATAATTCACACACGCGAACGAGCGGCTATTTCACATCCAACGGCGTACGAACATAGACTTACAAAAATGCCGCTGTTCACCTAGGAAATCTCTGTCAAGCACCACTGAACTCAGTTAAACTACTGAACATAAAAATTGTTGAAATTGTTAATTTTAACTTTTTATTCGCATATGATACATCAAATCACACGGAAATCTTCCGAGATATATTATGCTGTTATTAGTTTTCTTTTATCTGCCGTTGTTTACTTATAAAGAATAATTTCTATGGTTTTCCTCCGTTTTTGGATTTATAAGTGTGAATATTAACAAACAACTTAAATTGTACATTAAATAAATTATTATATAGCTGAAGTTATCAGTATTGCTGCTACTTTTAACGTTTCTCTCTTCATTTAGCAAGAAAAGCTATTTTTTAACTGTGGGAAATCCACTTCCTGACCTCTCATTTCAATATGTGAATAATTTGAGTAAATTTTTTATCACTGTCCGGTATAGTTCTACGAGATGTATCCGTAGACACTTCGTTTGCGGCAATTGCTTAATGCGTTGCCGAGGTACTCACCATTACAGTTCGGACATTATTTATAACATTTAACTTACAATAACTTATAAACTAAAGCGGATATCGAAGGCGCGTCTTTACAGGGGTAATCGTCCATATTTTCCACTTCAAATGAGTGTACTGCCTCTTCAGTGACGAACATAGTTCAATATTAAATAAAGTGTCTCTTCCCTTTACAGTAGCTATTGTGTTACAAAATGTGCATGCATTGTGATGTAAAAGTGCTGCTGGATGTCAGCTTTCGGAATGGAGTTCCATGCCGTCAATGCGGGAATGGTTGGTGTTGGTTGTAGATGACGCTGGAATTGTCGTCCATTGATGTCCCACGCTCGATTGGAGACAGATCTGATGATCGAGCAGGTGAAAGCAATATTCGACTCTGTAGGGCATTTTGCGTTCAACGGCGATATGTGGCGAGCGTTATCTTGTTAGAAAATTACCCCTCGAATATTGTTCATGAAAGGCAGCACAAGAGGCTGAATCACCAGACTGAAGTACGTATTTGTAAATCAATGTGCGTGGGATAAAGGTGAGAGTGCTCCAGCTGTCATGCGAAATCATACCCCAGACCTTAATTCCAGGTGTAGGTCTAGAGCGCCTAGCATGCAAACAAAGTTTTGCAGGGCTTCAACTTGTCTCCTCATAACCAACACACAACCATCACTGGCACAGAGGCAGAACCAGCTATCATTAGAAAACAAAACAGACCTCTATCATGTCCTCAAATGACACCACTGCAGTCGCAAATGGCGGTCGTTTGGGGTCAGTGGAGGTCACACTACAGGGCGCCTGGCTCGGGGCTGCCTAGAAGTAACCAATTCGTAACAGTTAGTTGTGTCAATGTTGTGCAACTGCTGCTCATATTGGTGCTGCAGATGCAGTACGGCGTGCTAGAGCCATACGCCGAGGACGATGGTCTCCACTCTCAGTAGTGCTGCCCATAGTCCGGTCATCTTACGACCGTAGATTCTCATGACCACCACCACCACCACCAGTCATGTACATTGGCTACCTTCATGCCAAGCCCTATTACACGGCCTCGTTCAAACTCATTGGGATGTTGATAATAGCGTCTTTGTTGCCTTAAAAGCATTCGTAACTAACATCATCTCATCACGTCCAAGCTATAAGGTAACTAACACTCACAACCGTTACAGTGTGTATTTAAGTCAAACCTGATTTGCATCGTCATAGAGGCACTGCTATCGCCACTCTTATGCGACTGGCGCGAAATCTTATTAGAGATTATCTTTCAGATGTAGAAAAACTCCTACCAATTCCGTTTATGTCTCACAACTCCTTCTTGGTGTTGCAATTTTTCTTCCGTCAGTGTAGACTATGATTCATTGTAGTGAGTACAGATGCTGTTATTACAATGAACCAAAATTTGTACAGCTAATAGGTTCTCGCACACTTGTTCCAATAAATATGTTTTTTCTTGATCCACTACACACGGAGAATTCGGCATCTGTCTGACTGTCGTGCAGACGAACCATGTTCAGTTCTGAGTACTGGCACACGTTGTTCTCGGGGGGGGGGGGGGGGGGGGGGGAATTGGTGCAAGGTTGTCCCAGGCTCATGAGGCCTATAGAGGAGGTACTTGAATAAAACTTACTGGACCAAAGATCTGGAATTCCGTCAACACATAGGTGATCCTTGTTCCGCCCCCTATACCTTTCCACACTGCATCCAACTAACGCCATTTGGCAGAGGAAGACAGCAGCCAGTCAACGTTGTGTGGTCGCCTGAGCGTAACTGCAGAATAAAGTTTGCGCTCAGAGTACATAAGGTGGAATTATGAAAGAAAGAGGTATCCAACACGATAACTATTCTCTTTCAGAGAAAAATTGTAAGTAAAAATGATTTTTATTTTACATTCTTACATAGCTGGAAAAAATCATGTACTCTGATTACACAAAATTATCCACTCCCATATCAATTAAACCAACTGGCATTTCGTAGAGAGGTGCAGTCTGCATTGTGCAGCCTTTTGCCTACGTCAATGTAGCAATTGCATTGTAGCCGTCCATTTCCTTACACTGCTAAGAATATGTCCAGTATGATGAACGATCAATTACAAGCCAGATGCTTAATGCATAAGAACGGCTTGAAATTAATAACACGTTTGATGTCTAAAACTTAAATAATATATAGGATAAATGAAATTACAAAAGTGGAGTTCTTCGGTCGCTCCTAGTTAATTCTGAATGTATACATATATGATAAAATTATTTCATACCCCTTTAGATGAATATTTTTGACCGCCGGGACGTACTTATTTCAGTATTGTTACAGTTTACATATTTCTGTTTCCTTCGTAAATTTCAGATCATGTCAAATCCAATGGCAGTATTAAAATATATGAGGGCTTATCGTATAGTGTCAAACGAAACAAATTCTAAATTCATCCAGTGATCTCTGATAGGAAGGAGTGGCATTTTCTCTACTCCCGTAAGTCTCTTCAAAGTCTCAATTAAATGCACATTTCCCCTTTGTGAGTAAAATGTAGTAGAGGTCACTGCTGTTTCTGGGGCAAGAGTTCTGATGTCATAAACAGCATTCCTGGAATCGGTAACATCAGCATCACCATTTCCGCAGTCCCCTGCCTCCGCCTCTCACCCCCTCCTCACGCCTATGGCCAATGCCACAAAGTACGTGCAACGACGTCATCATGCTCCAAGCCAATTTCTCGGGCGTGCCGTACCCCAAGAGGTCTGATGTATTGACCTACTGCATGCAAGTTCAGCCCCCCCCCCCCCCCCCCTCCTCCAATCTCTCTAGCAATTTTAGCTTTCATAATTCAATTGTAGGAGCATCATTGTTTACAGTCAGTACTTTGTTCAGTTTGAAACGCCGTTAACAGTTGAGGCAATAAGCTGGGAAGAAGAAGTGTGACAGTTGGCATTTGCCTAAACTTTTTGTTAAAATATTGCGGTTATTATTAGCAAAACCCATCACCTTGCATGTTCACATCACAGCTCTCCAATGGTGCGTAAGGGCAGCAGCAAACATTATTTTGCTTCCGTGCTCTACTTAGAGATATATTGCATATGCATTTTAAGGACACACTGACGTGTTATGATGAATTAATAACGCTATGACATTATCGGTATGCACAATATATTTAACGTGTTTATACTTGGGTTTTGTTGTTAATGTTACAAACCCTGGTCTGAAGTGTTCTGCGAAATACTACTACCTCAGCAGTGTCAGCCATTGTCCACAGGATGTCTTCTCAACCTGTCGGACGTGTTTCCGTTCGACTATACTGTGGCACAGCCATAGCAGCAATCGTCTGTAGCCCGAATAGCCCATAATACAATACGGGCAAAATTGGTGGACCAGGAATCGCAGATGTTCCACAACTTACTACTATTGCCTGAGCCATAGAAGCACCCTTCTACATCAAGACATAATAGTTTGCTTGGACTGCCAAGCAATGAGCAGGAATATAGCATGACAACGAGTGGCTATGACAGTAACTCTCGTTTATTTTCAGACCAATACCAGAGCACGCACGGACGCATGCGCGCGCGCCACGCTCACACACACACAAACACACACACACAGGTTGTCAAGTTCTATGAGTCATCCTTGCAGCAGCAGAGTTTGCAACAGATTGCTGTATTACGTTTTTAAATTCCTGGAAATTCGTAGAATTGGTTTTACGATTGGCAGATTGTTAGGAAGCCAGCCGGCTGCGGTGGTCTAGCGGTTCTAGGCGCTCAGTCCGGAGCCGCGCGACTCCTACGGTCGCAGGTTCGAATCCTGCCTCGGGCATGGATGTGTGTGATGTCCTTAGGTTAGTTAGGTTTAAGTATTTCTAAGTTCTAGGGGACTGATGACCATAGATGTTAAGTCCCATAGTGCTCAGAGCCATTTGAACCATTTTTTTTGTTAGGAAGCTAAAAATCTCGAAATTGGTAAACTGGCTGTATAATTGGTAAATTGGTTCTACAACTGGTAAATTGGCAGTACACATAATCCAGAAATTGATAAACTGGCTGCGTAATTGGTAAAATGGCGTCACGACGCTATACATACCTCACATACGCCACAATTGCACCGCTTTTACACCATATACGCCACAATTACACCACTTTTACTCCATATACGCCACAATTGGGTCACAATTACACCACAATTATACCACGCATATGCCTGAATTACGCCATAAAGCCATGCATACTCCATTCATACTCCGCATATATGCCATACATATGCCGTACATATGCTTTAGTGAGATACTTCCTCACTATAGATTGTGACGTCTTATAGTACTCTATAAAACTGTTAGTCGAGTTGTGCCTAACCTGGAAACTGGTAAACTTGGCTGTAAAATTGGCAATTTCGTAAGACATCAATTATCAAACTGATGAAATTTGTAGATTAGACCAAAATAGAGATGTACCACCCAAAAAAGAATTAGCTGATGTGTAAATATGTCCACTTTTGCTGTTCTCCACTTACGTTAAAAATATTTGAGTGCTGTGTATTAATGACTGGTTAACCGCTGTCATCCATGTGTACGGAAGTGAGAGGTAGGGCTTCAAAATAGTGGCGAGGATAGATACTTTGACACTTAAGTGCGGATGTAACGTCATAGCACATTCCGCAAAATGGTCGCAAATATCAAAGAATGATACTTTGATGTAACGGTGTGCGTGTGCGTGAGGCGAATAGTGTGTTTCTCTGAACCTAAAGATGGTAGCCACTGTTTGCACAATGAATGCCTTTCGTTAAAAAATGGTTCAAATGGCTCTGAGCACTATGGGACTTAACTGCTGAGGTCATCAGCCCCTGAGGCCGCGTCTGCAATAAAACAAAAGGAGGTGATAGTCAGACCTATAAACAATTGCATGACCGGCTCCTGGACAGTATATACTATGGCAGCTAAACTCAGCACACGCACAAGAAAGACGAAGACCCAAAGCCAATCACCCAAAACACATAAATACATATCACAGTCAACATTACAGAAAAGCTACCAAAGAGCAATTTCCTGGAGAAGACAAATGAATTTTCTGCCGGAGAATTACGACAATAATGAACCCACCCCGCCCCTAACACACTCAACGACGTTACAGGATGGCTGCATCAATACGATAGAATATATAGATGACATGACAATCGGTGGCTCCATCCACTACGAGGTGGCAATGCAATTTAAAAAACAATTACACCACTGGATAAACTTCCAAATAACATTAACGCAGAGGATAGATGAGATGGAAGATGAGCTTACATATATTGTGCACAAGAAAATGTACAAACAAAACCAACATACTCCTTCACAATTTCTCCCATCCGAAGGTCATCACACCACACATACACAAGATGAACACAAACCAGAATCTTCATCACATGGAAAACCCTACGACACACGTAAATGTAACAGTAGATCAAACCAGTCAAATTTGTCTCGGGAGGCACTCTTCACCCCGGGCAAAAGGAAGAAGGAACAGACAGATACGTAAACCCTGAATCAATACACATCGGATAGATCAGGCCACAAACCAATACTAAACTCAGAACTACCGGGCCCAGACTTATAAAAGTAGACAAATTAGGTGAAGACAAATCTGAGGGAGACACATGTGACATTTGCAACGCTGTCAGTTTGCGTCTGGAAACAACCTCCACTCCAAACATCAACAAAGACAACATAACGCATACAGTCAGTACCACACAAATCACCACCATCGCCGACACCACACCAGCAAGCACCACCAGCATCAGTGAAAAACGTGTAGAGGCAAAAAGCATTTAAGAAGCGTGTGACAAAACGAAATGTATTCCTGTAACATCCCAAAGAGATCTTAAAATGTCTCACAATCAGCGGCCAACACCAAGCCACAATCCGTCTAGTACCACCTCAGAAACCGCAACAGAAACCAGCACCAGCAGCAAGCCGACTACACCTAATTATGATAATTTAGAATTTAACTTACTTTTAAGTACGCTAGAGAAAAAAGAGATACTGCAGACAGCGCAGCAGATGCTACTTAGATTATGCCATTAAAAGGGAGATTCTCTCTGTCTTCAAAATGGTTCAAATGGCTCTGAGCACTATGGGACATAACTGCTGAGGTCATCAGTCCCCTAGAACTTAGAACTAGTTAAACCTAACTAACCTAAGGACATCACACACATCCATGCCCGAGGCAGGGTTCGAACCTGCGACCGTAGCGCTCGCGCGGTTGCAGACTGCAGCGCCTAGAACCGCTCGGCCACTTCGGCCGGCTCTCTGTCTTCCAGTAACTGAGCAGACAGACAGAACAATCCTAAGGGCAAAAAATATTCCTACGTCAGCAGAACCGCTGCTCGACCTCATAATCCAGGTCTGCCTGCGGAGATCAGAATCATTCGACTTGACAAAATATATATATATATATAGATCATGTAAGAGCACACGGTCGAACATATTTCGATTACTCACAGACAGGCAGTAAATGTTACGTACACGTTAAAACCCAGAACATATAGACAAAAAATGAATATCTTGCAACATAATACAATAAACAGTGCGACAGTCAGCGCGGAAATCCCTAAAATAGCACAAGACCTACAGGCAGACATCATGTGCTTACAAGAACCTTATAATAGGAAAGAGTAACTGATAATGTCTACCAAAACATGCTACCACAATAACAGGCAGCAATTACTGTAAGGCTGCAATAGTGATTTTGAATAGAACATACAACATAATTAAGGTAACACAGTTATGCAACTAACACTTAGTTACCATAGAGATAACTTATGGGAACGTCACATGTGTTACTGCATCCATGTACGCCCAATATAGCCATCAAATACAGCCATACGCAGACTACGTCAGAGACCTAGTAAAGTATGCCAGAGGCAAAAAATTAGTGATAAATGCTGACATTAATTCCAGATCGACCCTCTGGAAATCAGGCAGATCAGATGACAGAGACGCATAATCACCGACCTAATACAAGAAACACAACTGCATGTAATGAACACGGAAGGACCTATACCAACATATGCAGGGTTCGATGGTACGAGAAGTAATATCGACTTTACGCTAGCAAACAATGCAGCAGTGGTATATGTAACAAACTGGACTGTACACGACCATCTAACCAGTAGTGATCACTATATCGTAACATAAACACTAACTCACACTCAGGACACAACGACCAAGTTATGCACCAGACACTTATTGTTGCACAAAGCAGACTGGAACAAATTAGCGGAAATTATCCAACAACGATCTAGAAGACATCATTGGAAGCATCGATTATAGAGCACACATGTTAACACAGGTAATACAATATGCACAAAACACATCAATACCGACAACAAGGGTGGCCGAGCGGTTCTAGGCGCTACAGTCTGGAACCGCGCGACCGCTATGGTCGCAGGTTCGAACCCTACCTCCGGCGTGGATGTATGTGATGTCCTTAGGTTAGTTAGGTTTAAATAATTCTAAGTTCTAGGGGACTGATGACCTCAGATGTTAAGCCCATAGTGCTCAGAGCTATTTGAACCATACAAAATACTGACAGAGTAGATAAAAACCCCACTAGTTCTGCGAACGCTAAGGCAGGATGACGGCACGATGACGAGGAGATGGAGGAATACAGCTGAGTTTCTGCTGTATAAACTGCTTCCTGATGAGGTTATCGACACAGACACACAATATCATGCGACACTAAGAGGAAACCCACACACACCATACAACACAGAAACTGTCATTTGTCCTTTTGCGCTAGAAGAGGTTGCGCTAGCAATCTCAGAGTTCAAAAAGAAGAAATCACGTGGACCAGATGGTATCCACTCGGGAACACCGAAAAAACTAGCACCGCAGATCACCTCGTTCCTAACAACGTTACTGAACGATGTCTTACGGCTGGGCAGGGTACCTACAGTATGCAAAACCTCCAAAGCAGTCGTTAGTAAGAAATCAGCGGACAGGGATCCTTCTGATCCAATGACTTACAGGCCAATACGCCTAATTAACACCCTGGCAAAGATTCAGAAGAAGCTACTGTGTAAGCGGCTGCAAACACACAGAGCTCTCATGGGTATGAGCCAACATCAATTCAGCTTCAGAACGGCAGATCAATAGATGATGCCATCAACTAGGCCCTACACATAGTTAATACTACAAAACAGAAGTACGCCATGGCAATAATGATTGACATTGCCGGAACATTCGATAATGTCTGGTGGCCCCCAATGTTTCAAAGGTTAAAACTTCTGGAGGTGCCGCAGTCACAGTACAACAGTTTCCTAGACTACCGTAAAGACCGAGTAGTCGAATGGCAGATGGACAGCCGAAAAGTAATTCAAAGAATCACCAAAGACTGTCCTCAAGTGTTGATCTGCGGCCCATCAACTGGGACATAACAATCGAACCCCTCCTTCAACTTGTGGATGGGGATGGCAGGTCAGACGGAATTGTCGCCTACGCAGATGACCTATTAGTTGTAGTCACTGCAAGCAGCAGAGCCCAGTTAGAAGAGAAAGCCGGTGGAATAATACAAACAATTACACAATAATGTCAGAACAGTAAACTCAGGATAGCCGAAAACAAAACAGCATACACATGACAGGGACACAAACATCAAACGAGCACACGTTACGCGCTATCTTTGCGTACACATAGATGAAAAATTGAATTTCCACGAGCACATAACGCTAACAGCAGATAAAGCAGAAAAAATACTACACAAACTGGTGAGGCTAAATTCAAAACAGCACCGATTACCTCTACCAGTCATACGGACACACCACTGTGCGCTCTTCGAATCAGTACTCAGCTTCGCAGCTAGCACGTGGAAACATAGACGGAACGTGGTCACCAACAAAACATCGGTCGGACAAGGGCAGAGAAGCGTCCTATTTGGGCTATCTGGAGCCTTCGGCACCACCTCAGCGGATGCATTGTGTGTGGTGCTCGGAATATGCCCCATAGATATCACGATCAGGTACAGAGCTCGAAGATACTGGTTGCATATGGGAAGGCGAGGTAAGGTACACACAGTAACTGGTGTGCCGATAGAGACGATACGTCACCCTAAAAGTTGGCATTTGGATACATGGCAACGTCAGTAGGATGTAAGTGATAAGGGACGTAGACTGCCCGACTTCCTCCCTGACATAAAGGAGCGGTTGAGAATGAAATATATCAATCCCAGCCGCGGTATGGTACATTTCTTAACCGGACACGGACCTTATCCCACGCACTTAAACCGCGTGAGTTTGAGGCAGACGCCTACACGCACATGAGGGGAAGAAGGTTGCCCAGAACACACTGTCTTTTTCTGCGGGCAATACGCAAAGGATGGACATACGCTACACTTAGACTACACAGATACAGACATATATTTATACACAGCAATAGGAGAAGAAGAACAATGGGTACAATTAAACGTACTGACAAACAGTATTTCAAAAACAACACATGAAGAGTACATGCGGACACGACACAACAGACATGCCTATGTGCAACGTAACAACAATCTCCAGAGGGTGGACAGCGATACCCACAGTGACAGCGAAAACAGTGACAATGGGGAGGAACAGGAGGAGGAAGTCGAGATGTGACAGTATATAGTCTAAGCATAAGGTGCTGGCGATCTAGCCAAGAAATCACCAAATGCTGTGCACGGATGGGCATCTAAAGTTAATACATAGGATTAGCAATAAATTGCGCGCAAGTGTCTTTCTGTGTATGTGTGTGTGTGTGTGTGTGTGTGTGTGTGTGACTGGCGGACATGGTTCGAAGAAACCAATCAGAGGTATTCACCGTCAACCACATTCGGTGATGGTACTAACAAATCTCTCCTCTACCCAATCATCCTTTTATATTCTTCTTAAAAAACTACTAAATTTATTTATATTTCAACCTTAAATTATTGTTTTTTCGAAAAGCATCATTCTTTGTAAATGTTGCAGATAAAACAAAAGAAAAGAAAACTGTAAAAAGATGAAAAACGAAAGTTGTAAAATGGACGACCTGTTTTAAAACATCAGGTAACAGGTCTATAATTTGGCAATAAATAAATGAATAAAATGGGACATCGTATCAAATGCTATCTGGAAATCTAGAAGTATAAATCTGCCTGTTGCCCTTCATCCACAGTTCGCAGTACACCATGCGAGAAAAAGGCAAGCTGAATTTTGCACGAGCGATATTTTCTACAACCATGCTGATTCTCGCTCTCAAGAAAATTTATTATGGTCGAACTGAGAATATGTCCAAGGATTCTGCAGCAAACCGATGTTAGGTATATTAGTCAGTAATTCTTTTGTTCATTCTTTTGCTCTACTTATATACAGAAGTAACACCCGCTTTTTTACAGTCGATTGGTACTTTGAGTTGGGCCAGAGATTCGTCATAAATGCAAGCTAGGTTTGTGGTAAATTGCGTAGAGTATTTTTTGTACAACCGAAATGGAATGCCATCTGAAGCCGGTGGTCTTATTGGCCTCAAACTCTCAGTCTTTTCTCTACGCCAGGGACGCTTATTACTACACACGGGAGTCTGTTCAGAGGGCAAACGGCAGTATGTCTGTGCAATTCTCCTGCGTGAACGATTTGTTCAAAGTGAGATTTAAAACTTCGACGTTCGTTTTTCAATCTTCAACTGCCACACCAGACTGGTCAACAAGCGACTGGGTGGAAGCGAATGCTATAAGATGGCTGTATGGTAAACTAATATTGTCATTTGATTTCGGAATACTGAAATTATGCGCATCCTGCATCGATGCATGTATTCGGTACCACATCTGAACACATGCCTAATAGAGAAACTTTACAGCACCAACATGTCACAAAGCCAGTCGGCTCTATAACGTGTGTATTTTGTGAGGTGCTGCGCCCCATGCCTTTCTCTACTCGGCAGTCACCACACGCACACATACAGACATACACACACACAAACACACACACACACACACACACACACACACACACACACACACACACACATATCACCAGTCCCGATGATACATGTCAGATACCAAGCATGTCCTGCATGAGTTGTGATAAAGACTATATCGTTACAATTTGGCGATATACTATAGCGATACACTGGAAGTCTCAGGACATTTACTTGAGAACTAAATGAATTACTCGAATCAGAAAGCCTTCACCATGCATGAAAACACTGACTGGTTTACCATAACCCTAGTGAAACAGGCTTCCATCATATTTTCTCGTGATAATTATATACCACATCAATTAATCACATCTGGTAAGTATCCCAGACTGACTTACCATTGCTGTATTTTACACGTAACACATCACAAAAATCCAAATTGCACTATGCAGGTAATAAATAATTATAGATTTGAAACTTGCTGGCAGATTAAAACTGTCTGCCGGACCGAGACTCGAAATCGGGACCTTTACCTTTCGTGGGCAAGTGCTCTACCAACTGAGCTACCCAAGCACAACTCACGCCCAGTTCTCACAGCTTTACTTCTGCCAGTACCTCGTCTCCTACCTTCCAAACTTTACAGAAGCTCTCCTGCGAAGTTTCATATTAGCGCACACTCCGCTGCAGAGTGAAACTCATTCTGGAAACATCCCCCAGGCTGTGGCTAAGCCATGTCTCCGCAATATCCTTTCTTTCAGGAGTCCTAGTTCTGCAAGGTTCGCAGGAGAGCTTCTGTAAAGTTTGGAAGGTAGGAGACGAGGTACTGGCAGAAGTACAACTGTGAGAACGGGGCCTGAGTCGTGCTTGGCTAGCTCAGTTGGTAGAGCATTTGTACGCGAAAGGCAAACGTCCCGAGATCGAGTCTCGGTCCAGTACACAGTTTTAATCTTCCAGGAAGTTTCATATCAGCGCACACTCCGCTGCAGAGTGAAAATCTCATTCTGGAATTATAGATTTAATTGAACTTGACAGGTAATCACAGGTAATTTTAAAACTGCGGATTGAAATTGGCGTAGCGTGGTGGAACTTTATCGCATTTCCTCATTCAGGGTGTAACAAGTACAAGGGCAGACATTTCTATTAGTATACTGAGCAAAATTACCTCAGGACTAACGCCCTTTGCAGAATAATAACCATAATTAATAGGAATTATATATTTTTCGCTAGGGTTGTACCTCCAAGTACTTATGGCAAGAGCGCCGGCCGGTGTGGCCGAGCGGTTCTAGGCGCTTCAGTCTGGAACCGCGCGACCGCTACGGTCGCAGGTTAGAATCCTGCCTAGAGCATGGATGTGTGTGATGTCCTTAGGTTAGGTAGGTTTAAGTAGTTCTAAGTTCCAAGGGACTGAAGACCTTAGATGTTTAGTCCCATAGTGCTCAGAGCCACTTATGGCAAGAGCAGGCCATTGAAATGGTTCAAATGGCTGTAAGCGCTATGGGACTTTATATCTGAGGTTATCAGTCCCTAGACTTATAACCACTTAAACCTAACTAAACTAAGGACATCACACACATCGAGACAGGATTCGAACCTGCGACCGCAGCAGCCGCGCGCTTCCGGACTGAAGCGCCTAGAGCCGCTCGGCCACAGGGGCCTCCAGCAGGCCATTAATCCTTACTTTCCCCCGGGGCAACGGGTCATGTGTTGATGTGTGGTCGTGTGGACACATAAAGATTAGTGTATTTTGACAGGGGTAATCCACTTAAGTGTGCAAATAGGACAGTGCAGAAAATATCAGGTAGCAAATTATGTGATGTGTTTGTGGGAAGACTGTTCAAAGCAGAGAAAATCAACTAACGCAGTGACAAGTTACCATACACAAAAATATCTGCACTTGTGCCCACTACATCTTGTTTAATATTATTTGTTGCAGCGTTGGAGCACTAAACTAACACACCAAAAAGTGATGTCATGGTAATGTGACTTATTAGGAAACGCATTAAGTCTGCTCGACAAATTGACCTCTTCATATATCCGTATCTTTTCCATCGAGACGATCAAGTTTCCAGAGCTTTATTATTTCTTTGCAGCCCCATATTTCTGTCATGGCACAATGACACTTGCTGCACAGATCAATCACATTAATGTTACCACCTCCAAGTTTGACGTCACCTTGAAATAACCGCTCACAGATGGCAAGTGGCAGCACTACCAGCTGAGAGCGTATAAAACGCGTCAGGAGAAAGAGGAAAGCACTACCGTCATTCTCGTAATGCGGAAAAAGGCCAACTTGCCTGACGTCCAAAAGGGCAAGAGAAAGCGCAAATGGTGGAAGCAGTTCCGAATTGTTTATTTTTCTAACCTGTTTACATGTTGATGTGGTTAATGTATACACTGCATGGCAAAATGGCGACACCCAAAACCAACGCCGAGACAACTGCGGTGCACCACGGGCCATAAATGACAGGTGTGAACGAAGATGGTGGAAATGTGTATGGCTCGAATAGATGTGCAGCTCTTGAGTAACTGACCTCCCAGATGAACAGGGGCTACCAACAGTGCCTCCTCAACGACCGTTCACCGAACGTTGCCGCCTATGGGCATCCACAGGAGATGCTTGGTTCATGCATCCTTCCTGACTTCTGATCATCGACGACGAAGCTTAAAACTTGCCTCCAATACCACAACTAGAAGTCCGCAGACTGGTGAGAGATTGTCTTCTCAGATGACAGATGGCCGTTTTCGTGTACTGCGTAAAACGTCTGAAGGCAAACACCTTACAATAATCGCCGTAAGGGTCCAGGCTGGAGGAGGGAGCGTTATGGTGTGGGAAATGTTTTCTCGGAATTGCCTGGTTGATTTCGTCATTCTGGAAAGCGAAATGGATGAACACAAGTACGCATCTATTTTTGGTGACCGTGTCCACCTCTACATGGAGTCTGTTTTCCCTCAGGACAATGGCATCAACCTGCAAGCCAATGCAACGTGTCACACAGCTCGTAGTCTACGTGTGTGGTTCAAAGAGTGGCAGAATGAGTTTGCCACATTGCCCTGGCCACCAAATCCAACGGATTTAAGCCCAGTCGAGAACCTATGGGATCACCTTGATCGGGCTGTTTATGCCATGAATCCTCAGCCAAGAGACCTAGTGCAGCTGACCATGGCACTGGAATCGACATGGCGCCCCAACGCTGTCAGCACCTTCTAGAACCTCACCGACTCTCATCATCAAGTCACGCAGTGGTCTTCACTGCAAAAGGTGGTTTGTCAGGCTTTTGGCAAGTGGTCACAGTCTATATTATATCCTTATTCTTAGCGCTAGTAAAGAAAACCACCGGGAAAGTGGTGCTTTTGCCAGCTATAGTAACCACAAATAATAAACAATTTCCCTGTATCATCGTTTTACCAGGTCTTGACTCTACAGCAAGTATCCGACCCAAATTAACGTAACTGGCGAGTCGAGTTCCACATAGACTAACGTAAAGTTCTGCACGGATATTCCACAACGAATAGACGGTCATCATCTCATTTCGGCCATTAAAGTACCAACAGTCTAGTACAGCACATGAATCCCAAACTGAAACTGAAATGTTAATTCTCTAACAGATAATAGACAGTCATCCAGTACTACAACATAGAATTCTGTCAGGAGAAAGTCTACCTTACAACTGAATATATCGATGTTTTGGTAGTTTGTGTAATCGATTCTAGTCTTTAGACAGACAGAGAATAGATTTATAACCAATTATCGATGCTAATGCCCTGGAATGTATGAACTACCCAAGTCAATCCTCAACTCGTGTTTATAAAGGGCGGTCAAAAGTTTGCATTTGCGTTTGCTGCAGCGTATATGCAATGTAGTGTGACTCCGATGCGGGTATATAAGCACCGTCATGTAAGCAAGTGATTAGTGAGCCATTTGTGTCTTCCAACATGCGTGCAGTAAATGAGGAAATGTGAACTATGTTGAAGTTATTATCAAATGTGTCCATAAAGGAGCAACGTGCAGTTATTCTTTTCTTGAAGGCCAAAGGACAAACAGCAGTAGGCATGCATCGGAGAATGACGAATGTGTATAGGACAGCATTTCTGTCGAAAACGACAAGTGGGTGTCGGTTAGTGCTTCTTTATGGTAAGCTACTCCCAATATTGTAAGTCTCGTAATCCAGAATCTTTGCGAACACATGTGGGAAACATTCGAGCACCCAATCTATAGTCTGATCTCTCCCCATGGGACTATAACTCCTTCAGTTCCTTGGAAAAGCCTTCAAGTGTGGACGATTCCTGAAAAACGAGAATGTGGAGTAGGAAGTTACCGACTCTTCGCCCAGAAGTATACAGTGTTTTACCAGACGGGTTTCTTCATCCTGGTGCGTCGGCCTGATGGGTATACCGATACTGACTCTACAGCCTCAGAACGGAAACTTTTGGATCACCCCTTATATTTAATTCGCCAGAAAGAATTGCTTTAGATCCCGCGTCAGTCTGTCATAGTATTTATATATGTGTAACACAAATACAGGAAAGCCTTTTAGTGGGGCAATATAGGCATAACAGCTAATGCTTCTTTGCTCTTGATTATTATTGGAACCGGCATCAGTCATGCATTCTAAATGTGGTTGTACTTGTAGTCTAATTAGACTACTTCGTGAATGTGCATGTGTACCACAAAGTGGATGCGCTCTCCTCCCCCCCCCCCCCCCCTCCCGCTCCCCTCCCTCAAAAGCGCCACTTTCCGCTTTTGTTTTGTGGAATTAGATTGCATCGAAATTACTAGCAGCTCATATGTGTTGAGAGGAAATACCACAGCATTAAGAATCCAAATAAAGGGTATCTTACAAATTACAATACATTAATAATAAAACAGAGGACATAGCGCACGTCAACAAGCTTTTTTCTCCCTATACATTCCTACTGATAGGAGTTTTGCAAACGAATGATCGCCTACCAGTTTACACCAAAACAGAATTTTATAGCTGGGAACAGAATGGGCCGTGTGTTTGGCCCTGTGCAAAGACCAACAAATAATATTTGCAACGTGCTCAAATGTACACTCATGTTAAGGAAAAAAAAACAGAACAGCTTGAACCACTAGAGATAGGACGTTCATATTCACAGTATATGTACATTAGTATGTTCTGCAGAAATAGTAGTATTTCAGTCACCTCGATTCAGCACGTGTCCTGTTGCCTAGTCGGCACAGTGTCTGCCATGGGCCCTGATAACTTTTTTTCCATACATGACGGCATCGAAACGTGTAAGGCACGAATGCCGCTCCGTGGTATAGCCATCCATGCTGTATTCACCTGCTTCCAAAGTTCATCTGTCATGGTTGGCATTGGGCCACAGCACTGTACCCTTCGTTTCACCATATCCCACACATTTTTGATTGACGACAGGTCAGGTGATTTGGCGCGCCGGGGCAAGAGACTGACATCCTGTGACACTAAGAAGGCACGTCATCGTGCAGCAACATGAGGTCGTGCACTATCTTGCTGAAATATGGTGTTGTGGAGAAAGGGTATGGTTACGTGTCGCAGGATGTCATTCCCGTTGGTCACACTGGTCACAGTGCCCTGGATGCGCACCAACTGTGACCGTAAGGCTTTCAGTTGGTATTGTACGTCTTGTGCGAGGCAGTCACTCTGATGCCGCTCCCCTTGTCTGCGGCGAACCCAAATGCGGCCATCATTTTCAAGCGCACAGAACCTGGATTCGTTCGATAACACTATTTGATGCCATTCCTGTCCCCAGTAACGTCGTTCCATACACCATTGCTGTCTACCATGATTCTGCACATTCGTCAAAGGTACGCAGAGAAGTGGACGATCCGCACGTGACCCATGCCATAATAAACAGCGACTGACTGTCACCCCTGGTAGTGTCCAATGAGTTAACTGTTCCACTGTTGCGCCAGAGCCGAGGAGGAAGCAGAGCTGTCCTTCAATGCCATTCAGACGATGTGTCGATCTTCTTGGAGGGGAGGGGGGGGGGGGTTGGGCGGTGAGACGTCACCCATCTTGTCGTGTTCTACGGCCTTCCGTGAACCTTTCTACACACACCTGTTGCACTACCAGAACACTTTGTCCCGCACGAGCAGCGTTTTCCCGGATGGATGCATCTCATTCTCTCATGCCAATAATGCGCCCTCTTTCAGACTCACTGATGTAACGGTACGATTCGCGCATACGTCAGCGTGGCATCCTGCACGTCTTCTCAAGTCACGCTCATCCATTACCTTCGGCATATGTTACCAGCAAGTGGTGCTGTGCCGCGATATCGATGATCACCTCGAACCTGTGGGCGGATATGTTTCAGATGCTAATCATTTCTGCAGAACATACTAATGTACGTGCCCTGTGATTATAAACGTCCAGTCTCTAGTCGTGTTCTGCTTTTTCTGAATATGAGTGTACTTTGTGCAGACCACTTCCAAATAGTATCATTCAACGAATAAGATATGTAACAGCTGCTATTTAGCGTTCAACCGTGTTCTGCAGTTCGTCTACTGAGGTAATAAGCCCATAAGCAATTTAATCAATTAGGTATACGAAAAAGGAAACTGGAAATGGAGGACATCGAATTCAAGAAAAAAAAACTGGAGTATATGGCGTAGACGATTGCCATAAAGGAGGAATATCAACTGAAACTGGAAAAAGAAGAAGCTATTGCTAATGTTCAGTTAAGGTTTACATATTGCTTGAAACACATGATATGGGGAATTGTGACTACAACTTGGCAGTATAAGATATTAGCTTTCACTATAAATAGCTATTATAAGTAGCCATGCGTTAGGTACTGCCCAAAAATGTCAGAATCTAGACCTTTTACTGCATTAAGGGACGTCCTAAACTCCTTTTTATAAAGCTCAGTTCTCAACTGCATCTTCTTCAAATGGATCATTACATTGCATCCAAATGTGGTGGTCACACCTATTAACATAGCACTCGTTTGCAGAGTTTAAAACCAATGAAAGAACAGCATCTAACGGCAGTTAGTTTGCAAATAATAGTTAATTTAAAAGTTCAAAACAGCTATACGGTGTAGGTAGCAGAAGCAATCCATGACAGCCTGCTGCCATATTCCATATTCCGTGTATAGGATGAATTGCCAATTATTTTTTATGTGATTTGATGCAAACGCCTCATATGGAAAGCGTATTTCTTCCGACTCTTTATGCTCTGTGCTGGGAGATGTGAGCGCTCACGATGTCTTTAGCACAAACGTCTATGGCTACTGTGCATACACCCGCTTCCGCGAGATACTGCGTATGCTGCACTCTGAATAGCGTGAACTCCACGGCGTTATTCGGGATCCCGAAATTATGTGTATGCCTACCGGTGGCAGGTTCACTGCTTCTGTCCTGTAAAACACGAGTACACAGTTGTACTTTCTGCAGTACCCAGCCTGCCAGCAGCACGCATACACGTAATTTTAGCAACTCGAATAACGCCAATGTCCGCTTCCAATGTCGTGTAGCCATACGAAACTTTATGTTAACCTTTTTTGCAAACAAATTGCCGTTAGAGGCTGTTATTCCATCGGTTTTAAGCTCTGAAAACGGTTGCTATGTTACTCAGTGTACAGCATTTAGTCTGCCACATTTAGATGCATGGTAACCTTCATTATTAAGCACACCCACGTGTCAATGGAGCATTATGAACGGATTTTCCACATCTACATACATACTAAGCAAGCCAAGATACGGTGCCAGTCTGAGGGTATCACATACCACTACATGTCATTTCCTTTCCTGTTCCATCCACAAATAAAGCAAAGGAAAACAATCTGGCTAATCGCTTAGTACGAATCCTGATTTCTACCGTCTTATATTCGTCGTTCTTGTAAGAAATGTACATTAGTGACAGTAGAATCGTTCTGAAGCCGGCCTCAAATGCCAACTCTCTGTATCTCTGCAATAGTGCGTGGTGTAAAAAGAGTCTCCGTAATACTTACATACTGATCGAGAAAGTCAATAACAGATGTAGTTGAATTGTTTCGATGTCTTCCTTTAATCTGACATGGTGGGTATCCCAAACACTGAAACGGCACTGAACAATTGGTTGCACTATCATTCTATATACCGTCCCCTTTACAGATGAGCTACACTTTCCTAACATTCTCCCAATAAAACGAAGTCGAACGTGGTTCGTCTACCTTACTACCAACCTGATGTGCTCATTCCATTTCATCTTGCTTATCAACGTTACATCTAGGTATTTAATCCTACTAATGCTGTATCTAAACGTTTCTGGATTGTTTTTACTACTCATTCGCATTAACTTACAGTTCTCTATGTTTATAGGGAATTGCAACTCGTCACACTACCTACATATTCTGCCTTTGATCACGCATCAGTAAATGACACCTTCTCTTACACCACAGCATTATAAGCCAACAGCTGTTGATTGCTGCTCACCTTGTCCATCAGATCATTTATGTACGAGCGCTGTTCAATAAAGAATGATCATAATTTTTATGGTCATAATTTCTCACGCTAAAATTTAATATTATGATATTATGTTAGCTTAATGTGCAACAGAAACGCCGCAGTATTTTCATTGCTGAGACTCCTGGTTCCTTCCTGTGAGAGGCAGGTAAGGTCAGACATGTTCAGTATCGCCTACCGCTGCAATGGAGGTAACACGCGAGGAACAATATGCGGCTTTGAAATTTTACTTTCGTCTCAACAAATCTTCAAGTGAGGCCTATGCAATGTCACAGGAGGGCTATGGAGAGTCTGTCCTTCCCTACAGCAAAGCTCGAAGGAGGTTTAAAATGTTTGAAGAGGGGAGACAATCCATTTCAAAGGAAGGAGAACCCGGTGCTCCAGTTACTGCTCTTACGGGAGTAAACATCAACACTGCTGCTGTCATCATGAGAGAGGATCGACGAATTACCTTGAGATCATTTTCTGAAATACTGAACATTTCATTGGGTGCCACCCACACGTTGGTGACAGAAAAGTAACGCTTGACACGGGTTTGTGAGCGATGGTTTCCAGGACGGTTGATTCCCGAACAAAAGGACATTCGCGTGCAGGTCTGCATGCAATTAACGTTAACGTTAGAGGAAGATCCGGAGTTTCTTTCAAATGTAATAACTCGTGATGAAACTTGGCTACATCATTTTGATCCTGGGAGCAAACAGCAAAGCTCAGTGTGGAAATCTCCTTCATCACCAACCCCCCAAAAAAGCAAACGTTGTTGCTTCTGCTCGGAAAACTGTGGTCATCTCATTCTTTGATATTCATGGAATGGTTTATCGACAGGTTGTACCTCCACACACATCAGTACCTGGACCATATCACACAGATGTTCTGAAAACATTGCAAGTGCGTATCAGGCGCAAAAGACCACATTTCCGTGAAGCAGGCTGGATGCTGCACCACGATAATGCGCGGCCTCATGTTGCCAAGGTTGTTGCTGAATATCTTGCAAAAATCAATGTGAATTGCATCACTCGCCCTCCCTATAGTTCGGACTTAGCACCATGTGACTTTTTTCTATTACCTAACATGAAGAAACGCGTTCGTTGGAGTCATTATCAAAAAATGGTTTCCTGCATGTATTTGAAGACTGGCAGAAACGCTGGGAAAAGTGCATCGCATTCATGGGAGACCACTTTTAGAAAGACCATCAAAATTATGAGGATGAGTAAAGGTATGTCGTCAAAAAAATTATGAACAACCCTTGTATATAAAGAATAAGAGAGGTTCTATCACATTTGCCTGGGGCACTCCAGACGATACCCTGGTCTCTCATGAACGCTTGCCGTCGAGGACTACGTATTAGAAACTATTACTTAAAGAGTCTTCGAGTCACTCACTTATACGGGAACCTAATCGTTATGCTCGCACTTTTGTCGTCAATCTGCAGTGGTGCATCATGTCAAACGCTTTCTAGAAATCTAACAATATGTAAACTGCCTGTTGCACGCCATTTATAGTTTGGAGGAGATCGTACGAGAAAAGAACGAGCTAAGTTACGCATTAGTGAGGTCTTCTAAGTCCGTACTGATTTGTTTCATGTCTCAAGGAAATTTATTATATTCGAACTCAGAATGTGTTCAGGAATTTTGTTGTGAACAGATGTTAAGGGTATTGGTTTGCAAATATGTGGGTCCGTTCCTGTACCTTTCTTATTTACAGGAGACAACTCATCTCTTTTCCAGTCGCTTGGCTATGTATGGCTTCTTGCCATTGCTGTTTACAGTAAATGCTAATATCTTGCCAGCTGTAGCCAGATTTCTCCATACCCTCTGTTTAAACCTGTATAAAAACCCTGAATGCGCATTTTCAGAAGCTTCTTCTCTTTCCAAATGCAATTTATAGTCTTCCTTTATGACAGCTGTCTAAGCCATACACTCTTTTATCTTTCCTTTACTTCGATGTCCTCCATTGCCATTTTGTAACACATTAACCAGGCCTTAGGACTTACTACCCCAACAGACAAACTGCAGAACGTTGTTAAACATCACATAGCCGCTGTTCCGTAAGTTATTCGTTAACTGATATGATATGGAAGCTACTGGCACAGAGTACAGTGAAATAAATTGCAAATACAGTTCGCTCGTCTTTTCACAGGTTATTCGTCAATTGACAGGATATGGGACTGACTGAAACAGAATACAGTGGAGCCCTTTGTAAATGCTGTTTGTTGGTCTTTCCACAGGATCAGGCACATGCTCCATTCTGTTCCAAGATATGTAGATTCCATTTTGGCGTAATCTAGTAGACTTCAATTCGTTTGCTAAACTTTTACGTCTAAGGAGAAGACAAGGTGTACTACATCTCGTTCATCAAATAGGGGGCAGTATGGTCATCCTCTTTTGAAGCAGATCCAGATGTGAATGGAGCTCTTTAAACAGATTTTTCTTGTGTCCCTAAACGCAGAAAATGTATTGATTCTGATATTTTTGCCTTGTAATCCAACGTTCGACTTCTTACCGTTGTTATTTACAGTAAATGCTTATATCTTATACTCCCCAGTTGCAGCCATATTGCTCCATACTCGGTGTTTAAAACATCCACTTTGCAACGCACACGCACACACACACACACACACACACACACACACACACACACACACACACAAAAGTGTAAGTGGGTTGCAAAGTACACAGTACAAACACACCTTCTGGAGAATTAAATCCATACGAATTGACGGTTGTCATGTGTGCAAATACAAACATTCTACGTTACCGGGACCGGTAATGGCTGACAAAACTATTCTCTGTATTCCTATGGTTTCAATTCGAAATCGATTACACAAACTACCAAAACACCGATACAAGAAGTTGTACTGCACACATTCTCTTGATGGAATTCTACGTTGTTCTGCTGGATGGTTGTCTATTCGTCATAAGCACTATTTTTCAACTTCAGTACGCGTTGTACTATATGCTGTACAAGACTGTCGGTTCCTTAACTGAGCGTTTGCTAAAAAATGGAATGAGTTGAGAACTGGCTATTCGTTGCGAAATTTCCGTGTAGAACTTTAGGCTAGTGTACGTGGAAATCTATTCGGCAGCTACGTTACTGGGGTCGGATATTTTTGTACAGTCAAGACTGGGTAATATGATGATACTGGGAAACATGTTTATTAATAGTGGTTACTATGGCTGACAGAAGCGCCACCTTACCGGCAGTTTTCTTTGCTAATGCTAAGAATAAGGACAAAGTCTATGAAGAGTTATTGTCTCCATGACAGTAACTATGGAAATGCAAAACGATAAAAAAGGAACTCAAATCAGTGCTGATTCGGTCTACAGTGAACAATATTAGCTGCACAATCAAGATACAGACAGAAGCGGTGAGCGAACGACAAAATTTTATTATGTGACTTACGTTGCATCGCTATAATAATAATTTCGAGTACACCAAGGGTTTTTACTTCTAAATTACTCTCGTTGGCAGCTTTTCTTGATTACAGTTCACGAATATTTACTTTATGTTATTTCGTGAAGGAACTCCAAAAAACGGTGATAAGTAACTCTGCTTTAGTGACGCTGTCTTCCGTAACATTACCAGTAACATCACACAGAGAAGGTATTGATTGGTTTTTGACGTTGGAATACT
This sequence comes from Schistocerca americana, assembly GCF_021461395.2. Lineage (NCBI taxonomy): Eukaryota > Metazoa > Arthropoda > Insecta > Orthoptera > Acrididae > Schistocerca > Schistocerca americana. The sequence continues at coordinate 693,300,021 of NC_060130.1, forward strand.
TTACACATGACCAGAATCTCTTTTGATCTCTAAACAGCATTTCTTTGTGGTAAATATTAAAAGCTCTCAGTGGGAGAAATTCCACTTGGTTTTTGTGTTTTCCGTCATCTTGGCATGACGATAGGGAGGCGATTCCCAGAGGCACAGAAACATGGAAATTTTAGAGTAAAGCTTGGTATTTTAACCGAGAGATTTTAATTTCTTTCAGTTCTTGAGATAGATGGTAAGAGGTTCAAGAGATGATCAGTTCAAATACTTGTGATCTTGGACTACCAGTGACAACAGTATAGGAGTGGACATCAAAGAAGGAGCAGAAGTGTGAGTAAATGGATGTATTCCCTCAGAAAGACGCTCACCTCTTAATCAGTATCAGCGAACGCTAATATGCGTATCTACAACACAGTGATATGCTGTTCAGAAACCTGGACTATTAATATTTGAGAAAAGGGCAGTGAAAAAGATATTGGACTGTTCGTAGCTAAAGGTGAATGGAACAGGAGTAATAACGAGGAAATCTACCTCCTGATGCAACAACTACAGTCGTACAGAAGTTGATTAGCAAAAGAATTCAGTGGGTGGGCCATATAGCCCTTACTCCAGAAGAAGGAAATCAAACATCACACACCCTCCCGGGCGTCAACGCAGCGCTGGATGGATGACCCGTAGAAGGACCTGGCAACCCTGGTGACTGAAGACACTTGGCGAAACCGAGCACAAAACAGAAAGGAATTGTGGCAGTAGCGTGTGGCCTGCAGGACATGTGATCGCTGGATATGTATGTAAGTTGTTTGTTGATTATCTAAGTCTCGTATAAGTTCTCTCCTTTTGTAAGTAATAACACCAAACCACAGAACTGTTCCTACAGCAATATTCTCGTTCAGTGAACGAACCTAGGTAGGTATTTTGATAAGTAACAGACACATCCCAATCATCATTTAGTTAATTTATTTGCCACACTTCACGTTGTGATTTGAGATGCTGGCGAACTTTTTGCATTATTTAATTTGGGACGTCTTAAGCCATTGTGCTAACGTTCCTGCGTATGGAAAGATATTTAAAGAACAATTTCATTCTCATCTCTTTGTTTTTGCAAATACTGACAGCGAGTAGCAGAAGCGTTCCTTGCTCAATATAGGAGTCCATCGAAGAGGCACTAGAATCTTTTGAAGATGTATAGGTAGCTCCTAATTACCGTTGATTTAATTTATTTCCCTCATCACACCATGTGTTAGTTATGATAGTGACCCATTCATTTTAATTAATTAAGAATGCTTATCTGAGTGGAGAAAGCCAATGGCAAGTAGCCACGAACAAACCAGGCACGTAAATATTAGATGTAGCAGTTCATGTATGGAGCACATGGTTTTGAGGGGTGTTGGTTGTTACATTTGATATAGCCTTGAGATGCTAGAGTCCGATTTCTAGTGGCCAACAGAGAAGGGAAGCATCCCGTATGGCCATGCAGATTAAATAAAGGAAATAATAATGCCGCGCAACGGATACGTATTGCTGAATGACTATTAATAAATGTGGTCCAACCAACCATGACAACGTGAGTACCACACAACGCACATAGACACATTACACTGAAGAGCCAAAGAAAGTAGTACGCCTGCCAAATATCGTGTAGGGACCCCGTGAGAACGCAGAAGTGACCCAACACGACGTGGCATTCACTCGACTAATGTCTGAAGTAGTGCTAGAGGGAACTGACACCATGAATCCAGCAGGAGGCTTTCAGACAGTCGTTCTTCCCGCGAACTATACGTGACTGGAACAGGAAAGGGAGGTAATGACAGTGGCACGTAAAGTGCCCTCCGCCACACACCGTTGGGTGGCTTGCGGAGTATAAATGTAAATGTAGTAGATGTAGACTGTCCATAAATCCTCAGGAGCACGAGTAGGTGGAATTCTCTTCTGAACAGCAAGGTGCAAGGCATCCCAGAGATGCTCAATAATATACATGTCTGGGGCGTGTGTTGGCCAGCGGAAATGTTTAAGCTGAGAGGAGTGTTCCAGGAGGTACTCTGTAGCAATTCTGGACTTTTGGGGTGTTGTATTGTCCTGCTGGAATTTTCCAAGTCCGTCGGAAAGAACAATGGACATGAATGGATGCAGGTGATCAGACAGGATGCTTACGTACTTGTCTCCCGTCAGAGTCGTATCTAGAGGTATCAGGGGCCCCATATCACTCCAGATGCACACGCCCCACACCATTACAGAGCCTCCACCAGCCTGAACAATCCGCTGCTGACATGCAGGGTCCATGGATTCATGATTCCACACCGGTACACGTCCATCCATTTGATAAAATTTGAAACTCGTCCGACCAGGCAACATGTTGACAGTCATCAACAGTCCAATGACGGTGTTGACGGGCCTAGGCGAAGCGTAAAGTTTTGTGTCGTGCAGTCATCAAGGGTACATGAGTAGATCTTCTGCTCCGAAAGCCCATATCGTTGATGTTTCGTTGAATGGTTCTCATGCTCACACGTGTTGGTGGCCCAGTACCGAAATCTGTAGCAATTTGCAGAAAGGTTGCAGTTCTGTCACGCTGAACGATTTTCTTGAGACGTCGTTGGTCCCGCTGTTACAGGATCTTTTCCAGCCGGAGATTTGATGTTTTACGGGATTCCTGATAGTCACGGTACACTCTTGAAATGGTCGTACGGGAAAATCCCCACTTCATCGTCACCTCGGAGATGCTGCGTCCCATTGCTCGCGCGTCGACTATAACATCAATGTTATTTAAATATTGATAACCGGCCATTGTAGCAGCAGTATCCGATCTAGCAACTGCGCCAGACACTTGTTGTCTTATATAGGCGTTGTCCAAAGCAGCGCTGTATTCTGCCTCTTTACATATCTTTGTATTTGAATACGTATGCCTATACCAGTTTCTTTGGCGCTTTAGTGTAATAAGAGGCGGGATCATGTACTCTATAACAAAAACGAGTGGTCAGTACGACAATCACGTTCATTATCGAGAAGCAGAACACATGAGCTTCCCACTGAGACCAACAATTGAATATTTAATAGTTGAACGGATAGGTGGGCACGATAAATGCAAAGTTATGTGAATAATACACGAATATGACCAATGACAGTAAGATGGTTGGTAAATTACGTGAAGAAAACGGAAAAATAGGTTCGAACACCAGTGAGATCCCAAAAGTGCTTTAGTTGGCTGCGAAGTACACTCCTGGAAATTGAAATAAGAACACAGTGAATTCATTGTCCCAGGAAGGGGAAACTTTATTGACACATTCCTGGGGTCAGATACATCACATGATCACACTGACAGAACCACAGGCACATAGACACAGGCAACAGAGCATGCACAATGTCGGCGCTAGTACAGTGTATATCCACCTTTCGCAGCAATGCAGGCTGCTATTCTCCCATGGAGACAATCGTAGAGATGCTGGATGTAGTCCTGTGGAACGGCTTGCCATGCCATTTCCACCTGGCGCCTCAGTTGGACCAGCGTTCGTGCTGGACGTGCAGACCGCGTGAGACGACGCTTCATCCAGTCCCAAACATGCTCAATGGGGGACAGATCTGGAGATCTTGCTGGCCAGGGTAGTTGACTTACACCTTCTAGAGCACGTTGGGTGGCACGGGATACATGCGGACGTGCATTGTCCTGTTGGAACAGCAAGTTCCCTTGCCGGTCTAGGAATGGTAGAACGATGGGTTCGATGACGGTTTGGATGTACCGTGCACTATTCAGTGTCCCCTCGACGATCACCAGTGGTGTACGGCCAGTGTAGGAGATCGCTCCCCACACCATGATGCCGGGTGTTGGCCCTGTGTGCCTCGGTCGTATGCAGTCCTGATTGTGGCGCTCACCTGCACGGTGCAAAACACGCATACGACCATCATTGGCACCAAGGCAGAAGCGACAGTCATCGCTGAAGACGACACGTCTCCATTCGTCCCTCCATTCACGCCTGTCGCGACACCACTGGAGGCGGGCTGCACGATGTTGGGGCGTGAGCGGAAGACGGCCTAACGGTGTGCGGGACCGTAGCCCAGCTTCATGGAGACGGTTGCGAATGGTCCTCGCCGATACCCCAGGAGCAACAGTGTCCCTAATTTGCTGGGAAGTGGCGGTGCGGTCCCCTACGGCACTGCGTAGGATCCTACGGTCTTGGCGTGCATCCGTGCGTCGCTGCGGTCCGGTCCCAGGTCGACGGGCACGTGCACCTTCCGCCGACCACTGGCGACAACATCGATGTACTGTGGAGACCTCACGCCCCACGTGTTGAGCAATTCGGCGGTACGTCCACCCGGCCTCCCGCATGCCCACTATACGCCCTCGCTCAAAGTCCGTCAACTGCACATACGGTTCACGTCCCCGCTGTCGCGGCATGCTACCAGTGTTAAAGACTGCGATGGAGCTCCGTATGCCACGGCAAACTGGCTGACACTGACGGCGGTGGTGCACAAATGCTGCGCAGCTACCACCATTCGACGGCCAACACCGCGGTTCCTGGTGTGTCCGCTGTGCCGTGCATGTGATCATTGCTTGTACAGCCCTCTCGCAGTGTCCGGAGCAAGTATGGTGGGTCTGACACACCGGTGTCAATGTGTTCTTTTTTCCATTTCCAGGAGTGTATTAAAACGGAATAACTGGCTCCTGAAGGGCGGTTTATCAAACTGACAGCATAAATGTGGAAAGCGGCGGCCTTGGCGACCCGATATTCTAAGTTCAGCTCTCTCTTTGTACTCATTACTCAAATGGAATCATTCTTCTGTGCCGTCAGAAGGCTCACTTCATCAATCGTCCGATAAGGAGAATTATAATTAGTATTTACTCTATGATCATCCAGCAGCAAGTCATTACCCCTCAAAAGCCTAAAATGAAGGTTTTTTTTTTGTTTTCGGACTCCTAACATGGAATTATTTACTTTTTCGTCTCCTATAATGAAGCGTTCTCTTTCTGGACGCTCTGTAACTTGATTGATTCACGCCAGAACAGGAACGTCGATGGTCAATGGTGGTAGACATTGTAAGTTCCATACAGTAAAACTCGAGTAAAGATATTGAACCATCTCCTACTCTTGCGGATTTATGCTGTGTTTAACCAGCAGAGTCTTGGGATGGGGAGACAGCTAGGAAATTCCTCCCACTCCGTGGTATAATAACTTCAAAACAGACCTATGGGACGGCTGACATGCAAGCACGGACGAAAAAGTGCAAACCTTAATCGAAAATAATAGTAAGAACTAATCAGAAAGCCAGAATATATAGTTTACACAGAACATCATTTCATGGCGTCGCTTCTGAGGTAATGGCGATCCACACACTAGCTTCTCGGAGGCGACACCTGGCTGGAGATTCCTTATCTTTCTAAAGGGTTTCTATGAACAATACTGTATTTTTTTCTACAGAAAAAATCCGTCTCGTATCCCGCCCAGAGAGATGGGTTAGTGGACCTGAGGCTGCAACTCAGCCTTAGCTTCTGAACAATTGTATTGTAGTCTGTTCCTTTCAGAAAGACTCTCTCCTATGTTAGCCAGCTCATAGGCTCTGAACTGTGCAGACCCTTCACCACACTAAAAAACAAAGTGAGAACAAAGCAATAAAAAGGACAGGACTCGACGTACTGAATCTTGGTGGCAATTAGTGTGCAGCGTGGGAGATTGATTACTTGATCATGAGAATGAGCATAAAATATTGTTATATATGTTGGTGACAGTCACAGATAAAACTGACCACCTAACAGTGTGAAAGGACTACGTCTAGTGCTAGTAACCTTTTATTTCACACGCCAGCAAGAAAGGGACTGGCTGGGGAGTTAGGCGTTAAAATGTGAACACAGGTGACTCTTCTGACGATGATAACTTTGCTTCAGTTTATTGTGAGTGTAAATTCTACGTTCCCATTTCATACATTTATATTTTACCATTAGTTTGCTTCGATAAACGTTTTCTTTAGTATTATTTGCTTATAATTCTTATAGTGTCCGATTATGTTTAACCAAATTTTATGACTTCATGTTAGATACAAGTTGTGGACAGATGAATGAATGGAATGCATGAGAACATAAGCCACTTAGTTAAACACTTTTTGATGATTTCATAATTTTTTGTATTTAACAAAGTTTTTGTTTTCTTTCCAAATTTGAATAACGTAATGTAAGTACATAAATACTAATAAGAGCCTCTGGATTGCTAACAGTTCAGGTATTGCGAGCTGCATATTGTTCGCGTGCATGATTACACGCCAGTTCTACTGTACAGGGTGATTATAATTAAAATTTCGGTACTTAAGAAGGTGAGGCGTGGCGCCTTATATCGCTCCTGTCTAGAGCCTGTGTATCGGGAGAATGAGTCATGCGTGCACAGTGACAGATGGTATGAAGCGGATTCTGTCGAGTGCGAAGTTCTAATTTTCATTTGCTAGAGGACAATAGCGGACAGGACTAAACAGAAAGAACTGTAATGTAGTTAAGGATTTTGACCACCAGAGTCCAGTAGTACTCAGAGACATTCAAGAAACAGGTCAAGACAGTGTTTTAGTGAATTGTTCTGTTTAGTTCTTGAAGGCTTTTTGTTTATTTATGTTTGTATAGTTTTGTATATGTTTTAAGCAGTGTAAATGATGCTACAATGTGGTCTAAAGTAAATATGTAGATCATTGTTATACTGATGAAAGCTGTACGAAGTAGTATGAAAAAGTTTGAAGACAGTGTGAATGCAGACGACAGAGAATTTTGTATCATGATAGGTTAAGTAAGTGTATGGTAAAATGCAAGCTAATTCGAGAGCAAATGAAAATAGTTAAAAACGTTAAGTGTAAACAAAATGTCAGAATGTTAAATATTTACTTCGGGAAAAAGTACAGTTCGACAGCGTGTTATTTGTTGATTTGTTAGTCATGAAAAGCGCGGACAAACGCGGGAGGATAATATTTTCCTATTGGCCTTAAAGAGAAATGACCAGTCTGAACAGAGTAATCTTCGCACGTATTTTCTCTTGGAGATATAGAATGGTTACAGCAATCTAAGGGAGTCGGAGCCCAGCCTTTCAATGGTACGGTCGTGTGTAGTAGGAGCTCCGAAGGAAGGTGTAATTCGCCGGTTTTAGTTATGCTACATGTTTCAAAAGTGTTTGAAAGTGAAGGCATATTTATTCCGGTGTGTTTTTTTAGAATATACGGATATTTTAAGTAATTTTGTGTATAAGAAAGGACAGTAATTCCGCGTGGCATATTGAGCAGATCGGTAACTAAAACTTAAGTGCATTAGACACCGATAAATTTAATAATGTGGCTAGCATTTTCATTTAAGAACAATCCGTGCTTAATGGCTGTTCAGATTTCGGGAAATATGTTACCATAAACTTGCTAAGCTGAATGGAAGGGTTTGTACATGACTGTGTTAAGATTAGCACGGGCTTGATTGTGGACGTGTGCATCTCATATTGCATTATTGCAATATGAGATGTACACCGAAATTTTGCCCGTATTTCCACCTTTAATTCAAAATTAAGACCTTTCCCCGATTCTAAGAATAGTTACGTTGAATTCAGCCTGGTGCGAGTTGCAGTATGGTGCGTTTCTTCTCGGTTTTGTTCCCAGCGATCCGCTACAACGAGTTCACAGGTAGGTGCAGGTAATGCACGAACGTAACTGCACCCCTGCAAGGGCCCCATGAAAAACGAGTGTTTTTAGGGCAATGAAGGTTTTTAGACACATTTTAAGTGCATGTGACAGAGAAATAACGAATTATTTCAATAAACACATTTTATTCCCACGTGAGAGGGTAACATTTGTTAATGGCGTACGATGTTTACTTTCCACGAAACGAACGTTGCTCAGTGTGACGACGATCTGCATCCACGATAGCCTGGAACCACACTACAGACGCCATTTCACAACTGTTCACAGCACTATTCGAATGGTGCACCATGGAATATTCATCTTTCATGGCACAGCTCGTTCAGCGCCTGAAGATCTCACATGACGTCCAGCATTCTCAGTCGCAGTAACAGTAGCCTCTTCTAAAGTTTATGACTCAATTGGCCGTCTGCCTCTCCCAGCAGCAATTCCCAAATCATGTTCTTCCATCCCGGTGCAGAAATAGGACCTCTCCGTAATCTGTTAATGCCTCGATACTCGCGAAGCACAGCAGTACTACTTCTGCTGTTTTGAAAAAACAGCTTTACGAGTAAAGCCCTGCTTCCCATGTCTATACCGATATTGACCATCCACAACTTTAATGCAAACTGATGCTTGTGTTTCAGCCTTACGTCGCCGTACCAGTATCGGCGCCTAACCGCCTGCCATAACACCACCACTACTAACAGCGCAAATCCTGCTGCACATAGTATTAACATCTTCCCTATAAAGTTGGGTAGCGGTATGGACACAGTTTTCCGTCTACACTGGCTCAGGTAGAGTAAATTTCATTATAACTGCCCTGTACTTCGAGCATTGTGGATGCGGGTCTCATTGCTGGGTGAACTTCAATTGCTCATTGTCAACAAGCAGTTACAAGTTATATGCTCAGTCCTGAACTATTTAGACTAAGTATCGATTGTGGATACACGATTGTATCAAACAACAAATGAAAATTGAAAATTGGAAGGCCCTGAACATGCTAGTGATTACTGGAACCGTGAGTTCAATAAGCAGGGCTCTGTCATGCGAACAGACCGATAAAATAAATTCTGTGAAGTGGGATTATCCTTTAATTTCAGAACACCAGCTATCACTGCTGTAGCAATTGATTGACTTTTATTTAGAAAAGACAGTGCTTCAGCAAATGGTCAAAATTTATCAAAGAGCAAACTTCAGTTATGGACTATCGCCTGCCGTTCCCTAGCGAAAATTTTAAGCAGTGTTATAAGGAACCTTGAGAAATTGAAGACAGCACAAACACGAACAGAGAGGGCTTGCTGATTAAAAGTAAGACCTTCTGCTCTTCATTCACCATGATAAAAGATTCCAGCCACACGTTTTGAATCCAGAAACCTTAGCCAAGAAAAGCCAAGGCATACGACGCTCCGATGCCAGATATTTCTTGTTATTCACTTGAAGGAATAGGTGCTTGATCCATTTGAAATAACGTTCGTGCCTTCTTCAGCCACCTGGAAGCATACATCATCCTGCATTATGCTCGAAATAGCCATCGAGCACTGTGTACAGTAGGAGTCTTAAAAGGTCGTACGTATACAAGACGTCACAGCATTATCCCCAAAATGTACTCTTGATTGTCACAAATATGGTCACCGTTCCGTTCATGAATGGTTACCGTTTGCGGCCGCGCAGTGGTATCAACCGTAGTCTGATTTGGGAAACCCTATAAACTTGCATAAAATTGATGACATTGAAAGAGACTGTATGTTTATAGATAATAGTATGAACTCATAACAACAAGTAGCCTTCTGTGTCCGTGAATGTGGACATTTGATTACACAGGTCAACAGAGATGATGTCACGTATCACATCAAACTGTTAGGAGACGACTGCATGATGCGAATCTCCATTCCCGACAACCATGGCGAGCACCACGTCGTAGACCACAGCACGACGGACTCCTTTACATATGGACAAGAAATTATGCATAGTGGACGCCCCGTGACTCACGTAGGGTGGGCCGGCCGAAGTGGCCGAGCGGTTCTAGACACTACAGTCTGGAACCGCGCGACCGCTACGGTCGCAGGTTCGAATCCTGCCTCTGGCATAGATGTGTGTGAAGTCTTTAGGTTAGTTAGGTTTAAGTAGTTCTAAGTTCTAGGGGACTGATGACCTCAGTGGTTAAGTCCCATAGTGCTCAGAGTCACTTCCGCTTGGAACGCGACAACGATCGGACGTGTCGGTACTTACATGTAGTCGTAGCACCGCAAGCCGTGTTTATAGAAATTCTTGGATTGTGCCCTGTGTTATTCTCAGTGCTTCTTCACTACCGTCGTACACAAGCTTCTTAATTCACCCACAGCCGTCTCGGCCGCTCATATAGTGCAGTTATGGCTCCCAGTGTACCTCGTAAGAATACCCTGTGTTTTGCATTTGAGAAATCTTCCAGGAATGTGCAACCAAGTTCTCTAGAAATCCATGACTGGCTAGTAGATATTATTGGCATCACATCCGACCAGGTCAACACAGCATATTATGACATGGCGGAATACTGTTTCTATGTGAAGTTTTTAGACCAGATACAACTGGAGAAAATTTTGGTGAATACTGGTGGGAAAGCAGAGTTCCAACATCGTGATCAGTCGGTGAGTACAGTTTCAATAACTAACGCTGACGTTTGCTATAAACAAGTGCGAGAGTTCAATTTGCCACCTGAGGTTGAGAATTGTTTTCTTAGAGATGTCCTCGCCAAATAAGGTGACATCCGACAGATTAGAAACGAAAAATGGTCGAGCCGTCACAAACTCCAATGTTATAGTGGGGTTCGCTCAGTTGACATGGCCGTTAAAGTCAATATCCCATCCTATATAATAGTTTGTGGTTATAAGGCTCATGTCATTTACGATGGACAAGTAGGCACTTGTTTTATCTGTAACATGAGTGGCCATTTACGAGATGATTGTCCACGGCGCGTTGTCGTACTTCGAAACAATCTACAACAACGACAGAGATTAACATTGCCTGATGTCCCAACTCAAAATCAGACGCCTTCTGTGACTGACTCCCAACCGAGTGCATCTGTGTCAGAGGACAAGGATCTCGGTAACGGCACCTTCCCGCCCTTGCCTACAAAACCCGTGGCCAGTCACCCCTTAGCCACCGGTGTTGCATTATCTTTCGGTAACAAACGACGTCGTACTAGTGACGGTAGTGGTTACGGCTACCAGGTAGAAAAAAATCAAACCGATGACGCGGAGCTACGGGCCTCCACACAGGACATGCATGTGTCGGATGGCTCAGTTACGACCCGCCAAATTCACATCCAACCTCCCGACGCAGAAATTGTCAAAATGAGGACAGTCGAGTGTTTACAGCAATCCGTTCCGACGCCGCGTGTCGACTCGCCACAGGTGGTCACACACAAGAGGCGGCAGTCAGTCAACTGCAACTCGTAAACACAGCGGATGATGCACGCCGCGTAGAGCATAACATTAACAGCCGCCACCTCGAAACTGCTTCCAAACAACAGGAGGAACCGGACAGCTGTATACAAACAGCCAGTGTGGCTCCAAACAAACACAGTGAGCCTACTGAAGCCGCGTCTTCGGACTTGCCGTCACCCGTTCCGAAGCAAGGACTTTCACATAATGCCTACAGCCATAACTCGCCGACTCCGCCGTCTTCTATGACACTTCGGACGTCTGTGCGACGGCAAAATAAAGTCAAACCAAAGGACTCCGTGGCTGGAAGTAACTCAAAAAGTAAAGTCAGCGCAAAAACTGGTACAAAACCTGCGGATGTAGGTTCGAAGTCCGACGGTGAGATGGACTGGGCTTCCTACGCTTCCCATCATCCACAAGTCTCTGACGATCATGAGTCAAGCTTATAAGTTTTTGACCCTGAACATCAATAGAGTTAGAACAGATTTAAAATTAGCAATGCTACGGCAGTTCATCTGTGAGTCAGAATCTGATATAGTTCTGTTACAGGAAGTGTCTATTTTAAGTTTTCATGTATCAGGATTTGCAACAATAGTAAACACCGTGGCGGACGAGAGTACAGGTACGGACATTCTGTCACGAGACGGTATCCCAGTGATCAATATCGAAATGTTGGATTCCGATAGAGGCACAGCTTGCCAAATTTTTGACGTCACCCTCGTCAACATCTAAGCTACATCTGGAACGACCTTAAAATCAGAAAGAGCTAACTTCTTTAAACAAGACATCATATACCTGTTACGCCGCAACCCAACCCAGTTTATAATTAGTGGTGATTTTAGCTGTGTTATCCACAGGAAAGACCAATCGCCCAACTTTAATTACTGTAGGGAACTACGTGATCTGGTGCGTCACCTGCAGCTGAAGGATGCGTGGGAACTAAAATTTCCTACCCTGGTAAAGTACACGTACCTGACCGCCACCGCATGTAGCCGTCTAGACCGTTTGTACATCTCTGAGAACATTTGCCAACATATTCTGGACGCCGATGTCATTCCGGCTAGTTTCTCCGACCACTGCGCCCTCTGTGTCACGATAAATCTGGCCAAACAGCACACTAAATGGCCTAGGATTCCGTGGAGCCTAAACGTTTCTATTCTCGCCGATACCGCGCTACAAGATGTCATCTCCACGACATGGGCGGATTGTCTCAAGGAATGCTGCAGATATCCGAGCAAGATAGCCTGGTGGAATGTTGTGGTCAAAAGGAAAATGCGATTATCCTTAAGGAACTACAGTTGGCAACGGGCGCAAGATATCAAACGCACGATTGATTTTTACCAGACAGTTCTGCGAGAGTTGTATGCGACTACGTCACCAACCAACACGCAGCTGACGACCATCAAACAAATAAAAGCGAAGCTTATAGGCATAAAGCGAACGCAGCTTGAAGGACTGAAGATCAGATCTAAAGCAAAATCGCTTCAAGAGGACGAACTTGCATCACCTCATAAAACATCGAGACCATCAAAAAATGGCTCTGAGCACTATGGGACTTAACATCTATGGTCATCAGTCCCCTAGAACTTAGAACTACTTAAACCTAACTAACCTAAGGACATCACACAACACCCAGTCATCACGAGGCAGAGAACATCGTGCCCATCGCAAGCGAGCTTTTATCGGGGAGCTGGACACAGATGATGGACTCCGTTTGACCCGACAGAGTGATATTCTTACTGCAGTTTACCGGTACTTCACGGATCTGTACTCGCAATGCGATACATATGGTGATGACGGCGGCGATATCGTGCGTGCTCTGCCCACCGTAGTCACGCCTGCGGACAACTCGGCGGTCGTACACGATTTTGCTCCGGACGAAGTCCTTGAACTGATTTCTGGCTCGCCATCGAATAAATCCCCTGGCCCTGATGGTTTGTCACGGGAATTCTATGTGCGTTTCTGGCCCATAATCGGACACGCATTTACAGATATTCTCAATGAAGTGATACGAGGGAGTGACTTGCCGACCGAAATGAAGGAAGGCCGAATTGTATTGATACCAAAAAGCAAACAACATAAAACCTTAGATAACTTCCGACCGATTACTTTACTCAATTTTGATTACAATACCTTTGCCATAGCACTCAACAGCAGATTGTCTCCATTAATGAAGCAAGTGATTCACAACCATCAATCATGCTTCCATGGTCGCACTATTATGACGCCCCTTTCGGAATATAGACATGTAATAGCCATAGCGTCAGTCACTAACGTGAATCTCGCATTGCTGTTTATCGATTTTTGCAAGGCTTTTGATCGCGTCCGCCACGAGTACCTCCTACAGCTACTGTAGTGGTGTGGTTTTGAACAACAGGTTATTAATGTCGTGCAACATTTCGTCACGGGCGTTACAACCAGAGTGAGCGTAAGTGGACAGCTTACTCAACCCATCGAGGTCCAAAGAGGAATGCCGCAGAGGAGCCCTCCCTCCATGATGTTATTTGTTTTATCGCTCGAGCCGCTCTATTCATGACAAACGTGCAGGCCTTTCGATCGCCGGGACGTCCTTCGTGGTTCGTGCTTACGCCGACGACGTCGGAGTGTTACTGCGCAGCGACGGAGACGTATCAGCCCTCAAGACCGCGGTAGAAGAGTACTGTCGTGCACCTTTGTCAACATTCGATGATTCGACACAGTTATTATACCGTGGGCGAAGCGTGTCGAAGCCCACACCACTCTGGGAATGATTATCGACAAATGCCCGCTAAAAATGAATGCAAAAAATTGGAAGCAGGTCACCAATAAAATGCAAGGTGTCATCTATGAAAACAATTGGCGGTCCGTTGACACTCTCCAACGCATACGACTCCTCAGCAGTTATATATTCAGTAAAGCGTACTATATGGCCCAAATATTTCCAGTCCCCAAGATGCAGGCCAAACACGTGATGAAACTCTCTAATAGATTTATCTGGCAAGGGCATCTGTTCAAAGTGAAATACACCACGCTGACGCCTTCCAGACAGGCCGGCGGACTCAACATGCCTGACATTAACCGAATGTGTACCGCGCTATATATTAAACGAATCACCCACTTGTTGGACAAGGAACCTCTCAGCTTAACCCAGTTTTTTCTTGAAGTAAGCTTTATTGATGGACATTATTTCACGCAGGATTTACCGACGACGCACCTGTTATTAAAGAGGTGGACATCTCCAATAGTCCGGAATCACATTGAACTTAAATACCCGAGTGTTCATTGGAAGGCAGTTTGGGACAACATAAGTTTAACCGTCCACACTGCTGAAGTGGCGTCCACACGGTATAAAGTGGTAAACGTTGTTATACACTCCAATGAAAGGTTGCATAGAATCGGCTTATGTGACAGTGATAAATGGGTCCGCTGTGGTCTGGTCGACACCTTACGCCATCGCTTCACTTGTGGCGGCCATCTCATTAACTGGAAATGGGTGCAGCAGAGGCTGTGCCTGATTACCCGCGGCAGCCTAGCCAGCCACTGCACCGACATCCTGCTCTGGCCGGACACGAAACATTTTCCCGCTACCAAGAACAACACCGTGATGTGGCTGTTAGGGCAGTTTGTGACATATATCATCATCACCAATAGTGAAGATAATCTCATTAGCTTCGAGGCTTACATGAGAACGGCACGTTGGAAGATGAAACTTTACCCAAATTTCAGGAAGATGTTTGCTAACATGTTAGACATAATTTTTGAAAAAGAAGGAGTAGGGTAATTCTCGACGGGGGTAAGGACACAAATCACATGCAGGACTATGTAGCGAACAAAATACACAACGAATAAGTGGTTACACCTGTTCCTAGGACTGCTCCCGACTTCTCGATGGTGTTATTAACTTCATTATGATGTTATCATTAATTTATGTTTCCAGTGCATGTCTTTGTTATCCGTTCGCATGCTCCAAATGACTCTGAGTTTGGACGGTTGTGAATCAATTGACAGAACTGTCATTCTAGTTAAGACAGTCAATTATTCTCTTTAAGATGTTTGCGTTTTGGTTCTATGTCTCTTTCTGGACTGAAGACGCTATTGTCAGTTTAATATTTTTGTTCTATTTTGTAAGCTTACAAATGGCACTATATTGAAATGTGTTCTTCAGTCTATTGTAGGATACAATTCGTGTTGAAACAGTTCCAGCACTTCATTATTTTGTTTTTTTGCTATGTGTTTTAGTAAAGAAGGAAAAAAGAGCCATTTGAACCATTTGACATCGGGTGCTGTACTCTGATAATTGCACACAACGTGTTCGGAGACAACACGGTAATACTGAACGCGCCCAACATTGAGTCCCACATTTGCAACAACGTGCTGGTGGAGTAATGTTTAGGGGTTTCATTACATGGGACCACCACGCACCGCTCGTTGTCGATGACGGCAAGCCGATTGCTCTACAGTACTGGGGCGAAATTCTGCAGCAGAACAGTGGTACCGTATGGCTAACATTTTGTAGACAATTTCATCTTGATGGATGACAACTCGCAAGCTAATCGTGCTGTTCTCTTAAACACGTTCCTTCAGCATTCGAGGATCACCAGTACGTAGTGGCTTGCCTGTTGCCTACGTCAACACAATCAAACAAGTGTGGAATTGATTGAAAGGAGCTGTTTTGAACGTCGACGTACGGCAAGAAAGGAAGAATGTATTGATTGTGGGTGTTAATAACGATCATCCTCCTTTACCTCCTCTGCATAACTGCAATTGACGTGTCACTGAGCACATTTGTCCTGTGCATGCAGCACGCGTGAAGCGCCTAGTTGTTTCCACTGCACTGTGTGGAATACGAAGGTTCTGTAATAGTTCACTAACCTGCAGTCTTCAAGTTGATGTCCCCAGCGCAGGAAACGGCACGCAGGTAGTAGGTTCTGTATCTTGAGGCTGAAACTGACTTTTAGCGAGGTTCTGTTCTGAAATAATGTACCACTTCTTTGGGATGCCACTCGCGTATTTTAATATACTCACACGAGAAGACTACATAATCTTAATACATCACCTTCTTATACAGCAAAGTACATGATCAAGCACAATGTTTACGAAAATGTATCTCTACACTATTTGTGGCACGTGTCTGTACCTCATGACTACCGGGGTGAATCTTTTAATACTGAATACTGGCAAACACATTCTGCGACAGACAGCATGTCTGTTCTTCTCGACTGCCTAATCCAGAGTGACGAACCGCCCGAAACAGTTGGCTCTGAGCACTACGGGACTTAACATCTGTGGTCATCAGTCCCCTAGAACTTAGAACTACTTAAACCTAACTAACCTAAGAACATCACAAACATCCATGCCCGAGGCGGGATTCGAACCTGCGACCGCAGTGGTCACGCGGTTCCAGACTGAAGCGCCTAGAACCGCACGGCCACATCGCCGAAACACTTGGCGCGCCATACCAGAAAAGACGTGACCCGAACGCTTCCGAAGCGCTTAGTCTGCAATTTCGTCAGTCATTTGTTTTTGATTTAAATTGTTTTTAATAATTCTAAAATGACTGACTGATAGTGCTGTTGAGAGATATTTATATTAAAAAGTGAAGTCATTCAAATGAGTAGTTTAACTAATAATAATAGCTATACTTTAACGTTTTGGTGCCCTTGCTCCGGACACAGCAGCCAATCACAGAGCAGTAGCATCATGCAGGCGGTCCTTCTCACGGGAATGGTACCGAATCTAACAACTGTCACAGGTACCTCACATCACATTTCGTCATCTATATACTTCTTGCATGTCCACTGCTCTGGGAACAGCTTCTTGGAGCCTAATATGATGGCTGACTAAGCCAGAAATATTACATACGATAATCACGTACTCAACGCCGCTTACGCATAATCGACACTGAAATGCGGAACAATTTGGACCAGAGGTGACTTGATGATATCATCTATGGTATGCCACAACGAACTGAAGCATGCATCCGAGCAAGGAGACATTCCACCAGGTACCCACCTTGTTCAGGAGCTGTAAAACAGTGAAACATCCCTCACGGGAAACAGACGAGTCTTTTGTTACACAAATGTTTTTCTATGTGTGTGCGTGTGTCCTCGACACATTGCAAATGGATACTTACGCATGCATCAGAGCCCATTTCTGTTTTCTGCGTCATGACTTTCGAAATATTGGGGTAATGGAAAACTTTTGTTGATATGTGTAGAAGTTGAAACGTTGAATTAGCGTTCTTTTATCAAATTTGTATAGCCATTCGTCGCACATTAAAGTAGTTGTATATTCCGGGAACGAGTTTATGCATGAATCCTGATGACCGATTTAGGCAAGGTTCTAGTGAAGGTGGTTTTCCGTTGCCTTCCTCATACCTGTTATGAAGTGTCAAGAGTGGGGCTGTGCCGTGAGGATAAGTGCCTGTACAGTGTAGTGTTGGGTTTGTATTGTTACGGATGAAGGGAAGGGAGAGGACGAAACCTAGGATCGGCAAATAGCCTACTCCTCTCAAATAGCACCATGGAGTACGCTGAACTTCATGTGTGCCTCCGATTGATATATCACGATCAAAGGTGCCACATTCCCTCAGTTCCTGAGACACTGTGGAGAGATTTGGAATTTAATCCGTGCCTATGGCGCAAAGACTGGTGATCAAGAACATCATGGCACCGCCTCTCCTCAGTTTAATCGCCAAATAATGACCGTGAAAATAATCCACCACCAGGATTCGAACCGGCTTATCTTCGAGTCGAGTGTAACCGCACAGGGGCACTTAAGCGACATCGGCTACTGCGTCTGATTTCGCCACATAGAGGGTGTAAATGCTAATTGTTTACAACCTACCACAGTGGTGTGGGGAAGTCGAGACGAGCAATTTGATACGGGACACTTGTGGTCTATCAGGGCAGAAAACAACTTCAAATTGACCTATTAAAGGCACCTCAGTTACAGCGCATACGCGCCGCGTGAGGTTTTTAATATCCTTTGGCTCTGTTATGCTACCGGCTTTCGTTACCATTCGTAAGTTAACCTTTCAAGTGAAGATAATAAAAATAAACCACTTTTAAACAAGTTATGCAAAGACTAATTACTTTTCCAATTAGATCTGAAGTTAACCCTTACGTGAAGTGTAATCTCAAAGTAAAAAGGCCAGAGAAACGAAACTATTTTAATGTTAATTTTACGATGATAAAATTCACAAAGTTTTGAGAGAAAATTTACACAAATAATTTTACAATTTTAAGTGTACAGCTAAAGCAGTGGCATAAGAGGGCTAGAGGATATTAGGAATCTCGCGAAGCGCGAATACGTTGTAGCTTAGGGGGTTTCGTAAACGAATTTGAGGTTATTTCCCTGCTTGATAGACCGCAAGTGTCTTATATCAAGACTATCGTCTGGAATTCCCTACAGTAATGTGGTATGTCGTAAAGTTATCCTTTACACCCCGTATACAGGATGAACTACGAGTAGAATTCCACCTACATACTTTCAGAGTTGGTAGTATGCACCAAAAACAAGATAAAAAAGTGTGGGAGACATGGTTTCTATAACCCATATCTTCAGTGTCATGAAAACTTTTTCACTTTGGTGTGAAACACAGCTCTTTTGCTGACCAACTGCTCATAACTCTTAAGGTACACATTTTAGAGACCATGGTTACGGGACATTTTTTCTTGTTTCTGTCCATACTAAGTCTTCCTAAAATATGGAAAGCAAAGAGGCTGCAGTAGAGGAGATGTGTTTAACAGTATCAGAGATGAATACCAGCTTAAAGGTCTTCAGGTATGTATTTTACTACCAATTCTGGAAGTTTGGATGGATCTCTAGTTCGTCATGTATTAGTGACTTATTTTATTCGTGTAATCAGTTGAATTTCTTTTCTATGATTCCATTTGTTTATCAGCTAAAAAGATTCTCTCAGAGATATAGTTACAGGCAATTTTAAGTTAATTTAGTTGAACCTGTTCGGATTACTTAATATTTTCCCAACCAACAAATCTTACAAAATTTTCGTTATTTAGTAAGAGATCTTCTCTGGTATACAGGGTGTTACAAAAAGGTACGGCCAAACTTTCAGGAAACATTCCTCACACACAAATAAAGAAAAGATGTTATGTGGACATGTGTCCGGAAACGCTTAATTTCCTTGTTAGAGCTCATTTAAGTTTAATCAGTATGTGCTGTACCTCCTCGATTCACCGCCAGTTGGCCCAATTGAAGGAAGGTAATGTTGACTTCGGTGCTTGTGTTGACATGCGACTCATTGCTCTACAGTACTAGCATCAAGCACATCAGTACGTAGCATCAACAGGTTAGTGTTCATCACGAACGTGGTTTTGCAGTCAGTGCAATGTTTACAAATGCGGAGTTGGCAGGTGCCCATTTGATGTATGGATTAGCACGCCGGCCGGAGTGGCCGAGCGGTTCTAGGCGCTACAGTCCGGAACCGCACGACCGCTACGGTCGCAGGTTCGAATCCTCCCTCGGGCATGGATGTGTGTGATGTCCTTCGGTTAGTTAGGTTTAAGTGGTTCTACGTTCTAGGGGACTGATGACCACGGCAGTTAAGTCCCATAGTGCTCATAGCCATTTGAACCATTTTATGGATTAGCACGGGGCAATAGCCGTGGCGCGGTACGTTTGTATCGAGACAGAGTTCCAGAACGAAGGTGTCCCGACAGGAAGGCGTTCGAAGCAATTGATAGGCGTCTTAGTTAGGGAGCACGGAACATTCCACCCTATGACTCGCGACTGGGGAAGACCTAGAACGACGAGGACACCTGCAATGGACGAGGCAATTCTTCGTGCAGTTGACGATAACCCTAATGTCAGCGTCAGAGAAGTTGCTGCTGTACAAGGTAACGTTGACCACGTCACTGTATGGAGAGTGCTACGGGAGAACCAGTTGTTTCCTTTCCACGTACAGCGCGTGCAGGCACTATCAGCAGCTGATTGGCCTCCACGGGATTCCATGATTAATGTGATTTGAAGAGAACTAATAAAATGAGCTCTAACATGGAAAGTAAGCGTTTCCGGACACATGTCCACACAACATATTTTCTTTCTTTGTGTGTGAGGAGTGTTTCCTGAAAGTTTGGCCGTACCTTTTTGTAACACCCTGTATATTTCTTTATAGTTCTGCTCGTCAACAGGTGAAATCCATAGTCTCATTGGAACATACGATAAATGTAGACGTATATTTCGTATCTTGGTATTTTGAAACAGAGCATGCTGAGAAGATATGGCACAATGAGAAGAATTGTGGTATTGATGCCGACGACTGACGTGTTCCCATGTCTAGAAGCATTCTGCTATCATCACTGTGCTTCGCAAGATGTTGCTGGAGCGAACTTGTTTTTGACTGACTAGAGATTGGCCAGAGATGTCCTAAGGTCATAAGTCTCATGGTATCTCAGTACCGACTTGATGCAGTGTCACGCACACATGACGATGAACACACATACTGGCCTTTGATGACCACATGCCCTCTTGTTGCTAACGCCTGACTTAGAACTGGGTGAGGCCGTGAGTGCGCCATGGAAAAGTCTACTACCTATAACGGCCATTTATGGAATTAAAGAGCTGAGCAGGCCCATCACTGAAGGACACAAACGATTTGATAATTCATCTGACAGAGTAAGAGGTAACATAGTAGATAATAAGAGTATGTAACATAAAATCTTATGACTATCACTGGGTGTCCCAGGAGAAATGGTCAGTAATCAGGGACATGACAGGAACAGTCATTCGAAGCAAAAAATTTTGGTAAACATCGGCTCTAAAATGCATATCTCAAGAGCTACTAGCACTTCTTCATCTCCGATGCTGTGAAACACTTATTTCCTACTGAACCAGTGCTCATAGCTCTTAATGTATGCGTGTATGTCACCGATGGCAGTGATTCTTACCACATTGGCATAATGAAAAAGTATTACGTGCCTTTATTAGTCCTGTTACAAATTGTGATAACGCTATTAAAGTATTTAGCTAGATGCTTATAACAGTTCCCACAACGAAACTTTGTCTCTAAACCTGGCAGAAAATCCAAAGAGATTCTGGTTGTATGTGAAGTATGTTAGCGGCAAGAAACGATCAACGCCTTCTCCGCGCGATAGCAATGGCGATACTATCGAAGACAGTGCTGCCAAAGCAGAGTTACTAAACACAGCCTTCCGAAATGCCTTCGCCAAAGAAGGCGAAGTAATTATTCCAGAATTCGAATCAAGAACAGCTGCCAATGTGAGTAACGTAGAAGTAAATGTCCTCGGAGCAGTGGAGCAACTTGAATCACTTAACAAAAGCAAGTCTTCTGATCCAGACTGTATACCAGTTAGGTTCCTTCAGAGTATGCTGATACATTAGCTCCATACTCAACAATCATAAACAACCGTCCGCCCGACGAAAGATCTGCACCCAAAGACTGGAACGTTGCGCAGGTCACACCAATATTCAACAAAGGTAGTAGGAGTAATCCCCTTAATTACAGGCCCATATCATTACCGTCAATATGCAGCAGGATTCTGGAACATATATTGTGATCGATCATAATGAATTACCTCGAAGAAAACGGTCTATTGACACACAGTCAACATAGGTTTAGAAAACATCGTTCTTGTGGAACACAGCTAGATTTTTATTCGCATGAAGTGTTGAGTACTATTGACAAGAGATTTCAGATCGACTCCGTATTCTTGGATTTCCTGAAGGGCTTTGACACTGTACCAAACAAGCGGCTTGTAGTGAAATTGCGTGCTTATTGAATATCGTCTCAGTTATGTGTCTGGATTTGTGACTTCCTGTCAGAGAGATCTCAGTTCGTAGTAATTGACGGAAAGTCATCGAGTAAAACAGAAGTGATTTCCGGCGTTTCCAAGGTAGTGTTATAGGTCCTTTGCTGTTCCTTATCTATATAAACGATTTGGGAGACAATCTGAAAAGCCGTCCTAGGTTGTTTGCAGATGACGCTGTAGTTTATAGACTAGTAAAGTCATCAGAAATCAAAACGAACTGACAAACGATTTAGAAACGATATTTGAATGGTGCGAAAATTGGCAGTTGACCCTAAATAACGGAAAGTCTGAGGTCATCCACATGAGTGCTAAAAGGAATCCTTTAAATTTCGCTTACACGATAAATCAGTCGAATCTAAAGACTATAAATTCAACTAAATACCTAGGAATTACAATTATGAACAACTTAAATTGGAAGGAACACATAGAAAATGTTATCAGGAAGGCTAATCGAAGACTGCCTTTCATTGGCAGGAGACTTAGAAATTGTTGCAGATCTACTAAGAAGACTGCCTACACTATGTTTGCACGTCTTCTTTTTGAATACTGCTACGCGGTGTGGGATCCTTACCAGATAGGACTGACGGAGTACATCGAAAAAGTTCAAAGAAGGGGAGCACGTTTTGTATTATCGCGAAATATGGGATAGAGTGTCACAGAAACGATACAGAATTTTGGCTGGACATCATTAAAAGAAAGGCGTTTTTCGTTGCGACGGAATCTCCTCACGAAATACCAATCATCAACTTTCTCCTTCGAATGCGAAAATATTTTGTTGACACCGACCTACATAGGGAGAAACGATCACCATGATAAAATAAGAGAAATCAGAGCTCGTACGGAAAAATATAGGTGTTCGTTCTTTCCGCTCGCTATACGAGACTGGAATAATAGAACATTTTGAAGGTGGTTCGATGAACTCTCTGCCAGCCACTTAAATGTGATTTGCAGAGTATCCATGTAGATATAGATGTAGTCGAGCGTTAGACGAGTGTTACCATCTGGATGGTGTTTACATGTTGAAACTTGCTGTATATGCCTTTTTGTCACGATTTCCTCGTGATTCTGAGATTTAGTTCCTTGAACCATGGGTGACAAGTTGTTGTGGTCGTTGTTGTGATCTTCAGTCCCAAGAATTGTTAGTTTCAGCTCTCCACTGTAGCCTACTGCGTGCTAGCCTTATCACCTCCGAATAACTACTACAACCCTTATTCATTTGAACCTGCTTACTAAAGTCTTATCTCTGTCGCCTCCGTAATTTTTACCCTACACGCTTCCCTCTGATACCAAACTGACGGTCCTGTGATACTCAGAACGTGTCCTATCAGCAGATCTCTTCTTTTAGTCAGGTTATGCAACAAATTTCTTTTCTCCAAAATTCTATTCAGTGTCTATGGATGATGCACATGACAATAAAACGAATTTTCTTGTTATCAGCTAGTGAGGCAGTGGTATGTTTATGACAGTGAACTCGCATACAGGAGGAAAAGGTCTTAAATATGCATTCAGCTAGGCAGACTTTGATTTTCCGTCGTTTCCCCAAAACGCCTAATGCAAATGCCAAGATTATTCCTTTTAGAAAGGACAAAGCTGATTTCCTTCCATCCTTCCCCATTCTGAGCCTGTGAGCTATTTTCTCTCTTAATCACACCATATCTAGCTCAGCTGTTGCGACTATTGGAATAAACTAACTCACTGTCTTGACGTTCCCTCAAAGAAACAAACTCGAGTAGTGTCAAATCAGGTGAAGACGACAGCTCCTCATCGACCTATTCAATGTTTCCTACTGTCGACAGTTAGCTGTCCTAATTTTTCAACACTGAAATATTGTAGCACTACATCCTGCAGCTGCTG
Organism: Schistocerca americana; assembly: GCF_021461395.2. Taxonomy (NCBI): domain Eukaryota; kingdom Metazoa; phylum Arthropoda; class Insecta; order Orthoptera; family Acrididae; genus Schistocerca; species Schistocerca americana. The sequence goes on from NC_060130.1 coordinate 693,323,674, forward strand.
CACACAGTAAGCGAACCTCTGATTACCACTTCATTGAGTTTGGTGTAAAGAAATTAATGTTAAGTTTAGCGTCAGATGTTCATGGAAAAACTTTGCTACTGAGGTGTAACTGAACTCGCATGTTCTTACCCAATGTCTTAGGTGTGACTATTCCGACTATTACACTGCATGTTTAGTAGGTTTCATCTGTAAATAACTCTCCTGTTTCAAGGCATCATTTGGTTCCGACGCCGGATTCGGACACCGATATCGAGATAAATGCACCAGCATTGGCAGTTCAGAGTTTTATGATTTCAAGGCCGGACCGTGCGCGGCATGGATACCGCGTGTGTTGACAAGACCTTCTGGTGGGACAGGCAACGAAAAGTGGTCGCACGTTGCTCGCCCAGTGGTGTTTGTATATCTGAAACTTTCCGGTCGCCGGCGTTACTGTTCGCACGCTGCGACACACTTGTTCTGTGTTATTCCCTTGGTTTGCTATTCAAGTTTTGCTCGTAGGCTGTTGAAGTTTCTTTTAGCTGTCCTTTCCGATTTTCGTACAGCTAGTCGCCGTCCACTAGGGCAGTGCATGATAAAAGTGACGAAGAGGCTGACTCTTGCGTGTAAAATACACTGAAGAGCCAAAGAGCTGGTACACCTGCCTAATATCGTGTAGAGCACCCACGAACGCGCAGAAGTGTCGTACGGCGACGAGACATGGACTTGACTAATGTCGGAGGTACTGTTGGAGGGAACTGACTCCATGAATCCTGCAGCGCTGTCCACAATCCGCAAGAATACTACGGGGTGGTGATCTCTTCTGAACAGCGAGTTGCAAGGCATCCCAGATATGCTCAATAATATTCACGTCTGGTGAGTCTGGTGGCCAGCGCAAATGTTTAAAATCAGAAGAGTGTTCCTGGAGTCACTGTGTAGCAATTCTAGACGTGTGGGGTTCGCATTGTCCTGCTGCAATTGCCCAAGTCCGTCGGAATGCACAATGCACGTGAATGGATGCAGATGATCAGACAGGATGCTTACGTACGTGTCACCTGTGAGAGTCACATAGACGTATCAAATCAAATGGTTCAAATGGCTCTGAGCACTACGCGACTTAACCTCTGAGGTCATCAGTCGCCTAGAACTTAGAACTAATTAAACCTAACTAACCTAAGGACATCACACACATCCGTGCCCGAGGGAGGATTCGAACCTGCGACCGTAGCGGTCGCTCGGTTCCAGACTGCAGCGCCTAGAACCGCTCGGCCACTCCGGCCGGCAGACGTATAGGGGTTCCATATCACTCCAACTGCACATTCCCCACGCGATTACAGAGCCTCCACCGTCTTGAACAGTCTCCTGCTGACATGTAAGGTCCATGGATTCATCAGGCTGTCTCCATACCTGTACACGTCCGTCCGCTCGATACAATTTGAAACGAGACTCATCCGACCAGGCGACATGTTTCCAGTCATCAACAGCACAATGTCGGTGTCGACGGGCCCACGCGAGGCTAAAAGCTTTGTGCAGTGCAGTCATCAATGGTACATGAGTAGACCTTCGGCTCCAAAAGCCGATATCGATGATGTTTCGTTGAATGGTTTGCACCCTTGTTGATGGCCCAGCATTGAAATCTGGAGCAATTTGCATAAGGGTTGCACTTCTGTCACATTGAACGGTTTCTTCAGTCGTCGTTGGTCCCGTTGTTGCAGGATCTTTTTCCGGCCGCAGCGATGTCGAAGATTTGATGTTTTACCGGATTCCTGATATTCACGGTACACTTGTGAAATGGTCGTACGGGAAAAGCCCCCACTTCATCGCTACCTCGGAGATGCTGTGTCCCATTGCTCGTGCTCCGACTATAACGCCACGTTTAAACTCATTTAAATCTTGATAACTTGCCATTGTAGCAGCAGTAACTGATCTAACAACTGCGCCAAACACTCGTTATCTTATATAGGTGTTGCCGACCGCAGCGTCGTATTCTGCCTGTTTACATATCCCTGTATTCGAATATGCATGCCTATAGCAGTTTCTTTGGCGCTTCAGTGTAGGTCTTAACTGTGAATCAACCGTTTTTGGACTTTTACAGTTTTACAACGTCTGATAACGTTGCAGGAACAACAGCTACAGCTTTAGCAAATTCAGGAACTCATCAAACAGAGTGCAGAGCTGATCCGAAAAGAGTCGAGTACCCATTGGGCAACCTCAGCCTCCGCCCTCACCTTTTTATGTGTTTGATGACACTGTAGCGACGTCACAGCCTTGGCCCGTGCTGATTGCTATCGCCACACACCCGCGCTGCTGCTCAGTCGTTTCTGGAGTTCTGGTTATTCTTTGTGTTTTACTGTTCCTGCTTATTCATATAGACAAAACAAATACCGCAGTGCATTTATTTGGGGCCGCTCTATCGAATGAGCACGTAAAATTCCGCTTTAAAAATATTTTGTGTGGAACAGGAAGCAAAATGATGCTTCACGTCGATAATGGGTATAGTATAAAAGGTGTGACTGGCTGTATTTGTTTGGGCTGCTTGCAGGTACACATTACAAAAACCGAAATTTCTAAAATCTGGGGAAACACAGAGAAAACGCGCTTGACTTCTCTTACGACAGATACCCGGCATACATGTGCAAGGATGGCTCTAGGGTAGGGGCGCCACTTACACGTAACTGGTTGACAATTTGGGTCGGAAGCCCGAGGCACTTACGACAACCAAATCGAAGCATTCAAGTTGCTGTCCCGATCTGACTCAAATTTTCAACCTTCACCATCTATTTAATTCAATGTCTGTAGGCGTTTGAAATCCTGTCTTTTTTAATTTTTTTTTGTTTTTTTTTATTTTGTAATACAGTTTCTTTACGGCCACTGTACCACTAAAAGAAGACACAACATACTAATGTAGATATTTTGTTTTCGAATGTGTGTAAGGTCGTTGCGTTTAAGCTCAACAGATACAGATAACACAGATTTTAGTCATCAGTAGTATATTCTCCTTCACTATTTACAACAGTCTGCCAACGCTGGGGTATCTTCTCGATTCTGCGATAGTAGAAATCACATGGTATTGGCGCAAAGAACTTGTCGAGCCATCATTCCTCAAGTAGCTAACATCAAACGTAAGTTGAACAATTTGGAGCAGAAACTCTTTCCGTGCATGAAAAAAGAATTCTTGCAGTTGAAAACACACTTGAGGTCGGTATCAAGCTTAGTGACATTTACATCTGACCAGATCCTGTCCCTTGCTACCGACATGTCACATTACAGGGCTGAAGCCGTTTGCTTGCATAAGAATGCCAATAGTACAGAGTACAAAATTGATTTTGCGTCTAAAGGCCGGTTCTCACTAAGGCTGTCGCTCGTTAAAACAGCGCGGCAGTGGTGTGGTTGCCCTAGGTACGCCGTCAGCGGCGCGGCATAGCGGCCTCTGCGTCGCGGTTTGCTCATGTCGAACCTCTGCCGCTGCCGCGTGCTGCGCTCCAGGTCGGCGCTGTCAATCACAGAACGCGCTGAGTGTGATGTCAGACACAGAACCCCGTCTACACGAACATTCGCCGAAGCGCTGGCGCGGACGCGGCGGTAGCTATGAAATATTTATCAACCGTTTCCAAGGAAACTATTTGGTGAAAATAATTCATTCTTCTATATCTTACAAACTGATATCTTCGCTCGATAAAGGACTGAATTTCTTTTCGTTATTTGTCGTGATTACTTTTTTCTTTTTTTTCCCTTATTGTATTTCGATTCGCCCCGAAAGGGGCGGGCTGGCAGCAGCTTATTATGCTGCTCTGCAGCCTACAGATTTTTTAAAACGTAAGAAAGAAGATAAGAAACAATAAAAGCAGGCGATAAGACGGTGACTGAAATTGTAAAATGGCGGAAAATTGGAGAAAGTTAAAACATAAATCAAAGGGTTGGCAAACGTAATAAAATACACAGGAAGTAGACAGGGAACATAGTAGACAGACAATTAAAAAAAAACATGGCGACACTCCCAGTGACAGTATGATGTCCGTTCGCAACACTTCGGAGAAGACACACAACACTGAACACTCACTGTAAACAGTGAACTAAGATGTCAGCACAATGATAACACACCATAGCCGAGGGCAGATTGGGGGGGGGGGGCGACCTGGGCAGATGGGGGGGGGGGGGGGGAACAAGGAGGGAGGAGAGGATAAACGAAAGGGGGGGGGAACCAAAGGAGGGAGAGGACTCCTAAGGGGGGGAGGGGCAGGGCAGACGCGAGAGGGAATGGGAAAAGGCAGAGGAGGGAAATTCAAAAGGACTTGGAGGAGAGAAGGGGGGGGCAAGAGGGTAGGTGGAGAAAAAAGAGGATGGAAGGGGGCAGGGAGAGGGTAGATGGGGAAAAAAGAGGATGGAATGGGGGAGAGGGAGCCCAGGAAAAGGATGGAGGATAGGAGGGGGGTGAGGATCAGAGTTGATAGGAGGAATAAATGGAGAGAGAGAGGGCATTATCCAGGACAGGGAGTTGATGGAAGTCACCTTTGGAAAGGAGATGTAGGGTGTAGAGATGGAGGGTAGGGGGGACACAACAGTGAAGATGTGGCAGTGGGCGGGGATTGGAGAGGAGAGGAGCAATCAGGGGGTGAGGGGGATCAAGGAAGTGGGAGGTGTAGGGTATGTGGATATGTTCGAGGAACAGGAGTAGATGGGGGAAAGGAACGAGGTCATAGAGGATCCGCGTGGAGGATGGGAGACGTTTACGGAAGGTGAGGTGAAGTGCATGATGCTCAAGGATCTGGAGGGACTTATAGTATTCGGTGGGGGGGGGGGGGGGGCAGATACCCAGGCGGGACTGGCATAACAGAGGATGGGACAGATTAAGGATTTGTAGGTGTGGAGGATGGTAGAGAGGTGCAACCCCCATGTCCGGCCTGAGAGGAGTTTGAGGAGTCGGAAGCAGTTGTGGGCTTTGGATTGGATGGAGCGGAGATGAGAGATCCAGGTGAGGTGACCATCAATGGTGAGGCCAAGGTAGGTAAGGTTGGGGGTGTGGCGAACAGGACCGGTGCAGACGGTAAGGGAGTAATCCAGGAGCCAGAAGGAGCGAGTGGTACGACCTACGATGATTGCCTGGGTCTTGGAAGGATTGATTTTCAGGAGCCACTGGTTACACCATGCAGCAAAAAGGTCAAGGTCAGCCTGGTAAAGGCGTTGGGACCAATGGAGTGTAGGAGCGAGGGCGAGGAATGTGGTGTTATCGGCATATTGCAAGAGGTGTACTGGAGGACGTAGAAGAGAGGGGAGAGGACCAAGCCCTGGGGCTCAACTGCAGAGGGGTAGAGGATGTGGGAATTGGCATTATGGATGGTAACATAGGAGGAGTGGTGGGAGAGGAAGGAGGCCATCAGACGAATGTAGTTGACACGAAGGGCGTAGCTTTGGAGTTTAAACAGGAGACCGGGGTGCCAGACATGGTCGTAGGCCTTTTTGAGGTCGAGGGAGACAAAAATGGCAGAGCGACGGGAGTTAAGCTGGAAGGAGAGGAGATGAGTGAGGCGGAGGAGTTGGTCAAGGGCAGAGAAGGAAGGTCGAAAGCCACATTGGGTGTCGGGGAGGAGGTGTTTTTACCAGAGGTGGTGATGGATGCACCGGGAAAGGATGGATTCCAAGAGCTTGCTGAACCGATGTGAGACAGATAGGACGATAGGAAGAGGCATCAGATGGAGGCTTGTTGGGTTTGGAGAGCATCAGGATATGGGACGTTTTCCACACGTTGGGGTAGAAGCCAGTGGCAAGGATGACATTGTAGAGGGTGGCAAGGACTAAAAGGAAGGAGGGAGGGCAATGTTTGAGGTGGCGGTAGGTAATGCAGTCATGGCCAGGAACCGTGCTGCGTTTAGTGCAGAGTGTGAGGCTGATGTCCTGTGGAGTGATGGGAATGTTAAGTTCAGATAGTGGTGTGTGGCCCAAGTACTGGAAGATAGGAGCAAGGGGAGGAACAGAGATATTCGTACGGTCCATAACGTCAGGGAAGAGGGAATAATCAAAATGGGGATAATCTGGAATTGGAAAAACATCAGAGAGGTGAGAGGCAAAGTGGTTGGTCTTACTGAGATTGTGAGGAAAGGGATGGTCATCAAGGAGGAGAGGGTACTGGGGGTGGGGCAGTTCCCTATAAGGCAGTGGAAAGGAGACCAATACTTGGAAGAGTTTATAAGGAGCGTGGTGTTGAGTTGGTCTGGCGCCAGGCACGGCGTTTCTTTGCAGTAAGCAGGTTGCGGATGTGTCATTGTAATTGCCGGAGGAGAGTAAGTGTATCCCGGTCACGAGTGCGGAGAAAAGAGTGGTAGAGGCGGTGGGACTCTCGAAGAAGATGGACGGCCTGTGGAGGCAGGGTGGGGCGGTGAGGGTGGACGGCTTTGGTGGGGATATGGGTGGCGATGGCGTCAGACAAGGTCTGGTGCAGGAAGGCAGCAGTGTGAGAGATGTCATCAGGAGATTGGAGGGTAAGATCATGGCCGTCTACCTGGGTGTGAATGGAGTCCCGGTAGGCATCCCAGTTGGCACGGGAGTAATCACGGACAAGTTTAGGAGGAATGTCGGGGTGAGGAGCGTTGCGGGGATGGCGACCACTAGAGATATTGAAGAGAACAGGAGCATGGTCACAGCCAATGAGGTCAAGGACATCTGCAGTGATGCGCCCAAGGAGTTTGGGAGAGGCACGGAACACATCTGGAGTGGTGTTAGATTCGGGTTGGGTGTGCTGAGGGAGGGGAACCAGGTCTCTCTGGAGGGTGGTCATAAACTGATGCCACCACTGGAGGTCGGCAGGATCACGGCTGTGGATATTGGGGTCAGCGGAAATGACGCAGGTGGAGAAGGTGCAGTCAATGTGGCCAGGAAATCGTACGGGATGAGGGTTTGAGGGCGGACATAAATGGTAGCACAGGTGACGGTAAGGGTGGGGAAGAAGAGGCTGAGGGTGAGATGCTCGGCAGGATTGTTAAGGAGAGGTTGTGGCCGGACAGGAAGATGCTTGAGGTGGCCAATAGTAACTCCGCCACGTGCCAGAGGGTACGGGTTATCGGTGCGGTGAAGGGTGTAAGGAGCTGTGGAGATGGAGATACGGGGTTGAAGGAAGGTTTCATTGAGGACAAAGGCATCCACGCAGTGCTGACGGAGGGAGTGGAGGAAGAGGAGTTTGTGGGTGGGCAGGGAGCGAATATTGTGGTACAGTATACGGTAGGGTTGTTGTACCATGGGAGGTAAGAGTTAGACGAGGGTGGTGAAGGGGTGAAGGTGAAGTGGGCCTGGTTGTGGGAGTATGTGCATTGGTGGTAAGAAGGAAGACGGAACGGGCAGCGAGGGCGATTCGGGAAAGGGTGTGGGAGCACTGGAAGGGGTGGATGTTTTGAAGCACAATGGTGATGAAACGGATGATGTCCTCTGCAGTAGATGGAGGGCGGAGCGAGTTGTTGGGGTGGATGGGGTCATCAACAGGACGAACAGGGATGGTGAGCTCAGGGGTGACTGGAGGAGGTTTCGCTTTACACTTCGAGGAGTAGGTAGGATGTGGTTCGTTACAGGTGTTGCAGGATGGGGGAGAGGTGAGGTTGGGGCAGTTCTTGAGGAAGTGGGAAGCTTGTCGTGATTACTTGCTGTATCGCTTTTATGTAACCCACTACCCGAAATTTTATTGAATGTGCAGAGGTAAAAACGCATTTCGTGGACTCTGTGTATACATAATTTTAGGTAATACATTATTGCATATGAAATTCAGTCAACATATCGAAATTGTTTTTAAAGTTGAGAGGAGAACGATAGCTATCACCGTTCTCGAGATATTGGATGGTATGTTGGCGGACGGGTCGCACGTGGGTCGTTCACGATGCAACCGATACTTCGTCCGCGCGTCGTAAACTGTGTGGTTGTCTCAACCGCAAATTTCGTAAACGGTCCAAGAAACAGAAACCTGTTTTTTTGCACATGATAACTTGTAAGAAGTCACGTATTTCGTCGCATGATAAATATCCAAAATGGATTTAACTACCGAGATATGAAAGTAACAACAGTTTTTCAGAATGGATCGATGAATTTTTTTAAACGGCGTTTGATAGCATGTGGAATAAGAATTACAGTGACATGGAACACGTTAATATTTACAGTATTCTGTATAGACTTACGGAAGTTAAACTGAAACTAATATGTTTGTATGTTATAAGATGTAATTTGCTAAGTATCTTAATTATATCCTTTGGTAAGCCACAAACGTTTTTTTCTTACTCCAATGTACTTTATTTGTTCAAGACGAGTTTCGCCTTTTACTTTAAGGCATCTTCGGTGGAACCTAGCATGATTCAGTTTTGTTTTGATATGTGATACTTATACTTGAAGATAATAAAACAGTTCACATATTTTTTTTACGTGAATAACTGATTACTCACAGTTAATCGATATTTTGGCGGACATCTGCGTTTCCCCTCACCTGGTCACATGCTGGAGGTTGAACTAAAACTTGGCTTATGGAACAAAAGCACATTTTCATGTTCGCTCTTTTTTCTTCTGTCACTATCTGTAGACATTTTACCGAAAATTCTGATTTAAAGTCGTAACTACAGTGTATACACCTCATGTCCCTTCCTGTTTGGTTTGTTTATGTACAGGTTCCCAACATAAAGAATAATACTACTGACCATTAAAATTGCTACACCACGAAGATGACGTGCCACAGACACTAAATTTAACCGAGAGGAAGAAGATGCTGTGATACGCAAATGATTAGCTTTTCAGAGCATTCACACAGGGTTGGCGCCGGTGGTGACACCTACAACGTGCTGACATGAGGAATGTTTCCAACCGATTTCTCATACACAAACAGCAGTTGACCAGCGTTGCCTGGTGAAACGTTGTTGTGATGCCTCGTGTAAGGAGGTGAAATGCTTACCATCGCGTTTCCGACTTTGATAGAGGTCGAATTGTATCCTATCGCGATTGCGGTTTACCGTATCGCGACATTGTTGCTCGCGTTGGTCGAGATCCAATGAGTGTTAGCAGAATAAGGAATCGGTGGGTTCAGGAGGGTAATACGGAACTCTGTGGTAGATCCCAACGGCCTCGTATCACTAGCAGTCGAAATGACAGTCATCTTATCCGCATGGCTGCAACGGATCGTGCAGCCACGTCTCGATCCCTGACTCAACAGATAGCCGGCCGCGGTGGCCGTGCGGTTCTGGCGCTGCAGTCCGGAACCGCGGGACTGCTACGGTCGCAGGTTCGAATCCTGCCTCGGGCATGGGTGTGTGTGATGTCCTTAGGTTAATTAGGTTTAAGTAGTTCTAAGTTAAGGTGACTTATGACCTAAGATTTTGAGTCCCATAGTGCTCAGAGCCATTTGAACTCAACAGATGGGGACGTTTGCAAGACAACAACCATCAGCACGAACAGGTCGACGACGTTTTTAGCTGCATGATCTATCAGCTCGGAAACCATGGCTGCGCTTACCCTTGACGCTGCATCACAGACGGGAGCGCCTGCGATGTGTACTCAATGACGAACCTGGGTGCACTAATGGCAAAACGTCATTTTTTCGGATGAATCCAGGTTCTGTTTACTGCATCATGATGGTCGCATCCGTGTTTGGCGACATCACGGGGAACGCACATTTGAAGCGTGTATTCGTCTTCGCCATACTGGCGTATCACCCGGCGTGGTGGTATGGGGGGCCATTGGTTACACGTCTCGGTCACCTCTTGTTCGCATTGATAGCACTTTGAACAGTGGACGTTATATTCCAGATGTCTTACGACCCGTGGCTCTACCCTTCATTCGATCTCTGCGCAACCCTACAATTCAGCAGGATAATGCAATACCGCATGTTGCAGGTCCTGTACGGTCCTTTCTGGATACAGGAAATTTTCGACTGCTGCCCTGGCCAGCACATTCTCCAGATCTCTCACCGATTGAAAACGTCTGGTCAATGGTGGCCGAGCAACTGGCTCGTCACAATACGCCAGTCACTACTCTTGATGAAATGTGGTATCGTGTTGAAGCTTCATGGGCAGCTGTACCTGTACACGCCATCCAAGCTCTGTTTTCTGTTTGACTCAATGCCCAGGCGTATCTAGGCCGTTATTACGGCCAGAGGTGGTTGTGCTGGGTACTGATTTCTCAGGATCTGTGCACCCAAATTGCGTGAAAATGTAATCACATGTCACTTCTAGTATAATATAATTGTCCAATGAATACCCGTTTATCATCTGCATTTCTTGTTAGTGTAGCAATTTTAATGACCAATAGTGTATATGCTAAAAACTAACGTTTGTTGATTTCCGTTCTCCTTATATGTGTATGCGTGTGTGGCTAGCCAGTGATAGTTATAGAAAGTTGAAAGTGAATGTGGTTGTCAGACAGCTCGAATCAGCTGAAAACGGAAACTTTCAACTACGCTCTGGCATATTCACGTGCAATTTCTTCAGCTCATCCTGACTAACTACAAGCACACATAAACAGATATAAAGATAAGAGAATGAGCAGACTTTAGTTTTCAGCATATGATTCTTTAGGTTGACAACGTGTACATATACAAACCAAATAAGAATAGACATAAATTGAACACCCAGTAGTTACGACTATAAATCAGTTTTTGGTAAAACATTCGCAGCTAGTGACAGAAGAATAACTGTGCTCCACACCAATTAGTGCAAAGAACATAAAAATTGTGAGGAAAAAAGTTTGTAACGTGAAATTAATGTGCTTACGTCTCGTAAGTGATTTTATAGTGCAATCTACAGCCTGCGACCAAATGAGAGGAAACGCAGACGCCAGCCTAAAATTCGATTAACTGTCAGTAATCACTTATTCACGTAAAAAAAATTAGACCTGAACTGTTTCATAATCTACAAATAACACAAAGGTGCCACTGGAAGTGCCTTAAAGTAAAAGGGTGTAGAACAAATAAAATACGTCACAGGAAGAATTTGGCTTTTGTTATTTACGAAACGAATATATCTGTACTTGCTACAGGTGATGGCCACGTAAACGAATTTCTTATTTATTATTTCGTTTTGTCTTAAGATATTTTGTTTATTTCCAACGGTTAGAATACTTTATAATTACACGTAAAATACCTGATTGCCAATTACTCTTTCCAGCACTGCTAAAACAGTCTTTACAGTCAGATATATAGTATTTGATAAGTCGATTTCTTTTACCAAAAGATTTTACATCCCTGATGAATCTTTGTGTCAACACTTTGGTATAAAGCACCAAATACAATATTATGTGAATCGCTTTCAATATCCATAAAGTTTCACTGATCACAGTCTTGCAAGTAGTTATGAAGGACCAGTCATAATAATTGCTTTTACAGTTACCACTTTAGGCGTTATAATCAAATTACCGATTCCATATTCGGTTGCCAAAATACCTTATTTATTTTTTGATTGACCTGCTTTCCCCGACAAAAAAGTAATTAAAAATGCGACGTTCGTGCGTCCTTTTTCATGCCTGAAAATGGTCACATGATATCTGAAGTCAGTGGAAAAGCCTCCACTTCACAAAAAACGTATGGCAGAATATGTAAAAGAGCATTACGATACATTTGCCACCGATGATTTCTACCCAGTTTTAGAACTGCCAGTGCATTAGAAAGTTATGGATAATATGTAACTAGTCATTGGTTGTTGTTTCATGAAGAAATACATATCTTATGGAAAATGCTACAGATGGCAGAGTGGCCATAACAGTAATTGAACTTCATCATTTGCTGACAGTCACTATAAGAAAACTGCATTCAAGTTGTAACTTTTCCCTAACATAAGGCTGTTTGCAGAGACTAATGGAGATGTATACATAAATACATCACAAATATATGTGATAGAGGCTACATTAAACAAATATTCTGGCAATAAATACGCAACTGACCTACCTAATGAAAAGTGATGTTATTTGCTGTTGGGCTGCATTAACAAGAAATACAATTCGTCTGTGTGTTGATACAGTGTTCCACAGTAATACAACCTCTGCAGGCCTCTTCATCTCTACATAACTACTTCATCCTACATCCATTCTAATCTGCTTACCGTTGGTAAGCCTTGGTCTCACTCTACCATTTAGCCTCCATTACCAAACTGACGGTTCTTTGATGCTTCATAGTATGTCCTGTCAACTAACTGCTCTTGTAATCAAGTTGTGCAATGATTTCCTCTTCCTCCTCTATTTAATTCAGTACCACTTCTTTAGTTACACGATCCTCGTATCCAATCTTCATCACTCTTATTTATCACCACGTTTTGGAAGCGTCCACTGTCTTCTTGGCAGAACTGTTCATTGTCTACGTTTCACTTACATACAAGGCTACACGCCACACAAATACCTTTGTAAAGTAGTACCCAAACATTAAAATTTATATTCGATGTGAACAAATTTTATTTTTCAGAACGCTTTTCTTGCTATTAACAGTCTTCATTTTATATCCTCTCTACTTCTGCCTTCTCAATTACTGCTTCCCTTTCAAGTGATACGAGGTATTAAAAATGCAGTTTGGTTTCTGTACAAGTTGAAAATAATCTTGTGTCCCTGTGTTTTATCAATGACATCTCCAGAGCTTCAAAGAACGCTTTTCAATTAAGATCGTCAAAACTTTTCACTAAACATGCAGATGTCATAAACACAGTTTTGCAGTTCTTCAGTCTGTCTACTTAGCTAAGTGGTAGGATCACTTGCCTAGCGTGTTCAGACATTTCATTGGCAACTAACATGGTGCTTATGTTAGTTTGAATAACCCTTCCCCCTCTCCTCTCTACTCCTTCCATTTTCTAGCCTTCTCTTATTTGCTTAGTTTTGGCTTGCCAAATGAGTTCTTGATAGTTGCTACCCCTTAGAGCAAACTCTTCTTTCTCATTTTCATTCTCCTATGTTTTCCAAGTGTAAAATTACGTTGCAACTTTTGACACTCTACAACGTCATGTTCAGACATTTCTATTTCCCATGGCCTACTTTATTTGTTGCATTTTTATACTTTTTCCTCTTGTCAATCAAATACAATATATCACGTTTTATCCAATGATTTCTACTTTACCTTTTTCCCGTTCACATACTCTGCTGCATTCATCACTTTTTCTCTCAAAGATACCCATTCGTATTGTAGTGGATTCCTTCCTCTGTTTCAGTCAGTCGTTGCATTACGGTAACTTTAAGATTATCGAAAAACTGTGGGTCTCGACTTATTCAAGTTCCATCTTAATTTGCTACCGTTTACTGTCTCTTTAGTTGTAAACTGCAGCTCGTAACCAATAAATTATTGTCGGTTTGCCTCTGCACCGGGAAATGTCTTACAATTTAAAACCTGGTTTCGAAAATTCTGTTCCAAATATGTATTATTCTTTCATGATTCTTAAGCAAGGTTTCGGCGATGATTACATTACGTTCTGTGCGAAATTCTATAAGGTGGCTCCCACTTTCATCCCTCCCCCAAGCCTTTGTGTTCTTACTGTTTTCCTGTACCTGTTACCGTATCACATTTTAAATTTTTGTCTCGGTTAACTATCTGAATAATCTCTTTCATCGTATATTGTTTCAGTGTGTTAAAAGATAGCGAACAATTATGAACGGTAGTCATGAAATCTGTTTATGGTGAAATGAAAAAACATGAATAATGAAATATCTGGAACAGTCCATAGTACAGGAAACGAAAAATTGGTATGTCTTCACCGAACTTCGTCTTTCCTTCATGTAGGTGCAAATATATTGTTAATCAAACGCACCGGGCGTTTCAGTGGGTCCCGCCCCGTACCTCAGTGGCTGTCCGACATTGGCTACCGCAAGCGTCTACCGCTTCCAGACGGGAACGCCAATTCCGCGTGCCGCCGCGTCAAAGCGGAAAACACTTGCCGCTGCGGTTGCCGCACGCCGCGCTGCCGCGCTGTAGTGGGAACCGGCCTTAAGACGAGCCGCGCGGGGTAGCCGCGCGGCCTTAGGCGTCTTCTCACGGTCCGAGCGGCTCTCCCCGTCGGAGGTTCGAGTCCTCCCTCGGGCATGGGTGTGTGTGTCGTCCTTAGCGTAAGTTAGATTATGTAGTGTGTAAGCTTAGGGACCGATGACCTTAGCAGTTTGGTCCCATAAGACCTTACCACAAATTTCCGAATTTTCCCTCTAAGACCCTCTCTCAGGCACAGCTAAATTATCAACAAATTTAGGAGGCATAGGCCACTATTTATGATGTTAAAAAATTCCACTTTTCCTGTATGGGTATAAGTTCTAGCTACTTACAGACTACAGACTCCTTCTTTCTCTTTCTGGTCCACGTTCGCACCTTCCGGACAAAGTGATGCAAAGTTTGCAACGCTGAGCTCTGTTCTTGAGGAATTACCATTATGAAATTCATTTTCGGGTCACTGCACAGCATACAATCGCATTATAGCACCTTCCTATCAACCCCCACAATGATCTTGGCCATCTGGAAGCAGTTTGTTCTAGAATAGACGAGACGATGAGCCACACATTACAAGTTTTACCAGTTACCACTCGTGATATAATAGTGGATACTATGCTGGTCCCCTTCCTACATCGGTAGTGGCCGCACTGCTCAAGCCGTCTCTTCTGAAGGAAAGAGCTACTACAATGCGGAAGGATATGACCCCCTAATGTGTCCTTCCGTAGCTACGACGTGGTAGGAACACAGGACTAAGAGACACAGGGAGAAATACTCCCCTCAATATTTAGTTCGTTCTAGGGCAGACAGGGATTCCTTTATGGCCACAAAGCCGTTATTCTTTATTGAAAACCTTGAGAATGTATTTGGTAAAGCAGCAGCAATTTCAGAAATGGAAAGTTGCTTATTTCTGATTAAAACGGCAACATCGGCTCAGTCGTGGGAGCTGCTCGCCTGCGATAAGCTGGGTGACATTCCTGTAGCTATCCACCTCATCCCCTCCGAAAGAGTCTTTAATGTGGTACAGGATATCATTCATGTTCCATAGGGACCTCTTTTTACAGACCGATGGCGAGTTACATGCCAGTTTGGAGTGATGGGGTGTGCATTTTGTCCTTTGTGTCCAGCAGGAACAAAGGACAATATTCTTGATCCTGGGGTTTTCATCGTGACCTTTGAAGTTGATTCGTTGCCTGAGAAGATCATGGAGATGATGTACCGATGCAACGTGAAACTGTATTATCCCTTCCCATGCGGTGCTTAAAATGCACGAGATTCGTGCACATTTCTTCCCGTTCCAATGCCGTCCCGTCTGTAGGGGTTATGGACGTCAGTTGTACACGAACGCTCCTTGTGCCCCTCTACCCATACGTGCCAGCTGCGTGGAGCATCATTTCCCCTTTTCAGCAGACTGCACCATCATCCAAACCGAAAAGAAAATCCAAGAATGCAAGACTCTTGACCGACTCATATATAAAGGGCGTTCAAAAAGTTTGGCACAGTTGTCTCTAAGTTTTTTATTTTTTGCAGAGCAGAATGAAATTTTTTGTGAGCATACTTGGAACATTTAGCTATACACTGAACCTACTTAATGTAGCCTCCATCAGCTGTAACGCATCTGGCCCAACGTTCTTTCCATAATGTAAATGCACTTTGGTACAATTCTGGATATTTAGGATTTAGAGTCTCCAAGAACAAATCATTTGACTGACAGTGTTTGGAAGACAAATAAGCGTGACTACAACCGAACATTTAACAAGGAAATGTACAGTTAGCACAAGTTGTGTGGGTGCAGCGTAAGAATATCTGATTTGCGACCAGGAAGTAAAATATGGAAGAGCACGAAAACTCCCGTTTACAAAAAAAAAAAAATTCTCGTTATTTCGTTATTGCGCTAAACTATACTTAATTATGTACAAAAGAACAAATTTCCCCAAAAATAATTCTTTGTTTTGTCAGATAAGTCAGCGTATTATTATTATTATTATTACTGTTGTTATTATTTCTGGTAGTGGCTGTTGTTGTGCAAACTTGTTGATAAGCATAACTGTTATAGAGCAGATGCTATATTTCATGCTCTCAAATTTTTCTGAATCTAAAAATTTGTGAAAACCCAGAATGTATACTCGTGAGCCGCCACTGCTGTGCCATATTGAACTGCCTGATTTAAAAGAATAACAATATATTTTTCATCCGACTTTCCCTGTACAGGATCTATGAATTCAGTAACATCATACCGTATATTTATATTACTGTTCTGGGCTTTTATGAGTGGGCTGTTCTTATTTTTTTACAATATTTAAGTTTTCCTCGGAGCCGCAAATTCAACACATTTGTCCTATTCTTGCCAGCAACTCACTTTGACGCAATAAAAAGTTCAATTATTTTCCTCACCAAAAGCAAATGACGTGTCAGAAGACAATCAGTAAATTCAGTAAATTTGCTGTCGATATTACCAGAACATGGCAGTTACTTTTTAATTGGAATACGAATGTCATTGGTAACTATCATAAACCCTGCGGTAAAGAGATTTCTTTGCGGTAGATGAAAATAATTAACAACAATGAAGTAATAATATCGTTGTTTCTGTAAAATAGTTCATTTAGGGTTCAAACACAGTCAACTACCTTGTAGTGAAACAATAAGCTAAGACAATGCTTTCTCGCTGACAGATATACGTACCGGCTATTCCAAACGAGTTGGGTATTTTCATTGTTTCATGGATAGCTTGAGAAAAAAGAACATGCATTTAGAAAAATGTCAGGGTGTAAAAGACTCATTATATTGCTGGATGTCGTCAATACATAACGTCCTTGAAGATGAAGCTACCGAAGCAACAAGTTACCATTGTGTGCTTCTACGGCTTTAGAAATCTAATTATTAGAAGAATTGTTGAGAATCGCAACGAGACTTAACACAAAAATCTAGGTGAACGTAAAGACGAAGACAGTTGATGACATGTAGTGATGGGCTTACAATGCTTCCCCCATCAGTGAGTATCTCGTTGTATAACAGCAGAAGTTTGCCTTCGTCAGCACTTTCTTTTTCTCAGATTTCTCTGTTATCCATGAAAAATTTTAACTGCAAATATTAATAATCGTTGCAAAACGGCATTTCCTTTTCAGACAATTATCGAACATTGTTAAAAGTGTATCTTGTTTCACTCATACAAATCACAAGTGTTTTACTCTAGTTAAATAATAAGAGATATGAAAGCTACAAAAAACTACTTACCACCATGGATACTCTCACTACTCTCACTACTCTCGTTCAACCATCTTCAGTCACTCATGGAAATATAGATGGTGCCATCTTTAACTGAAATATCCTTTGTATTTCGATAGGATGGTGCACTGATAAATCCCTCTGCTACTTATGAAATATCAAATCTGAATATTATTCTTCACAAACTATCTCCCCACAATCACTCCTTTCCATGTAGTATTATTTTTCTGTGAACTGTCTGTTTTTGTATTTCGTCCTAATTTTTTCCATAAAAACTCTTTTTCTGGCGACACACAGTTAAAACAAACATCACCATCTTTTAAGATGTGAGCCCTCGTAGTCTTTTTCACTGGATCAGCCCTCCTCCCACCCATGCTAATTTCTTTCCATTGCTAAGCCGTATAAAAATTCTTAATTTTGTACTCTTGCTTTATAAATTGAATTTGTGTAGCTTTACTTTACAAATGTCTCTCGCAGGCCCTTTCCTGGTACTTTTCTCTCTTTTATTTCCACGTATTTTGTGCGTCATGTGAATATGCTGAGAGATATTTTCCTTTGGTCAATAGCCATGTTTTCAGTTGCACTGGCCCGTGTTTTAGTTGTCCTCTGCTTCGTTTAATCTATGTGAGTTTGCGCTCTGTGTCACAATTCCGTCACTACAAAGGAAGAAGTCCGATCCACGATCGATGGTGGTTCATGCAGGTCTCGGCAAAGATGGGGATAGCATTGTTGTCGACTCCAAGTGACACTTGCTTCTGTAGAATTTGTCGCTTACCACCACCCATCAGCCCTGACAACTGGCCACTAATGGAATAAAAATTCACTAAATAACGAGCTACGATAACCTTCAATGGTCGCACTGCATACAACATTTACAGCAGAGCGCTAAGAACAATGCTGGAAGTTCATTAGCTGTCGGAGAACGCGTGACGTAGGTGCGCAGAACAAGCCTAACCTCGAGCGCCTTCGTTCGTGACTCCAGCTATAATACTTATATTTTTATTTGATGTTCAACATTTTCTCATTTACTATACACTCGCCTACGCGGCGCCTTACAGCTTTTGTTTGTATTTTGTTTCCCTTTAAGGCATCTCCTTCAGTAAATAATTTATTCATTCGCTTTTAACGGCTCTCATTTACCTTCAGTCGAAACGGTGTTTTCATTAGCGATCCTAATACTGCTGCACGTTCATCCATAATTGTTCCCTAAAATCCTTGTAGATCTGTGTTTCTTCACTCCCGGGAAAGAACAAGTAATGAGACCTTATTCTACTTTCTTTTTATATTGGAGGTGCTTTTGATGTAATAAAGTCAATGACACACTTGCCTGTGTTCCTCTGCATACTTCTGCACGGATGTTTCTATATTGGATTCTATCAATTTTCCTCCGCCCTTTAGCGTAATAAAAATGAACTCCGTTCGTAATTATGAGAGTAAAGCAGACTTTGAAGCGACCAGGCTTCAATTTTATCCGGAGATGATTAGGGTGAAGCAGAATTTTGAGCGAATTTGTCCCTTATCTTATACACATTGTATATGACGATTTTTTGTGCTTCTTTTATTGTGTGTATTTTATTGGAAGTTCGTAAAGCAATCTCTCGTTTTATGTTCAGAGAGTGGGAAATTAGGAATTGTTTGGCTTATTCGGTAGAGAGCATATTAATTCCATATTTTGTTCCAGGGAATAAATGCGTTTAATCGCCTTATTTTTGGCAAAGAGACATTTCATTCATCCTCAACCGTTAAGATATTGGGAACTCTCTAATCACTCTCAACAATACTCAGACATTAACAGTTCTGCATTCAGCATCAAATTTGTAACATATCACTCTCGTGGGTCTTGTAATTTATACCAAAATTGTTTCCTTACGAATGACGTCATAACAAATCCCTTAGGACAAGTAGTGTTCTGTGATACTTGTAAACTCTCAGAATGTTCTTTCCATGTCTAAAATATCTCCAAAACTACGTCAGCAACGCAGAAAAATGTAGTGTTTGTGACAACTGTCTCAACGTTTTCTTTCCATAAACACACATATCTAAAACTGATGTCCAAGACATTATTGTGGACTCTCAAAGTAATTGACTTAATGCTATTTCCATTCTTAAGCCTTTACAAATAACATGCTAAACAAACAGCTGATATTTCAAGTTCAGCCTAAGCGAATAATGTAGAAAAATTAACCTGACCCGGCATATAACTAAAGAAAATATGTGTTAGCTAAAATATTATGCTAAGCAGGCAAATACATAAACAAACAGGCAGGCTGAATTACCGGTACCAACTAGAATAATATAATTAATTCCTCCATTTATGTCCACTCTTGGTCTAAGACACAATGAACCCTCAAATTAAATATTTCCCAGTCTAAATGGTTCTATGATGCTTGTCAAATGCTGCAACGGCATCGTCATGTCTAAAATACATGAAGAGTGTTGTAATTTTAATCTGGTGCTATGAACTAACACCCCTGTGTGGTGTCTGTGGCGGATGACACCACATTCCTCCCTCCGGCCAATTGTTGTGCACTGGCTTCGTTGGTAACGACGATGGAGGTGAAGCCTTTACGCAGGTGTCATCGAGGAGATAGGAGATGGAAATGTGGCCGATGGCAGGCTCCTGCCATCTATACTCTGGGAACAGTTATGGTGAAATAAACATGTACAGTGTATTCCTTATACCTCACGTAGAAACGCTGTAATTGATAGGATTGTTTGAAACCATATTATTTTCTGAAAATCACTAGACTACAGTTACTATCATTGTTTGTGACACATATTTTAAATCCGATGTTATTTGAAAGTAAAGAACAGAATCAGATTAAAATATGAATGTAACTATGTAACTCCAAAGCTCTATCCTGTCTACCACCTTCATTTTCGAAAGACTATTGTAACTGACATGAAGTACATGTTTCTTAAAGCTAGGAACATGCTAGAAAGAAATTTTATTCGACATTTTACGAATGATTCAGTCAAACGTAATTTTTATTGTTACGTTTACATATCTGACTATTTTAATTTTCAGTATAAGTAATGCTATACTGATATGTAACGTAATTCATATACTTTGTAATGCATTTAATTTTAAAGTTTATATAATGTCATTTGCTGTTTTGATAGCTGTCAAAATTCATTGTATTTCATTAATTTTCTGTTTTTAACAATCATGTCATTGTGGAAAAATGTACATAAGGACATGCGGAACCACTGTTGTGGGTCCAGTTTTGCTCAAACTTTCGAGGTGGCCTGTATCCTCATCTCATTTGTAAATATGGAATCGACTCTTAAAGGCATACACTGTGGCAGTTTTGACAATTGTACCATGGCTTGTCTTAATGCTGGAATGACTTCAACATAGAAATAAATAACATTGAAACTCAAAATCACTTGTGGCAATAATAAATGTGGGAATTACTTCCTACTTGGTCAGTCTTTGTTATACCAGGACTTCAACTTATTTCTTTCCTACAACAACAAATCAACTCTTCGAAGCAGATAACTCATGATAAATATTTGATCCTAGCCAAAAGAGGAAACATTTCACAGTGACCATGCAATAGTTCCACAGGCGACTTGCCGTTGCGTGGCTGGGAACGATAGGAGGACAGGAAAATCATCATAGTTTGCTCCCGTACATGGGCGGCATGCAACTGGTCCATATCTTACTTTAATGTTCTGACAAAGTTTCTGCTTCACCATTAGACTGAGGGTGGAATGGTGCGCTTGTCACACGTTGAATGCTGATGACGTTGCAAAACTGCTTGAAGCAGGCCGACCAAAGCTGTGGCCCCTTATTTTAGACTATTACTTCTGGGAGATCTTCTGTGCAAAAAACCGACGTCATAATTTTGATGGTATTCGACGCTGCAGTCGACGGCATCGGCACCACAAACTGAAGAGTGCTGTAAAAATCCAGGACAAATAGCCACTGGGTGTTCGAGAATGGATCCACAAAAGTAATGTGAAGTCTCTGCCAAGGAGCGTTGTGCTTTGGCCAATTGAAGAACCTTTGAGGTGGAGCAGCCTGGTATTCCCAACAATCAGAGGTCAAGTGTTCACTCCGTGGATCTATAGTAACCCACATACAGTGGCATCGGTCGAGCTGCTTTGTACGCACTATGCCAAATTGGTCTTGACGCAAAAAAGAAAGAAAGAAAGAAACAGAGAACTTCCTTCTGTAGCGACTGTGGATTACCACACGCGACTGATCATTTTCAAGTGAAGCAGAATGACACCTTGTCATGCAGACAAGCCATGCTGAAGCGCGAAGTATAGGTGAGCCACTGGACTGCGAACAGCTTCAACTGTATGTGGTAAACCGGTAAGGGGGTATACTGCAGCAGAACTTGTAGATTAGGATCCTCAGCTGTCACCTGTGCAATCCGGTGATGTTTGATGGAGACGCCACCGAGGGCTTACGGTCCTGCACATCAATACGGAAACAATAATCTTCAGATGCATTGGATGGTGGATTCATGCTAGCTGGTAAGGAAGGGAGGGTCTGTACATTGACGTGTTCCGCTGCCGGTGTACACCTAACTACAAAACATTGGGCTACTCTAGACAAAGCAACAGAAAATTCGACCAGGGTGTGACGTCAGACAGAGGGACTGGATCATTGATTCAGGAAATACGAAATATCCAATGCTCACTCTGTATTCACATATGCATTTTGTGCTAAGAATTGCTTAATTTACAGCACTGATTATCGCTATGATTGAATATTCGAATAGTACCAACAGCACATGGGTACCAAAAAATATGAAACAAAGAATGCGTTTGTAATGGTCCAGTATCAACCATTCAGGCTTAACTAAAATTGGAAGACCAATTTTACCAGGAATTTTTTTTCTAAAACCGCTGATCTTCGGCTTTTGCTACTTGAAATGATAACTTGGCGCGTGTTGGAATAAAGATTAAAACCACAAAATTATCTTTCTCGAGTGTATTGACTCATGTGTTCAAGGAGACTAAGATGACATGTGTTTCGTGGCATACTGGTTAGACGAGTGGAAAGGTAATCTAAGGTTGAGAGTTACATTATTTTATTGTTTGTACAAATTCACTAAAAATAATAAGATGGCGATATTTCGGACATGTTTATCGAGATCATGGAATCAAGTGTGGAGAATGACATAGCTCGCCATAGAGGCGCAAATCTGCTTCGCTATAATTCAAATATTTTTCTTCGAGTGGCTAAAGTCACCAAAGATATGTCGTCTTATGTCAGAGAAAGTATCCAAACACAAAAGCCAGTTTTTGGTAGCTATTCTTAAAAGACACAACTAAACATGAAATTATTACCAGTTCAGAGTAAGGAATGATACAAATTCGTAAAGCTACGCGTAATAGTTATTATCTTTACGTGATTAGGAACAGTCATTAAATTTTCCCAAGATTTTAACGATAGAATACTTCGACCAACAGCATACGAGAAAGAATGTAACGAATATTTGTGCGTCTACGAACTCTGAATAAAGCTCTCATGAATGAGCACTATTATCAAATTACTAACACAAAGTTACTGGATCACCTACTTATCAGGAAATATTAACTGCAATATACGAAGTCAACGGATTTCTAGAATTAAATTATGCCCACAATACAAAGCTTTACAGAGGAGTTTGAACTCAAGGCGTTTACATTTCCAGTAATGAGATCAGTGGAGTTAATGTTTTTTAGCTCTACGTATCCCGTTAAATACAAACCAAATATCATCGTAAGTGGATGAAAACAGTTATAAAACTTGATTCGCTGTACCTTTCTTCACGTATCTACTTAGCCAAAATGTTGTAATATCTTATATACATACGATGTACATATGTTCGTAAAAATCTCTTCCAACGCATGTGCCGAACTATGATTTCACTTTCCGTTCCCGTAACTAAAATGCTAGCGTAGAATCCGTTGCAGTGTCGATACTGCGAAATGCAGTCCCACAACCCCGTCTCTGGCAAAAAAGTTTCCGATTTCTTTATGAGATCGATAATATTATACAGGATTACGTTACACACGGTTAATGTTTTGGACGCGAGTAAACATCGTGTGGACGCGAATAAACGCACGCACGGCCATTTACAAACAGACAACATACTGACAGTCGCCAAAGAGAAAATCGAGAAAGACGAGAAAGAGGAAGAAGATTGTGATATGAGCTGCATAAATGTTGTGAACCATCACAGCAACATCGGTATGCAACACAGAGCAGAGTAGGAAATCGCGAGAGGCCTTCGAACAGTAGGAGACACTAGTCACTCGTATGAAACATAACAAATAATCATAGACAAACAAACGAACATACTACAGTATGCCATTGCTCGTGTCCTAGATTAAAATGGAACCATTAATCTCCGATTAAATGTAATATGCTCGTGGCGCTGGTTGTGGATGGATGACTGAAACTGAGGTGTATGTACTATGATAGACATAGAACATTGATCTGATGTTGTTTACATCTCTTGCCACACTGATGGTTGGGAGAAGTTTAAAGCAATTTTCTTCGACCACACGGCCCGTCGAATGTGAGTCTAGTTGCAGTTGCACAGGAAGCAGCAACATGCTGCATGCTGATGAAATGACTTACCATCCACGAGTGTCACGTATCTGGTACATTTATCAGTCGTTTGGTACCCTGGATTCACACGATAGCTCTTAAGCAGCAGTAACATGTAGTGTCAAAGCTATGAAAATTCACCTCAAGGATTACTGTAGGCATGGAAGTCGTCTCTGTACTGGGAACTGTTGATTAAGCAACACCTCGTTTGATGGTTGGAACCTCGGAATACCGAGTGTCTATTCGTAGACTCAAGCCCTGGACCCAATAAATGCAAAGCATCCAGAAGAAATCAGCTGCAACTATTTCCAGTACACATGATTCTTCTTCCTGCTCTAAAAGAATTCGGTGCTGGACACATGCGTGTTACACTTGTTCATATCGTCGAGACTGGCATTCGGCAATATGGCCAAACAGCCATTCACTTTGTTTAATCGTCATCATTATTACTCACTAGTTACACAAGAAGACAACACAAACCTTGTACGAAAACCACTGTGCTTTGGGCCAAAGTCGAATTCGCTACATCTGTCTTATTGCCATAGCTCCATCTGCAACAGGAGGTCTGCCAAATATACTTTATCTCTCTAATTAGATACACAAATATCAAAGAACAGGTCTGCTATAAACGATAACTTTGTGACTTTACAGTAAAGGTGTCAATTTATTTTTTAAATTCGAACAAATTTCTTATGAACTGATTCACAAATGTTTTGTCAAGACAAATCCCCACTCGGTCTCTTCATGCGTGGACCACCTAGGCCCACTGGCAGACTGAAAGCGGAAGAAGTTTTGAACAGGTCTCACTTCATGATCATACCATTTGACGGACCCCACGCAACAGTATAAGAGCAGCAAGCAGAAATGAGTTGGCAGGCAGTCAGTTGCAATAACTCACTTGTAATATTCAGTTAAAAACACAGTCGTCGGTGTGGTTGAAGAAGCCAGGTTTTCAATTAAAGATGCAGTCTGGAGGTACGGTGTGCCACCTACTACTGCAGAGAGATGGTGGAAGAGTTACTTTGAATGAGATACTACCAGCAGAATTCCTGTCTCACGCAGGAAGAGACTGACTGCACACCAAGAGTACAAAGAGCATGTGCGTGAGACCCGCAGCTTGTCTTCCTAAACGCGAAGTAGTTGGGGCGAAAGACGAACTTCCTCAGATTAAGTGACACATTTCTCTGAAGGCTGAAGAAAGTTGGATTGCACGCACAAACATCTGCTGTGAAACAGCAACTCAGAGAAGAAAAGGTTTTATATCGGCTGGCATTCGAGGAGCTGAATCTGAACGCGGAGTGGAATAAGTAATTATTACTGATGAGATGCGTTTCCTACGTGCCACGAGCGCATGAGTGGCTTAAGCCGTTGGCACACGGACCACGATTTTGAACGTCAGCGTTGAGCATGCTCAACCTGCTGCTGACCGCTCAGAAACGATGCGACTTGTGCATACGGTACGTGTTCCTCAACGTGGTATACGCGATCGCACAACGCAGCAGCGGTAGTTGTCAGCTGTAACAATCACACTGTCTACGAAATGGACTTATTTAAATTCTTCATATCATATAAATTATATATTAATTGTACTCTTGCAAATTAAAATCTTCTTTATTGTAAATGAATAATAAATGAATTAATGACGAGGGACTGTCAACCATTCCTCTGAATCATTATTTCCGGCTATATGGCTGAATGTAGATAGCCACGCATAATATAAATTATACTTCTTGCTGTTTTAATAAGGATGTAAATTAAAACTAAGCCTGTCATAGTACTTATGAGTCTGTTACGTCCTTCACTCAATTATTATGGAAGGGAGAGAACCCATGCTTCTAGAGCTAAGAAATACAAAACCCATATTCTCTTATTGTGATAATACAACAAATAAAAATCTCTGATACTATTCTTATTATAACATCGTTGGCTCTTCGCTTGTTTCACATAATAGAGATACCGACCAACGGGCCAGGTGTAACTGTCTTTCTTCATAGTAGAGTACAAGTTCCATTCGAATTTTATAATACCTTCGACCATTACCGATGTCTCCGATGTCCGGTTAATGATTATCGATTTTTTTCCTTTGTCCACTTCCGTGTGCGAAGCGATCACTACATATCAAAAATGTGTGCCAACGTAGCGACGAGGTGACAATTTTCGCATTACGTATTCGGCTTCAAGTTAATGTTACACAGTTTTTCACCTGTGCGAACTACCTCATTTACTACGTCGCATCATTGTGCAGGTACGCTAGAACATGGCGTGAGATTGTTAATATTGTTTCATACGAATTTCCAATTTCTGTGAGGATATTTCTCTGCGATGTGGTTGACAGTCTCTGAACTGGTGATAAGGCCGTAAATCTTCCTGGTATTAAACTGTTCGACACGAAAGTGATTTTAATGAAATATCGACGAATGTATTCCAATGTCGTTTTGATGTGACCAATGTCCGTTGGTGGAGTCTTGTCGTTGGAATCTAAGACATCGAATAAATTTTTGTAACGCTCGGCCGGTGTCTTGCGCTATTCTAGCTCTGCTGTTAATAAAGATTTCTGTGCCAGTGATTCCATATCTTTGATCCTTAGTCCGCCTTTGAGTCGCCCTTAGGCTGTCGTTTTGCGGCTGCCTTCAAAGTTACTCCCTTTCCAGACAGACCAATAAGCAAGGTCTATTTTTTATTTGCTATAACTTTTGTTGTGGGAAGTAACGCAAGCATGTGGTATATTCTGCTAAATACAAAAAAATGGCTCTGAGCACTATGGGACTCAACTGGTGAGGTCATTAGGCCCCTAGAACTTAGAACTAGTTAAACCTAACTAACCTACGGACATCACAAACATCCATAGCCGAGGCAGGATTCGAACCTGCGACCGTAGCGGTCTTGCGGTTCCAGACTGCAGCGCCTTTAACCGTACGGCCACTTCGGCCGGCTCTGCTAAATACATACGTATGGAGAAAGGTGACTGTATCCGGTTAAAATTCCGTATGATGTGCTCTTTGATCGAATGTCGCAGTGTGGTACGTTTCATTTTCCGGTCATATCCTTCGGATTGTGGGTCGACATGTGCCGTGGCCGCTAAATCTCTCTCGTGTGCTGTCGCCAGATTTGGTCCATGTTTTCGCTTTGGCAGTCTATGAGCATTACTCTTGATTTGTTGAAACTGAGTTTTGCTCCCATTGAATCATCTTAATGTTTTACTATTCGTCTAACTTTGTCAAACTCTTCCCTGGAATTGACGTTCACGCTCAGGTCATCTGCGAAATCTTGGCATACTATTGTTACACTAAGTGTGTGCAGGTCTCCTAGGAAACTACGAAATTTATTCAATAAAGGTTCTGTTTCTATGGTGAACAGCGATATTACACTGAGATTACAAAAGTAATGGGATGGCAATATGCACACATGCAAATGACGGCAGTATCGCGTACACAAGGTATAAATGGGTAATGCATTTGGGGAGCTGTCATTTGTACTCAAGTGATTCATTTTCAACGTGAATTGGACTGCACGACGGGAATTACCAGGCTCTGAACGCGGAATGGTGGTTGGAGCTAGATGCACGGAACATTCTGCTTTGGAAATCGTTGGGGAATTCAATGTTCCGAAATACACAGTATCAAGAATGTGCCGAGAATACAAAGTTTCAGGTAATACCTCTCACCACGGGAAACTCAGTGGCCGAAGGCCTTCACTTAACGACCGAGAGCAGCAGCGTTTGTGTAGAGTTCTCAGGGCTAACAGATAAACAAAAATGCCTGAAATAACTACAAAAATCAATGTGAGACATATGACGAACGTATGCTTTAGGACAGTGCGGCTAAATTTGCGATTAAGGGGTTATGGCAGCAGACGACCAATGCGAGTGCCTTTGCTAACAACCCGACATCGGCTGCAGCGCCTGTCCTGGGCTCGTGACCATATTTGTTGGACTCTAGACGACTGGAAATCCGTGAACTGGTCAGGTGAGTACCGATTTCTGTTGGTATGAACTGATGGTAGGGTTCGTGTTTGGCGCAGACCCCAAGAAGCCATGGAGCCAAGTTGACAACAAGGCACTATGTAAGTTGGTGGTGGCTGCATAATTGTGTTGGATTTGTTTATGTGGAATTTACTGGGTCCTCTGGTGTATGTTAACCGATCATTGACTGCAAAATAGTTATTTTTGGCCACTTGTAAACCATTTGCAGAAATTCATGGACTTTATCTTCCCAAACAACGATGTCATGTCAGAAGGTCACAGATGTTCGCGATTGGTTTGGAGAACATTCTGGACAATTCGAGCGACTGAAATGGCCACCCAGTTCCTCCGGCATGGATCCCATCGAACATTCTTGGAACCTAATCAGGAGGTCAGCTCATGCACTACTGCCTGTACCAGCAACACTTGCGCAAATTAAGGACGCATGTGGGGGCAGCATGGCTCAATAATTCTGCAGGGGACTTCAACGATTTAAGCCTATGCCACGTCGAGGTGCTGCACTACGCCGCACAAAAAAAGCTCCAAAACGATATTAGGAAGTCTCCCATGACTTTTGTCACCCCAGTGTAATCTTGAGTTCATTGTACATACGTGCTCAAAAGTATCCGAACGACCAGAATTGCATTTCGCCTGATTCACATACAACCCTCATAACGCAGCTGTCTAGCAGGTCCTCTATTCGCTCCTCGGTACAGTCGTTTGACTATTGAAAATGATTCCAACAAACCGCCACTAGAAAACACTGCTCTTCATCGCAATAACTCAAGATGTAAAGCGATACCACGATACTACAAATCTCAGGGAACACCTTATCAGAGATAAGACTGTCATTTAGGCTTGTAAGCTCACATTTATTACAGTAAATGACACACCTGAAATGTTACCACACTCATTATTGCGTCAGAAAGGTAATGCACGTAGTAAGTTCGTCATATTCATGATATCCTCTTTAAAGAAACATAGCGTACTTATTATTTAACACAAAATGAAATTAAAAATTTTGCCTTTTCACGAGCTGCTATTTGAAAATAAGTATGAACTTCAAATGACACGACGAACCGTCTCGTTCTGCATATGGATTCAAACCCAGGTCATGCAGACCAAGCAAAGATTTCGTGACTGACGGAAACTAACAGTCATTCCTGACTAGGCATACACAGAGTGATATACCTCGATTTTAGACAGTATCAGTTAGGAAACATCAATTTTAAATTACATAATGTAAACACTTTTTACGGACGCGAATTCCTACCCAGCATCTGTTGTCCCTGTTAACGAACTACGAGAGTTGTTAAATATTGCTTCTTCAGAAGTAACTTAATTGAAATGTCGTGAGGTAAAGCCTTGTGTGGGACAGGCATTCGAACCAAGAACTTAATCCGATTTTTGTCGAAGCGCAATCAACTGTGACATATCAGATTTTCTCGGCAGTAGCTAGATATTTTAACTGAAATGACAAGACGAAACATTAACTTTTTCCTTGCCAGGACTCCAACCCGGCACCTATCGGTGTTACATTCTAGAGAAAACGAACGTTAAATATGGGTTTGCTACGCCAGAAGCGACATGTGAGCATGTTTGAACTAGAAATAATATGACGAAGAGTTCAGTGTTGACTGGTAATCGAATCCCACACATATCGTTGCTAACTACAAACAAAGAGACGTCAACTACCGAATTTTCTCCACGAGCAGCTCGGAATAACATCCTTGAACTTACAGTGATCTCGTAAATAGTTTTGTGTCTCACTGGAAGTCAAAATGATTCAAATGGCTCTGAGCACTTTGGGACTTAACTTCTAAGGTCATCAGTTCCCTAGAACTTAGAACTACTTAAACCTAACTAACCTAAGGACATCACACACATCCATGCCCGAGGCAGGATTCGAACCTGCGACCGCAACAGTCGCGCGGTTCCAGACTGTAGCGCCTTTAACCGCTTGACCACTCCGGCCGGCCACTGGATGTCAAAAACGTCAGATATCGTTAGTGTTGACAACGAATGAAAATGCATTAAAAACCAAAATTATTATCCACCAGCAGATAGGTGTTCTCATGCTAGAGCTTGATAATACATAATGAAAACTTTAGCGCCGGGCCAGGATTCGAACCCATTCACGCGCAATATGTGGAGATGTTGAGGAATCTGCAGTTCTGAACAAACTACAAATTGTAGTCGAGCTGTATTGTCACGAAGGGATCAAATTCCGCATTAAGGGCGGTCTGCGTTGCATTCCCAGTTCAGAACCAAATTTATCGACATCCAGAAGCTCAAATGAAAGATGGAATAAGTGTCCTGTGACACTACATAGCGTTTGTTTCGTCACTAGAAATAAATAACTAGTATAAGAAAGGTTACTGGTGACAGAGTTCCTACATGTCGCCACTTCTGACTTGATTGTGGTTCAACAAAATGTCTACTTGGTAGAGAAGGAATATCAGGTTTAATGTGAATTTGACCACAATGCCATTATACCTTTAATTGGCGTAGCCAGAAGGGAATAGAATCTGTCTCTCTCTATCAAAAATCATCAGCAGAAGTTGGAACCGAACCCCGACCATGACTACATGAATCTAACAGCAATCCAACAGACCACCAACTCTTCTTCGGTTTGGCTCATTTTTCTACTGTAATGCCGCTGCGCCACACTTGATGAGCATTCTGACACGCAGGCTCCCTGTAGCGGTTTGTAATCACCGAAATAAAATCACGTAACTGCCACCTACACAGAACTGCCAACAGTGTCGGATGCAGAAACGTAAATAGGAAGTGTTCCTTTCCACTTGAGCTACTCTATTGCGCTATCTGTTTGTTGAAAACGTCGTGCAGTGCAAAAGAAAAGCTGTAACTGTCTGTCTCGCAGAAGTCTACATCCGGCCATATGCATTATCTCACAACACTGTGGAATGCGGACGTTCTAGAGATATTGTTATTGACTTCTGGAGCTGCTGTAGCTATCGTTCAGCTAGTAGTGCAACGGTAAGTGTAGTGCACTGTAGACAAAACATCGCGAGTTCACATACATTCACTGCTACACTTTTTAAAACGCAATTCTGCTGTCTGCTGAAGTTATCAATCTAATCGAACTTTGAACATAATTCCCTTCACTTCTCAACCCAAAATAGTCTCATGTGGAAAAAGGGCCAACTACTGAGACATCTTGTTCTTCTTAGGTTTAATAGACTGCCAGGCAGCAGATGCAGCTCGAAACTTTGGTACTATGTATGGAAAGAGCGCATCGTGCCATAATATGTCAGAAAAGTATTTTCTACATTAGCTGTCGTGTGGCTGTGGCATTTTTTTCTTCTTCAAACCTTGTTTGACAGCTTTAACTCAGAACAAGTTTTCTACACGCATGTAATCAATAAACTGCATGTGCATTGTCAGAATGTTATAGGTAACATCAGATAATTTCTATATATCGTTGGTGATTAATTTCTCTCTCATGTTTGCTATTGTTTAAACAACACTAAAAGAAACCCTACGAAAATTGTACACTGTATTACAAGAAATGAAATTAAACTACCCACGATAACCTTACGACGAAAGTCAGTTTTAAAAAAGCTGAGTGTCTGTACACAAGCGTGCCTCTATCGAACTGAATTACGAAAATACTACTCACTTAGATTTCGATTGGGCCTGAGTTTTATTGATATGCTGCGTCATACTCAAGAGGTATGCAAATGTAGCATTTCACAACTAAAGTTATGTATTCCTAGAAACCCAAATTCTGCTTGTCAGCAACGGAAAGAGGCATTACCTGTTGTGCAGCATAGTAAGTTTTTCACCATTGCACTATGAGCCGAAAGTATTTGCTTGCGTTTTCCTTATCTATGTTTCATCTGACTGCTTGTAGCTCTTTCACAGAAGGGATGAAAACGTCACAGTCAGCGAGACTGGAACAGCGAACCAGAACAGACGCTTTTCTACAGGTCAGCATGTTACCACAGAGCTAGCGAAGACATATGTATACGGAATTACTACTGCGAGGCCAATACTGACAGAACTCGTAAATCGCTATTTAAAGGACAAGATTAGTTGCGATTTATACGTGCAACGACTTTCCTGGGCTGAACACGATACATTTACCATTTTTGTTACACCTCAAGCGATAACAACTCAGATTATTCAATGGAATTGACAGGAAAAATCAAGTGAACTTTGAGGCTTAATTCCGTGCACACCAGGAAGTAACTCTTCGATCACAGAGTTGCCAAACATATCTTGCCTTGTTGCCAAATCTCAGTTACAGTACCAACAGGAATAAGACGAACCGATGTGTTCCTACAGAGGGCTGGGAAGTGACCATAGCTGGCATCTCAAACACGCGGCTGGCACGGCCTGGAATACGTAATGCGTCTGATTCGCGTTTCTGTAACTAGGTTTAGGGACTGGAGCGTACTTACTAATAATACTCAGAACTGACTGTAAACTAAGCATCATAAATCAGTAACTCTCATAGTTGTTTTTGTACTTCTTTCGTAAGTGTACTCAAAACTAAGAAACTCATTCATGGACGTTTTCGTGGCTGGCCGATAGTCGAGCACAACAACAAATCAGACACAGAACTTCACATCATACGCTTCATCTTTAAATACATGCACACTTTCTTACTTGTGAATGGAGGTATATCAGACATCTTTCGTGGTTAGTTAACGAAGACGAAAAGGTCTGGAACCGCACAAGCGCTACGGTCGCAGGTTCGAATTCTGCCTCGGGCATGGGTGTGTGTGATGTCTTTAAATTAGTTTGGTTTAAATAGTTGTAAGTTCTAGGGGTCTGATGACCACAGCAGTTAAGACCCATAGTGCTCAGAGCCATTTTTTAACTTTTTTATTTTGTAATGTTTGACACAACTGGTAGGAGAAAACGCTGCATGATAACCAAACCCTGCGCCTCCTCTCCGTATCCTCCTATGACACGAGGACGGGACTCTCGTCGCATACCACTACAGAGCTGTTCCTAGCACAAATGACAATTGGCAACATCGACACAAAAATTTGGCAACACTATGACAGTGCAATCAGTTCCGTGTATGCACACTGTGTTACTTCTGAATGGAGGTATATCAGACATCTTTCGTGGTTAGTTAACAGAGACGAAAGGGTCTTGATAGGAATCGCAGGTGATTCCAAAAACTGTGGTCATTTATTTTGAGAAAATTGTTCAAATGGCTCTGAGCACTATGGGACTTAACTGCTGTGGTCATCAGTCCCCTGGAACTTAGAACTACTTAAACCTAACTAACCTAAGGACATCACACACATCCATGCCCGAGGCAGGATTCGAACCTGCAACCGTAGCGCTTGTGCGGTTCCAGACCTTAGCTCCTAGAACCGTTCGGCCACTCCGGCTGGCGATTTATTTTCAAGTTTAGATTTGGTTACTGTTATTGACGAACATTTCGGAAACCATGACTCTTCATGGATTGTCAGCAATATGATTACATCAGACTACATTAGATTAATTTTTGTTCCATAGATCATGAATACGACATTTCGTAATGATGTGAAACGTTTCATTTCAATGAAAGATTTCTTTCAATGAAAGATGTCTCTCTGTCTGTCTCTCTCTCTCTCTCTCTCTCTCTCTCTCTCTCTCTCTCATCTCTCATCTCTCTATCTCTCTCGCGTCTCCCTCTCTCTCTCTCTCTCTCTCTCTCTCTCTCACACACACACACACACACACACACACACACACACACACACACACTCATACACACACAAACATAGATTTTTATTTTTATTTGTTTGTTGTGCTCGACTATCGGCAAGCCACGAAAACGTCCATGAATGAGTTTCTTAGTTTTGAGTACACTTACGATAGAAATATAAAAACAACTACGAAAGTTGCTGATTTATGATGCTTAGTTTACAGTCAGTTCTGAGTATTATTGGTAAGTACGCTCTAGTCACTAAACCTAGTTACAGAAATGCGAATCAGACGCATTACGTGTTCCAGGCCGTGCCAGCCGCGTGTTTGAGATGCCAGCTATGGTCACTTCCCAGCCCTCTGTAGGAACACATCGGTTCGTCTTCTACCTGTTGGTACTGTAACTGAGATTTGGCAACAAGGCAAGATATGTTTGGCAACTCTGTGATCGAAGAGTTACTTCCTGGTGTGCACGGAATTAAGCCTCAAAGTTCACTTGATTTTTCCTGTCAATTCCATTGAATGATCTGAGTTGTTATCGCTTGAGGTGTAACAAAAATGGTAAATGTATCGTGTTCAGCCCAGGAAAGTCGTTGCACGTATAAATCGCAACTAATCTTGTCCTTTAAATAGCGATTTACGAGTTCTGTCAGTATTGGCCTCGCAGTAGTAATTCCGTATACATATGTCTTCGCTAGCTCTGTGGTAACATGCTGACCTGTAGAAAAGCGTCTGTTCTGGTTCGCTGTTCCAGTCTCGCTGACTGTGACGTTTTCATCCCTTCTGTGAAAGAGCTACAAGCAGTCAGATGAAACATAGATAAGGAAAACGCAAGCAAATACTTTCGGCTCATAGTGCAATGGTGAAAAACTTACTATGCTGCACAACAGGTAATGCCTCTTTCCGTTGCTGACAAGCAGAATTTGGGTTTCTAGGAATACATAACTTTAGTTGTGAAATGCTACATATGCATACCTCTTGAGTGTGACACAGCATATCAATAAAACTCAGGCCCAATCGAAATCTAAGTGAGTAGTATTTTCGTAATTCAGTTCGATAGAGGCACGCTTGTGTACAGACACTCAGCTTTTTTAAAACTGACTTTCGTCGTAAGGTTATCGTGGGTAGTTTAATTTCATTTCTTGTAATACAGTGTACAATTTTCGTAGGGTTTCTTTTAGTGTTGTTTAAACAATAGCAAACATGAGAGAGAAATTAATCACCAACGATATATAGAAATTATCTGATGTTATCTATAACATTCTGACAATGCACATGCAGTTTATTGATTACATGCGTGTAGAAAACTTGTTCTGAGTTAAAGCTGTCAAACAAGGTTTGAAGAAGAAAAAAATGCCACAACCACACGACAGCTAATGTAGAAAATACTTTTCTGACGTATTTTGCCACGATGCGCTCTTTCCATACATAATACCAAAGTTTCGAGTTCCATCTGCTGCCTGGCAGTCTATTAAACCTAGAAAGAACAGGATGTCTCGGTAGTTGGCCCTTTTTCCACATGAGACTATTTTGGGTTGAGAAGTGAAGGGAATTATGTTCAAAGTTCGATTAGATTGATAACTTCAGCAGACAGCAGAATTGCGTTTTAAAAAGTGTAGCAGTGAATGTATGTGAACTCGCGATGTTTTGTCTACAGTGCACTACACTTACCGTTACACTACTAGCTGAACGATAGCTACAGCAGCTCCAGAAGTCAATAACAATATCTCTAGAACGTCCGCATTCCACAGTGTTGTGAGATAATGCATATGGCCGGATGTAGACTTCTGAGAGACAGACAGTTACAGCTTTTCTTTTGCACTGCACGACGTTTTCAACAAACAGATAGCGCAATAGAGTAGCTCAAGTGGAAAGGAACACTTCCTATTTACATTTCTGCATCCGACACTGTTGGCAGTTCTGTGTAGGTGGCAGTTACGTGATTTTATTTCGGTGATTACAAACCGCTACAGGGAGCCTGTGTGTCAGAATGCTCATCAAGTGTGGCGCAGCGGCGTTACAGTAGAAAAATGAGCCAAACCGAAGAAGAGTTGGTGGTCTGTTGGATTGCTGTTAGATTCATGTAGTCATGGTCGGGGTTCGGTTCCAACTTCTGCTGATGATTTTTGATAGAGAGAGGCAGATTCTATTCCCTTCTGGCTACGCCAATTGAAGGTGTAATGGCATTGTGGTCAAATTCACATCAAACATGATATTCCTTCTCTACCAAGTAGACATTTTGTTGAACCACAATCAAGTCAGGAGTGGCGACATGTAGAAACTCTGTCACCAGTAACCTTTCTTTTACTAGTTATTTATTTCTAGTGACGAAACAAACGCTATGTAGTGTCACAGGACACTTATTCCATCTTTCATTTGAGCTTCTGTATGTCGATAAAATTGGTTCTGAACTGGGAACGCAACGCAGACCGCCCTTAATGCGGAATTTGATCCCTTCGTGACAATACAGCTCGACTACAATTTGTAGTTTGTTCAGAACTGCAGATTCCTCAACATCTCCACATATTGCGCGTGAATGTGTTCGAATCCAGGCCCGGCACTAAAGTTTTCATTATGTATTATCAAGCTCTAGCATGAGAACACCTATCTGCTGGTAGGTAATAATTTTGGTTTTAATGTATTTTCATTGGTTGTCAACACTAACGATATCTGACGTTTTTGACTTCCAGTGAGACACAGAACTATTTACGAGATCTCTGTAAGTTAAAGGATGTTATTCCGAGCTGCTCGTGGAGAAAATTCGGTAGTTGACGTCTCTTTGTTTGTAGTCAGCAACGATATGTGTGGGATTCGATTACCACTCAACACTGAACTCTTTGTTATATTATTTCTAGTTCAAACATGCTCACATGTCGCTTCTGGCGTAACAAACCCAATTTTTAACGTTCGTTTTCTCTAGAATCTAACACCGATAGGTGCCGGGTGGGAGTCCTGGCAAGGAAAAAGTTAATGTTTCATCTCGTCATTTCAGTTAAAATATCTTGCTACTGCCGAGAAAATCTGATATGTCACAGTTGATTGTGCTTCGATAAAAATCGGATTAAGTTCTGGGTTCGAATCCCTGTCCCACACAAGGCTTTACCTCACGACATTTCAATTAAGTTACTTCTGAAGAAGCAATATTTAACAACTCTCGTAGTTCGTTAACAGGGACAACAGATGCTGGGTAGGAATTCGCGTCCGTAAAAAGTGTTTACATTATGTAATTTAAAGTTGATGTTTCCTAACTGATACTGTCTAAAATCGAGGTATATCACTCTGTGTATGCCTAGTCAGGAATGACTGTTAGTTTCCGTCAGTCACGAAATCTTTGCTTGGTCTGCATGACCTGGGTTTGAATCCATATGCAGAACGAGACGGTTCGTCGTGTCATTTGAAGTTCATACATATTTACATCGAGCAGCCCGTGAAAAACCTAAATTTTAGTGTCATTTTGTGTTAAATGATAATTACGCTATGTTTCTTTAAAGAGGAAATCATGAATATGACGAACTTCCTACGTGCATTACCTATCTGACGTAATAATGAGAGTGGTAACATTTCAGGTACGTCATTTATTGTAATAAATGTGAGCATACAAGCCTAAATGACAGTCTTATCTGTGATAAGGTGTTCCCTGAGTTTTGTACTATCGTGGTATTACTTTACATCTTGAGTTATTGCAATACAGAGAAGTTTTTTCTAGTGGTGATTTGTTGGAGCCATTTTCAATAGTCAAATGACTGTACCGAGGAGCGATTAGAGGACCTGCTAGACAGCTGCGTTATGAGGGTTGTATGCGAATCAGGAAAAATGCAATTCAGGTCGTTCGGATACTTTCGAGTACGACTGTACATTTCGGGGAGTTCCTCTTCTATGATATCCCAAAACTGATCGTAAAATTCAATGGGAAATCCATCTAATCCAGCAGCTTTCCGCTTGGGAAGGTACGTTTGACGTCCTCATTTGTTACCCCATGGATTATATCTTCGTTATAATTTGAGTCAAGACATTGTGTGGTAGGCCCTACTGTTCAAAAGGTAATCTGTCGACGTCTGTTCTACATTGTGTGCTAAGAAGAAATCTTTATAATAAATCATAGGATATTTCTTGATCGTACTTTGTTCACTGTATTCATTTCCATCATCATCTACAAGCCTAGTAATCACTTTCTGTTTACCTCTTTTTGTGTCTGTTATTATGTGATAGGCCGATGCAGTGTCATGGCTAATGTCATTAATATCTCGAGCAAGTACTTTAATACCAGATGAAGTTTCACGAACTCGTGCTCGTACTTGTGTTTTAATTCTTTTAATTTTAGTCTGGTTGGCCGTTAGATCGTCAGCTTGATTGTATAGTTCTCGTAAAATTGTTAACTAATATTCTACAGTATTTCTCCTTGAGTATGATTTATCCCGATCAAGCTGGAGGACACATTTCCTTTTTGTGGCTTTGTCCAGTATGACCACCATAGTATTATTTCACGATACCCGTCTTGTCTATCTAAACATTTTCCCCAAATGTCTTCAATTTCCATCTTAATGTATTATCGTCAAGTAGCTACTCCCTAGAAAAGTTTCTGTCTGGTGTGTGTAAAAGTTATAATACGAGCGAAATGGTTTATAAAGCTGAGGGACTATATCTCACAATCTTGAAGACTTTTTAACATGTCTTTGGAGATATAAATCCTGTCTAAACTACTGACAGGCTGGCTACTGACGTACACGTAGCGCGTAAAATTAAGGTGGACGAGGATCCAGCATCCTTTGACGTCTGAGTCACCTGTTAAAGTAATTATCTCTGGAGATAACCTATAATTCTGGTTCTGATCTTCTTTCCTCACTACGTAACTGAAGTTCCCCTCCTAAGATTACACACTCTCAGACAAATATTTAAAACGACGCACCGCGAAGGAATTATCCGAATGGGACGAAAATCAGTAGACGTGATATACATGTACAGACAAACAGATGTTAACAGTTTCTGAAAATCCGGATCATTTATTCAAAAGGAAGAGCTTCACCAACTGAGCAGGTAAATAACGCGTTGGTCACCACTGGCCCTTATGCAAGCAGCTATTCAACTTGTCATTGATTGATAGAGTTCTTACATGTCCTCTTGAGGGATATCGTGTCAAAGTTGCTGGCCATCATGGGTCGTTTCACAGTGGGACTCATCACTGAAGACAGTTCGACTCCAGTGAATGAGGTTCCCGACCAAAGACGTGTCTGGAGACATCCCAGTCAGTGGTGGGATACCAGCCTGTCTGTCACCTGCCATGCAACCTGGCCATCGGGATTGATGCACAATGGTACGTGGACGATATTTTCCGCCCCACTATGTGACCCTTCATGGAAATTCTGAGTTTCCATTGCAGCAAGATAATGCCCACCTGCATGTGGCTAAGGTTTCTACCGTCTTCGTGCTTGCCAAATCTTCGGCCAGCAAGTTCGCCGGATCGTTTGGAGCATTATGGGCAAGCTCCCATAACCATATCGAAACTCTGACGATCTGAAGCCCCAACTGGACAGATTATAGCACCACATCGCTCAGAGAGACATCCAGCCACTCTGTCATTCAGTGCTAAGCTGAATAACAGCTCGCGTAAGGACCAGAATTGTACTGGTGCGTTATTGACTAGCTGAATCTGTGAAACTCCGGAATAAGGGCCGGCCGAAGTGGTCGTGCGGTTCTAGGCGCTGCAGTCTGGAACCGCAAGACCGCTACGGTCGCAGGTTCGAATCCTGCCTCGGGCATGGATGTGTGTAATGTCCTTAGGTTAGTTATGTTTAACTAGTTCTAAGTTCTAGGGGACTAATGACCTCAGAAATTGAGACCCATAGTCCTCAGAGCCATTTGAACCGTTTTTTGAATAAGGCATCCAGTTTTTCTGAAATTCGTCGCACACGGATAAATCCTTCATGGAGCGTCTATTCTTTTCTTTCAAACGTGCATTACTAAGAAGGATTCCGACTTCTTCTCGAAATAACTCACTTCTCGCTCTCCTACCATATCTACCCGTAAAGGCTTATATGTTGGGGAGGAGCATGTGCTATAGCAGGGCACCATCCTCTTCCTGATTCTAGGCACGTATCAACAGTACTGAATCGCTGCTCCAGATTCATCACCAATATTCAGTAGAGGAAGGGTGAGCATAGTAGACTCAGTGGGAATTTTTTCCTCTGGCTGTTTTTTTTTTTTTTTTTTTTCACGTTAGATTGCTGCTACCAACCAGCAAACGCCTCAACTATAGTACGCCATTAGTGCTGTGCTGTGTTGAAGTTGGAAGCTATTCTAATTAATTGTTCGGAAATTTTCCACGATTTTAATGTTTTGCAACCTGATGTGAGGTAAGCGTACTACCTTAACTGTTGTAACTAAATATAAGCTTCTGGTATATACGACTGACAGACACAACCGAAATCTACCTGATTCAAGCTTTAAAAGCATATTTGAAAGTGAGATCTAGTATTAAATGTTAAATCTGTAGAATCGCATTTCTCTGATGGCGTCAAAGAGAGCCACTTCGCCTGACACTAAGCACTATGTACTTTTTATGTAAATTATTTTTGTGAGACCAAGACCAAGCTAATTTTGTGCATTTAAATAGATTTCCAACTATTAAAATTTGATATTTATGCCAACTTTACGTTTTACTTGTAGTTATTTAGCTTCATCTTTGCCTAGCAAAGATTGTATTTCTCTTTGAGTTACTTACAATCATTTTACTTTTGGCTAGACGGTTATGGTGTCCAGACACCACAGGAAGAGCCGGTAGCAGTCCTGGGAGTCTCGGTCGATGCAACAACCTATTGATGCTGCGAATAAAGCTCTTATACGGTGTCAAGCAGTTGCTAAAACCTTTAATGTATCTAGGAACACTCTATAACGTCGTGTTCTAAACAAAAATCAGCATGCAATTTAGAACAAAAAGGTGTCTAGGACATCACCTTGATGTTTTTAATGAAGGAAGAGAATAGAAGCTTGTACAAAATACTTTGGATACGGAGGTTAGTTTTTACAGAATTACTATTGCTGAATTGCGTACCCTTACTTACCAGTTGGCAGAACAGAATAATATCCCTAAAGCTTCAACCATGGTAAAACTTGGCTGGGAAAGATTTGGTTAGATGCTTCAGAACGCGCTGTCCCGAAATTTTTTGCACATTTAGTGAATTTTATCATTAACATCCAAAAACTTATTCGAAAAAAACCAGAGGTAACTTCGGGAGCGAGAGCCAAAGCATTTAAGAGAATAATTGCTACTAAATTCTCTGATACTTTAGAGAACGTCCAGAAAAGTCTGTTATATCCACCTCATAGGATTTACTACATCCATGAAACGGGACTTGTGACTGTACAATCCAAACCATGTAAGGTTCTTGCAAAGGAAGCGTTCTCCCTACGTTTGTAATTTGTATGTCGGCAGGAGGGACTTTTATCCATCCTTTCGTCATAATTCCCAAACAGAAAATAGAAATCCAAGGCGGTTCTCCTCCTGTGGTGACAGTTTTCGCTTGTCGCCCGTCAAGGTAGATGCAAAGTGAGATTTACACATTGGTTGCACCATTTTATGAAGTACACTAAACCAACAAATGAAGACCCTGTATTATTAATACTTGATGGACATGCTATACACGCGAGACATCTTACCTTCATTGAAAATGCTACCAGTAAACTAACAACTGTAGTTCACATTCCTCGACATAGCAGCTACAATCTGCAGCCACTGCATCTATCTTATATGGGAACTTCCAACGCCTTTTATATTTAAGCTATCGAGAGGTTCTTGTTAAACAGCCCTGGTAGGCAAGTAACTCAATGTCAGGTGTCTCACCTGCTTGAGAAGCTTTTATAAGTGCAGTTACTCCTGCTGTTGTCGTAAATGGATTTATAAGGTGTCACCTACAACCAGTCAACACGAATGTGTTAACTGAAGAGGATTCTGCAACAACTAGAATCACAGAAGTTCCCAGTCCATTTGCCTCTACTACATGCCCACTAGCTTAACACAATCAAGACTCAAAAGCCCAAGGACTAGAAGAAACTTATTCTGCTGAGACTAATTGCGGATCTGCACACCCTCAACCCAACACTGCACTTCCTGTACTTCCTGGAGATGACAGCGCAACATTTACTGTAGGTTCTCGAGACCCCAACACTGGATTTTTCTCATCTGTCGAGATTCATCATATACTGGCACCTCCTCTGCAGTTAATCTCCCAATAAAGCCCAGCACATTTGCTGTGAGCCCACTCTCAGTGCCCAGCAGGCAAACATCATTTACTGTAAAGCCTCCTGATTTTGTCCCAGTCTCAACAGTAAACATTAACAAACGACAAAATAAATGAAAGAAGTTTCAGCAACATTTTTAATTTCATCCCCTTACCTGACTGTTCTTGTAACAGCAAAGACAGAAAAGGAAGAAAGACTGAAGAAAATCAAATTACAATTAAAGAAAGAAGAGAAGGATAAAAATAAGAAGGTAATAAAGAAGAAAGAAGTCCAAGGGGAAAAGCAATCGAAATCAGAAAAACGAGCATTGTTTCAAGACTCTGATAGTGACGGCAGTGACACTGATTGCGTGTACTGTGGCGAATTACTTTCAAGGTCCAGAGTAAATGGAGGATGGATCAGGCGCTCACATTGTTTAAACTGGGCCCACGAGGCTTGTGCTGGGTTTGAGGAAGAAAATGTGTTCATCTGCGACATCCAAATAAACTGAAAAAGGTAATAGCCAAACAATTTTAAAATTGTAAGATTTTTGCCAGCCCATGTATCCAAAGCTGTTTTCTAATAGAAAGAAAATTTTAAATACAGGTAATAGTTTTGATTTTCTGATGACACTCATAGTCGGTGTCGAAACCAGGTTAAAGTGAAATCTTGTTGCTAACTGTAGGCAATTGGAAAGCGCTTGTATAAACCAAAATGTGTGTAGATAACTGTGTTCAAAGATTCTTCATCTGAGAGCAACTGAAAGTAAGCGTCAGGATGGTCAGTCTTTCAATAATACTTCTCTCCAGCAAGTTTGGTTGATAAGGAGGTCTTTCATCAAGAGAATAGGGGAAGTTTTGTTTAGTGATTGAGCACTAATGGCAGCCTTGAAATCTCCACATAATCGAAGACAATCATTGGGATTACTTCTTATGACTAGTGGAGTGGCCCATGTGCTAGATTTCAAAGGTCTGATAACTTCAGCAGCCTAAAATCTTTCAAACTTCAGCTTCCCTGGGGCACATACAACAAGGACTGGTCCAGCACGGTAGAAAAAGTGTGGGCTCAAACCAAAGGGTGATGTGCTCATGAAAATCCAAGATGGATCCCAAATCTGACATAAATAGAGATGCAAACACCGAGCAATGATCGTCCATTTCTTGGAAAGTGATTGCAGTGGATGGAACTTGACTTTCTCAGAAGCAGAAAACCCCTACAGTGTACAGACGCTGAGGCCAAAAATTTTAGTAGCCAATGGATAGTCCACAACAATTAACCCAATAAGCAGTCTAACATGTTCATAGTCGGTTGTAATCAAGAAATGCCCACAGAGGGGAATAGAACTGTCCCCATACGCCACCAGATGTCACGAGGGTGCAGACAGTTTTGGCGAGCCCAGTCTTACGTACATTGCCAGATTCATCAAAGAGACTGTGGCCCCTGTATCCACCTGAAAGCCGACGTCATCACTATAAATGCTGAGCGTGAGAAATAACGTCCACATAATAGGGTCGTCCAATGGGACTACTGTCTACAGTGCACTGAAGCTGCCTGCGGGCTGTTCTACAACTGCGGCATGAGAGTGGAGCGTGTGGAGGTGCACTGACCACCACAACCTGTGGCCTCGCTATGAGCCATTCACTACCCACTTGTTCCGATTTCGAATGAATGTGCTATTTGCAAAATTTCCTCCAATGAGGGGTTATTGAGTTTCAGTTCTGCAGTGTGGATCTCCGGATCTGGAGCATGCTGGACTTCCATGTCATGAATCAGAGTCTACATACAAAGACTTTAGCCTTCATTGGTGCAAGTGAATCCGCATTTGAGGCTGAGACTTTGCAAGTGAGTGACCCAAGAGCAGTAGGCCTATAATAATAATAATAATGTGGTGTGAAGAGGGCCTCCCGTTGGGTAGACCGTTCGCCTGGCGCAAGTCTTTGGATTTGACGCCACGTCGGCGACTTGCGCGTCGATGGGGATGAAATGATGATGATCAGGACAACACAACATCCAGTCCCTGAGCGGAGAAAATCTCCGACCCAGCCGAGACTCGAACCCGGGCCCTTTCGATTGACATTCTCTCGCGCTGACCATTCAGCTACCGGGGACGGACAGTAGGCCTATGATTGTCCCACCTGTTTACCAACTGTTTGTATTATTGATGGATTTCGAGGCTGGAGAGAACAACATGATATCTTTATGAATAGTAATTGAAGCCCTGAGTTTTATAACTGTAAAAGTCCCATTTAGTAAGTTCTGAGATACTAAGGAGTAACATCATAATTTTTCAAAATGGGCGCTTTGCAATTTCACGTTTTCACTGTAGAAACTGTCCGATTTCAAATTAAACACAACTGACTAAAATTAGCGATTGTTTGTATGTTTTGTGCAATAAATTGATGAATATGGTGGAGTTGTGTTATGATCTGCAACTACGTTATGTTTAAGTTCCAGTGATACAAGTAGTGGATTAAGTAGATTGTTCGTACATACAAATAGTAAACAACACAACAAAACCAAAAGGGGAAATATGGTAATACTGTTTATTGAGGAAGGAACAACAGACTTGTCATCAGTCACACCTTACAGTAAAACATA
Source organism: Schistocerca americana (assembly GCF_021461395.2). Taxonomy (NCBI): domain Eukaryota; kingdom Metazoa; phylum Arthropoda; class Insecta; order Orthoptera; family Acrididae; genus Schistocerca; species Schistocerca americana. The sequence continues at coordinate 693,367,777 of NC_060130.1, forward strand.
TCCACATTTTAATCTGAGTTCCAGACTTTGCTTTCTGACTCTTCAACATCATCACTTCGAATCTCCCTATATTTGTCCATAAGATGTTGAAAGTAAGGACGATATTTAGGTTGAACAGAAGAAAGGTAATTACTAATTTTTTCGCTTTATGAACTTTAATTGGGAGTTCAGCCTTATATGCCTTCTTCAATTGACCTATCTCAGCACAGCCTTTCAAGAGAAATGATTCAGTTAGAAAACTACTTGATATTGTGCTGGTAGTTATGGAGTTTGATCTGTATTCTATCACTTTGAAACTGATGACTTTCCATTTGTCCCTGCCATTGAGATGGGGATTGGCTCCTTGATTATTTTAAAAATATTCTTGAAGTCCTTCATCATAATCTGTTCTACATCGATATTAATATACTTGGAGGAATTCTTCATCGTTGTAATCCATTCCTCTGCAGTGTAAACAATCTCATGTTTTCGTTTCTTGGGCTCAGCTTACGCAAACGGCCTATCAAATGCCGTTTAAGAATGCCCTCTTGTTGGATCTACGTGACAAATGTCAAATGGTTGAAATATTTTACAACAGTGTTATCTCCGTATTGTGCTACACATGCATCTGTAAACACATAGTGTCTTCTGATAGTGATACAAGTTAAGTTAGTTATGAAGTGATCCAGGAAGGAGAAAACTTAAGTCAGACCTTTCTTTCCAACTAACTCTGTGTATGGGAACATTATTGAGACCCTACAAGAAAAGCAATGTATTTCAAAATTGAAGAGGCGCAATTGTCTTGTGAAGAACATCTCCATAATGGGGACGTGAGGATAAGGAATACTCTGCATTAAATCAGAGGCTATACCTTGTGACACACAATGTTCATTCCCTCCTTTCCTTACTAACTCTTCAAATTCCTTCATTGCATTGTAGGAGCACTTAGCCTTGGCTTTATGTACTTGAAACTTAGTTTTTGCTTCACCGCTGTACTTTCTCTCACTGGATTTTCAACTGAAGTTTTCCACACCCTAGACATACAACAACTCATAGCCTTTCAAATGGATGATTGCAATTTTCTTTATAAACTTTTCAAAAATGTTCATACTCCAGTTTTCATGTCACATTTACATTGTTCCCTTTTAAAGCTAGATAGGCTTTGAGTTCCTTCTTTTGAAGGTACATCTGCCACATTTTTTGCACATTCAGTTCAGAATTTTATACCTCGTTTTTCTCTTAGTTTTTCCATAATGGGGGACTCTATAGGGTAATGATTTAATATGATTCAACATTTGAACTTTCAGTTCACCAGGTAAGCATCTTGCTTCCTGTCAAACACCATATCTCTCATTTGGGATGATATTTCTGGCAGAAGTATGTCAGTAACGCACCGTACTCTTTGACTTTCCTGTTTCTGTATCTTTATGGAACTGAGGCAGAAATAAAACTGGGTAATTATGTATCTTGAAGATCTTCTGCAAACGTGGCATTCAATTTCTGTAACATATGTTTTAAAAGCTTCGGAGATTGTTGCCATACATGTACGTCCACACCTGAAAACTGGAGAAAATTACCTATTACAACAAGCTGTGTAATATTTCTCATACTAAACAGAATTCTAGTCTAATGATCATGATTTACATTTCTGACTCAGACAGCAATTGACCCTAGTGAGTTATTATGGTGTTCAAAGTTACTTATCTGCAGCCTGGTCCAGTAACTCTGTTTAGTATTCCTTTGCCTACAGTGTTCATTACTCGTTCACCACAGGTAATACTCTTCTTCCACATATTTGCCTTCCATTCACTTGGCCGTGATTTCTTTCGTGCCACTGGGACGTCACTATCTGATTCTTCCATTATCACTTACAATAAGCCATTTTCACTGCTTCAGTACATACGACAATGTGGCATCTGATCAGCTGCCAGTAAACAAAGACGACGGCTTTCGTCTTGGTTCTCGCCATAATATCTTAGGTCTTGGCTTCTTTCCACCTATCAACTGCCGTGCGGCGCTACGTTCTTGTGCTGTTATGATTCTCAGATACGCAGTAGTCTGGTAAGGCTCTGTAACAACACACTTGTGTATCTTTTTAAATAATTAGCACCATAACATAGGCTAAATATTCGAAACTTGTGTCGATTTGACCATTGTCAAAACGAGGGCTTGTGCAGTATTGATATCACGTCTTCAATTAGTCAATTCGAATGCATATCTCCTGAAAGGAGAGTGCTGTAGAGTCTGACAGATGGGCCCACTTCCAGAGCAGAAAGAAAGTTTCTGGTGATGCCCAAAACGAAACCAAGAATCACTGCAATAAACCATCCATGACTTGAAAAGTCGTGGAATGCTATTTGAGACAACGTGTCCCAGACCTTCTTAGCCTCATAGAAAGATTGAAATGATGGAGGACATATGAGGGCATTAGTAACGAAGTCAGGAGCAACTGGGCTTCCAGTGCTCTGAGTTTGTGCACCTGAATCTAAAGTGATTTTTGTGACAAGTCTAACTGGAGCTGCTGCTACTGCTCCATAAAATTGCTGCTGTTGGTCCTGCAGACAAACCAGTTCAGTGTCCATACTACTAAATATCCATGAGTAGCCAGATTGCAGTGTGTATGCCAGAGGTCTGAAAGAAACAGATATCGAGGAAGTCGCCAGTCAGGAGAGCGTCCTGTGGAAGATTATTTATTCATTTGCACGTCACGTTCCGTATTACTAAATTGAGGAGCAAATCTCCAAGGTCATGGAACGCGTCAGTACATGAAATAACAACATAAAAGTAATAACAGATAAAAATAAGATATTCATGAACCCTAAAAAAGTCAATCCATAAGTTTAAGCAAACGCAATCAACAAATACAACAAAAATCAGCTTACTTTTTCAAGGAACTCCTCGACAGAATAAAAGGAGTGACCCATGAGGAAAATCTCCAGTTTCGATTTGAAAGCGCGTGGATTCCTTCTAAGATTTTTGAATTCGAGTGGTAGTTTATTGAAAATGGATGTAGCAGTATAGTGTACACGTTTCTGCACAAGAGTTAAGGAAGTTCGTTTTAAATGAAGGTTTGATTTCTGCCGAGTGGGAATAAGCTAACACTGTTAACAAGAAATGGATCTAACGAATATATACAGGGTGGTCCATTGATCGTGACCGAGCCAAATCTCACGAAATAAGCGTCAAACGAAAAAACTACAAAGAACGAAACTTGTCTAGCTTGAAGGTTGGGTTGTAGGGGGAAGAGACCAAACGGCGAGGTCATCGGTCTCATCGGATTAGGGAAGGATAGGGAAGGAAATCGGCCGTGCCCTTTCAAAGGAGCCATCCCAGCATTTGCCTGGAGCGGTTTAGGGAAATCACGGAAAACCTAAATCAGGATGGCCGGACGCGTGATTGGACCGTCGTCCTCCCGAAAGCGAGTCCAGTGTGCTACCACTGTGCCACATCGCTCGGTTAGCTTGAAGGGGGAAACCAGATGGCGCTACGGTTGGCCCATTAGATGGCGCTGCCATAGGTCAAACGGATATCAACTGCGTTTTTTAAATAGGAACCCCCATTTTTTATTACATATCCGTGTAGTACGTAATGAAATATGAATGTTTTAGTTGGACCACTTTTTTCGCTTTGTGATAGATGGCGCTGTAATAGTCACAAACATATGGCTCACAATTTTAGACGAACTGTTGGTAGCAGGTAGGCTTTTTAAATTAGAATACAGAACGTAGGTACGTTTGAACATTTTATTTCGGTTGTTCCAATGTGATACATGTAGGCTACCTTTGTGAACTTATCATTTCTGAGAACACATGCTGTTACAGCGTGCTTACCTGTAAATACCATATTAATGCAATAAATGCTCAAAATGATATCCGTCAACCCCAAGGCATTTGGCAATACGTGTAACGACATTCCTTACAACAGCGAGCAGTTCGCCTTCCATTATATTCGCACATGCATTGACAATGCGCTGGCGCATGTTGTCAGGCGTTGTCGGTGGATCGCAATAGCAAATATCCTTCAACTTTCCCCACAGAAAGAAATCCGAGGACGTCAGATCCGGTGAACGTGCGGGCCATGGTATGGTGCTTCGACGACCAATCCAACTGTCATGAAATATGCTATTCAATACCGCTTCAACCACACCCGAACTATGTACCCGACATCCATCATGTTGGAAGTACATCTTCATTCTGTCATGCAGTGAAATATCTTGTAGTAACATCGGTAGAACATTACGTAGGAAATCAGCATACATTGCACCATTTAGATTGCCATCGACAAAATGGGGGCCAATTATCCTTTCTCCCACAATGTCGCACCATACATTAACCCGCCAAGGTCGCTTATGTTCCACTTGCCGCAGCCATCGTGGATTTTCCGTTGCCCAATAGTGCATATTATGCCGGTTGCGTTACCTCTGTCGGTTAATGAAGCTTCGTCGTTAAATAGAACGCTTGCAAAAATCTATCATCCTTCGGTAATTTCTCTTGTACCCAGTGGCAGAACTGTACACGAGGTTCAAAGTCGTCGTCATGCAATTCCTGGTGCATAGAAATATGGTACGGGTGCAATCGATGAAGATGTAGCATTCTCAACACCGACGTTTTTGAGATTCCCGATTCTCGCGCAATTTGTCTGTTACTGACGTGCGGATAAGTCGCGACGGCAGCCTAAACAACTACTTGGGCATCATCATGTGTTGCAGGTCGTGGTTGTAGTTTCACATGTAGCTGAACACTTCCTGTTTGCTTAAATAATGTAACTATCCGGCGAACGGTCCGGACACTTGGATGATGACGTCCAGAATACTGAGGTGCATGCATAACACACGCCCGTTGGACATTTTGATCACAATAGCCATACATCAACACGATATGGACCTTCCCCGCAATTAGTAAACGGTCCATTTTAACACGGGTAATGCATCACGAAGCAAATACCGCACGCACTAGCGGAATGTTACGCAATACCTCGTACTTAAACGTTTGTGACTGTTACAGCGCCATCTATCACAAAGTGAAAAAAGTGGTCCAACTAAAACATTCATATTTCTAGACGTACTACTCGAATATATAATAAAAAAATGGGGGATCCTATTAAAAAAAATCGCAGTTGATATCCGTTTGACGGCAGTGGCATCTAGCGGGCCAACCACAGCGCCATCTGGTTTCCCCCTTCAAGCTAGACGAGTTTCGTTCTTTGTAGCTTTTTCGTTTGAGGCTTATTTCGTGAGATATTTGGCCCGGTCACTATCAATGGACCACCCTGTATACTGTGAGGCAAACGTCAAAATACTCAGACTTGTTAACAGGGATCGACAAGAGGTTTCGTGAACTTACACCACTTATTGCCCGAACTGCCCGTTTCTGAACCAAAAATATCCTTTTAAAATGGGAAGAGTTACCCCAAAATATAATACCATCCGACATAAGCGAATTAAAATAAGCGACGTAGACTGATTTTCGTGTCGAACGATCACGCACTTCTGATACGGCTCGAATAGTAAAAACGGCAGCATTAAGTCTTTGAACAAGATCCATGATAGATTACTGTCTTTCTGAACACCTAGAAATTTGAACTGTTCAGTTTCACTAATCATATGTCCATTCTATGAAATTAAAACGTCAGATTTTGTTGAATTGTGTGTTACAAAATGTAAATACTGAGTCTTACTGTGATTTAGCGTTAGTTCATTTTCTACAACGTATGAACTTAGTCATGAACTGCACTATTTGAAAGCGAACCAATGTTGCACACTATCTTTTACTACCAAGTTAGTGTCATCAGCAAACAGAAATATTTGAGAGTTACCCATAATATTAAAGGGTATATCATTTATATAAATAAGGAACAGGAGTGGCCCCAACACTGAACCCTGTGGCACCTCTCATTTCATTGTACCCCACTCAGACACCACATCACAGCCATTCTCAACACTGTTAATAATGACCTTTTGCTGTCTGTTGCTAAAATAAGAGCTGAACCAATTGTGAGCTACTCCACATATTCCATAATGGTCCAATTCCTGGAGCAATATCTTGTGATTCACAAGCAAATGCCTTAGGTAAATCAAAAACTATGCCTAGCAATCGAAACCTTCTGTTTAACCCATCCAGTACCTCACAGAGAAAATAGAATATAGCATTTTGTTGTTAAGCAACTTCTAAGGCCTGTACATTTGATAGCAAATCGTGTCATGTAAAATGATCAAATACGCAGCCTTTTCAATAACTTTAGCAAACACTGATGACATAGAAATAGGTCTGAAATTGTCTACATTATCCCTTTCTCCCTTTTTATAAAGCAGCTTTAGCTGTGAGTACTTTAATCGTTCAGGAAACTGACCATTCCCAAAGAAAAAATTACAAACATTGATAAATACAGGGCTAACGTATGTAGCACACTATTTCAATATTCTGCTAGGCACTCCATCATAACCATGAGAGTCCTTAGTCTCCAGTGACTTAATTACTTACTCGATCTCCCCCTTGTCTGTATCACAGAGGAGTATTTCAGACATCAATCTTGGAAAGGCGTTAGCCAAGAAAGTTATGATTCCCTGTAGAAACTAAAATTTTTATTTAGTTCACCAGCAATGCTCAGAAAATGATTAATAGATACTGTACATATGTCTGAAGAGCAGAGTGGCCAGGGTGTTGGACCATTCCTTCCAATCCACCGATCCAGACATTATTCCTCTCTCCAGACATTATGCCCCTTGCCTTTTTTTTTCTGGGGCTATATCAAGGACACAGTCCTCGTCACACTAGTTGCTGACGTCGACGAACTGAAGGCTAGGATACAAGCTGCTGTGGGTACTGCGACAGAACACCTGTTATGAAACACCTGGTGGGAACTGGAATACTGCCTCGACATTCTCAGAGATACCAAGGGTGCACATGTTGAGGTTTACTAACGTAAGTGGTCTTAAAAAAACTAGTAACACTAACCTATGTAACAGCACCAAATGTAACTTATTACTTCAAACGGTTATTTTGCTATCAATTTTTATAATCAGGGCAAGACTTTGTGATCACCCTGTATAATCAAACTTTCAGTGACTGGAAACTGCTTCAACCTCTTTATTCATCACAAAGTACGGCGCCAGGTCCTGATTCAATTCATAATCAGGTGATCCAACAGATGAATGTGATTCACATGCTCCATCTACTCTCTGTCTTTAATTGTATTTTATTATAAGATATTTTTCTATCCGAAAGGAAAGAGTGCGTCATTATCCCAATCCATAAACCAGACAAAAACCAATGTCCATCAACATCTACTGACCAATAGGCCCCTCCAACAGGCCTTGCAAACTAGTTTAAAGGATGGCAGCCTTATGAATATGCTGGGTTTGAGAATTGCTGTGCCTTTTGTGTTCCTACCAGTGTGGTTTCTGAGAGGGATGATACACAACTGAGCATTTTGGTTAGGGTGAAAACAACGATGTCACTGGTTTTTAATTGCTGACATCTCACTGCAGTCTTTTTAGAGCTACATTAGGCACACAGCACTATTTAGCAGCATCACATTTTACTTACCCAGCTTGACTGGGGATTCAAGGTTCCATTCGAATTTTTGTGTGTCATTTTATATCCCTCAGACTGTTTCGGATTAGGTTTGATGCACTGCCCAGCTTCCATGGGTCTAACAAAACATCTGTTAGGGCTCCATACGTAAAGCTATGCCCTCCCTTATCACTATCAATGGGATAGTGATCATTGTCTGATCAGTGGTTAACCCCTCACTGTATTTTGATAATATACATATTTAGTAAAGTTCCCAGTCCATAGCCATGCCTAAATGACAGCTCCAAGGAGCCTTCCAAAGGGCTTTCACTTTCACCCTTTCCCAACTTTTTCAATTATATCCTGTCAAAACATGATCAATGATACCTGTTTTGTGTTCCAGTTCATACTGACCCATAACTGTATTGGGTCACCTAGCACTTAGATGTTGTTGTGCAGTCCTGATTTCTGGGACTCCTCTTTCATAAAAGTTGACATGGCTGCCCCCTATTTGTCAGTTACAAAGCTGTATGTTAATGTTTATTATTCTGATACTTCACCTACAACATTGAGTTGTTTATTGCACTACTCTACACTGTATATTTACCAGAGCCTGGCCCTATCCCAGCCACTGGTTGCCAGGTTAATGGCACTTTGGAACCATCAGTTTTGAAGTTATTGGACCAAGTACATTATCATGGAGTAAGACCGGCCTCTTGGATCTCCTGGCATAGTTTTATAGACGTTCTTCTTCTCGAAATGGGGATCATATATCTTCCACTCCAATAGCACCAACTCTTTCTCACTTATGTGATCACCATACAACAATTTTCTAATCATCTGCCTTACCAATTTTTTTTTTTTCATACAGGGGACATTGAGCCCCTCATGATTGCCCTTGGGTGAATCTCAGAGTTGTAATGTGCCTAGATACCCTTGCTCAGGATTTGTCTGTCCCTCTTATAATGTGCTCCTCATGCATCCCTGTGCACACCTCTTTGGTTAGTAGCCAGATCATGAACTAGAGTGGATCTATTTATAGGACATAAAGCTTCAGTAACTCTCATGACATTTCAGTGTCTGTTTCACTCCATTCTTCAGGAGTATCAGAGTGTTAGCATCATTTACAATGTTGGTTCTAAAACTGTGGGTACAATGGCAAATACTGTTACACCTCCTGATAGTCAGGAACAAAACTTATTGCTGAGAATATGTGATTTTATGGTGGCGTTGGTAGCCATTACCAGAGCCTTACTTTTTGCTGCACAGATCTCCCTTTATTGATCTATGTTACTGTCTTTCTCTGGGTCTCAAGTCATGTTGGTATCCCAGGGAATGAACTGACCAGCCATTTGACTAGAAGTGTTTACTCACCCGACATTGAGTTTGACAATCCCAGGCAGGGATTTGCAGGTGCATATAAGAACTCCACTCACTTGGGTATAGAACACCATGTGGTAGGCTATTACCCCTTCTAATGAACTACACTCTACCAGAGACACTATAAATGCATGGTGCTTCTCCTTCCATTCCTTCCAGAAGGAGCCAACTGTCCTATGTTGCCTCCACATCAGTCACACCAGATTAACTATAATTTTTACCTTATGTAGTGATCCACCCACATTGTGGCTGCAGAGTCTTAGAGCTGACATCATTGTGAAATGTCCCTCATTCAGGATTTCCACATTAAACAGGTTCATTGTTTCCACCAACAAACAGATTCTTATTCTCAGATACAACGTTTTAAACTGCTTTTTTGGGGGGGACAGGGGAGGAGGGGGGGCTGCTACCTTTGGGGTTCATCCCTCCACAAGCTCGGTTTGGGGCATCCTCAGTACCATTTTCTCTGTTACTCAAACTGTTCATTCCTCTTGTACTCTGTCGTTAATTATTTTCAGATGCAGTTAGCCCTTTTTCTGAAGCATCCTATTTTACTCTTTTAGAAATGCCCCTTCACATAACATTCCAAGGAAGGCAAGGCCTACAGGATTGTTTGTATTTGATCCTAATTGATGACACAGAGGTAACTGAATAGATATTTATGGATCCAACAAGAGAGTACATTCTACTTCCATCATTAACACTTTGTCTATATCAGACAGGAGACAGGGTAGTTGTGGGTGGGTTGCCTACCACCACATGCTAAGCCATAGAGAACTCTTGACTGCACTTATCCACCTACCAACCCTGTTATTTCCTTCACCTTATTTTGCTATTTCAGTCCAAGTGATGTCCATTATATATTTAGCATTTTTCATATTGTGCATTTGCACCCCAGCACAATAGAAGGATTTATTTAGTCCATTACTGTCTTAGCCCTGGACAAAGATGAGCCCCCTAGGGCCCACATTTGGTCTCTGGCCTTCAGACCCATCTGGCCCATATAATTTTATCTTTCATGCAGTTATTTCCATTCCTTGGCATCAATACTGCTTTCAGTGTATTTGTTTTACTACTCCTAACCAATATCACAGGTTGATCATATTTCTGGCTGATGTCACAAAGTCAAGATGGAGTAGTCCATAAACAAGAGACTGGTGACCTGGCTGTTCACTTATTTACACAGCCAACCAACCAATTAACTAATTTTCCTCAAGTCACATATACCACATAACTAATTCAGGGGCTTTTTCCATGCTGGTAAATACATCAATATACTATACAAAAGAAAAATTTGTGCCATGTTGTGACTTCAATCTGATAATATCCTTAACCACAAGGCTCTTTAAGTATTTCCTTACCCAACAAAAATTTTCATTGGCACTGGTGTTTTTATCTGTTATGTTCACTTCACTGGATTTAATTCTACTGATATATATCTGTATGACATAGTGGACCAAGGTCTTTCACCAAATCAGCTCTCCTGTGTTTTCACACATACCCCACAGGAAAACATCTGAATTTATTGTTCCAGAGCAACAGAAGGAATCGGTGACAATAAATATCTAATTCAGATCTGAAGGCATGCTGTAATAGGTTGATAGGTTACAAAGAGCGAGAAATCTGTAGTTGTAAGCTGGCACTAAGTTTACAACATGATGTAATCATTATAAAAACGTTTTAGCTTTTTTGGCCAGTTTTCACTGAATTCACTTCATGACATTGCATCTCCACTAATTCCATCCTCATGGACTCCACTCATTTCATTCCAGTGAGTTCACTTCACCTCCGATTAATATATGCCAGTGTTATAGCTCTCTAGAAGAATGGTGACTCAATAAACATCAAATCTCTCTCTCAACCTCATTTTCCAGGTTATTTAGTGAAATAAGGCGTTCAAGGCTTGCACATGCATGGGGACTGTTGGAATACTTAACCCATAACATTTTATATTTCATAATTTCTGTTAATACAGAAAGATTTTAAACTGATGTAATTCCTCCAGTTGGTATCTTCTGTAAATGCACTTCATTACTTGTGTTATGGTTTTCTATTAAAAATGTTAGATTTTAATAGTCCATATTGTTCAAAACAAGACTGATTCATTTCCTATTTTAAAAGAGATAAAATAAAAAATTACACCAAGCTACTCAACATATTCATAAAGTCACACAACACAGTCTGTAAGATGGAAATTACAATGAGTGGCCTCCAAGGTTTAATGAAGGTGTCCTTGATCTATGATAATGATGAACCATCAGAGAAAAGTGGTCTATTTTGCAGATGATGCAAGTACACTCCTGGAAATTGAAATAAGAACACCGTGAATTCATTGTCCCAGGAAGGGGAAACTTTATTGACACATTCCTGGGGTCAGATACATCACATGATCACACTGACAGAACCACAGGCACATAGACACAGGCAACAGAGCATGCACAATGTCGGCACTAGTACGGTGTATATCCACCTTTCGCAGCAATGCTGGCTGCTATTCTCCCATGGAGACAATCATAGAGATGCTGGATGTAGTCCTGTGGAATGGCTTGCCATGCCATTTCCACCTGGCGCCTCAGTTGGACCAGCGTTCGTGCTGGACGTGCAGACCGCGTGAGACGACACTTCATCCAGTCCCAAACATGCTCAATGGGGGACAGATCTGGAGATCTTGCTGGCCAGGGTAGTTGATTTACACCTTCTAGAGCACGTTGGGTGGCACGGGATACATGCGGACGTGCATTGTCCTGTTGGAACAGCAAGTTCCCTTGCCGGTCTAGGAATGGTAGAACGATGGGTTCGATGACGGTTTGGATGTACCGTGCACTATTCAGTGTGCCCTCGACGATCACCAGTGGTGTACGGCCAGTGTAGGAGATCGCTCCCCACACCATGATGCCGGGTGTTGGCCCTGTGTGCCTCGGTCGTATGCAGTCCTGATTGTGTCGATCACCTGCACGGCGCCAAACACGCATACGACCATCATTGGCACCAAGGCAGAAGCGACTCTCATCGCTGAAGACGACACGTCTCCATTCGTCCCTCCATTCACGCCTGTCGCGACACCACTGGAGGCGGGCTGCACGATGTTGGGGCGTGAGCGGAAGACGGCCTAACGGTGTGCGGGACCGTAGCCCAGCTTCATGGAGACGGTTGCAAATGGCCCTCGCTGATACCCCAGGAGCAACAGTGTCCCTAATTTGCTGGGAAGTGGCGGTGCGGTCCCCTACGGCACTGCGTAGGATCCTACGGTCTTGGCGTGCATCCGTGCGTCGCTGCGGTCCGGTCCCAGGTCGACGGGCACGTGCACCTTCCGCCGACCACTGGCGACAACATCGATGTACTGTGGAGACCTCACGCCCCACGTGTTGAGCAATTCGGCGGTACGTCCACCCGGCCTCCCGCATGCCCACTATACGCCCTCGCTCAAAGTCCGTCAACTGTACATACGGTTCACGTCCACGCTGTCGCGGCATGCTACCAGTGTTAAAGACTGCGATGGAGCTCCGTATGCCACGGCAAACTGGCTGACACTGACGGCGGCGGTGCACAAATGCTGCGCAGCTAGCGCCATTCGACGGCCAACACCGCGGTTCCTGGTGTGTCCGCTGTGCCGTGCGTGTGATCATTGCTTGTACAGCCCTCTCGCAGTGTCCGGAGCAAGTATGGTGGGTCTGACACACCGGTGTCAATGTGTTCTTTTTTCCATTTCAAGGAGTGTATTACTGTTAGCCGCCATTAACTCTACAAGTTTCAGTCAAACAACAGACCACCTTCAGGTTTTAAAAGTTGTATTAATTATTGCTCATGCCAAACATGATCATGTGTATTAAAATTTCCATTGTCCATTTACAGTTACCATATTAAGCCAAATTATGAATTCTTAATTAAATGCACAATAATGTGTATTTCATTTATGATTATGATATTATTGTATCAAGAAACAGAAGAATCAATTAACATAACCAAATTACGAATTTCAGAAAGTATTTTAAAGCCGTAAATCACTTGTTCCTTGAAATAAAATGGGTTACGAATACTTAATGGCTTTGCACAAATGTTCTTGATTTAAGCTTTCTGAAAACACTGGTCATGCAATTTTGTACTTAAAAAATAACCAACCTTCAGTTAATGTACAGCACTAACAGCAAATAGTAAGCAAAGTAGAAAGCACTCAGTAATTGGGGTGCACTCTAATTAAAATTTAAACTGTATAACACATGGGAAAGGCACACTAAAACATAAAACATTGAGGTTTTCATATTTTTACCATATGAATAATTGACAACATTTGAGACATAAATATCAGTAAATTATAATATTTTGCATATATATTCTTTTGACATTCTAAAGGATTATATTTTGGGTTAATATCTAACTTATGTGAAAAGTACTCATTATTTTAAGAAAGCCAACACATCTTGTAGGTACCTGTATAAACAGTTGGGAATATTAATGACACACATGCAGTATTCTTGTTCACTGATGAAATTTATCAACAGTTTATTAGAGTTTGAAAGTAATGGAGCCATTTACAAAAATAATAACTGTTGGGTAAAGGAAATTTGAGTAATATCAGTGGTATACAGGTTGCTTTATCACCCCATTTTTTGTTTTTTGTTTTTTTTAGGTCTATTTGAGTGGAGAGAAACTCTTTTTTTACTTTCAACATTTTGTTGACACAGGAGTAGCAACGTTTTTTAACGTTTCATGAAGCTTTGTTCACAATCTGTCACGCTGCAGTACATATGTTTGTCAACTATTTCCGAATCTGATGATTCATTCTCAAGTCTGGTCTACTGAGGCTGCACTGAAAGTGCCTGATCTTAGTAACAAATGTCAAATGTACAATATGTGCTTTATAAGATGTTCATAGATGACTGTCGCAATCAAAAAGTCAGAATCAACTGGTCACATGTTGACTAAGGCAGTAATCTGCAAACATTTGTAATGCACATATTACCATTCAGATATTTGTTATTATGGTCGAGTGCTTTCAGTGAAGCCTAAATAGACCAGGCTTTTAGGCTTGTGATTCAACGAGCTAGTTCAAAACTAGTCACCAAAGATATTTACTGTAACTGTGACAGATTGTTAATAAACATATAATTTTTTGTGCAGACAATTTTAGATTCATTTATCAGAGTTAATTTACCCTTTGTTTTGACTGTCTTCTGCGACCAGAGCCTAAGTGTTAAATTGTCAGCTGTCATATGACAATAAGTAGAACTTGTCAAAGTATTGTAGCTTTTCTATGAACTGGCTGGAAATCTGAAATCTGTTTAACATGTGTTAACCTAATTTCTGAGAACATTTCAGTAGTCCATAGAAAACAGGAAAAATTACAGGAAACAAAAATGAGACTGAAGGAAGGTTAGGTGCTCTCACCAGAGATTGAGAACATGTGAGAAGAGATAGCCAAAAGTAAACAGACAAAAATAAGTCAAAAATGAACAAATACAAAAACAGAAGTAAACAAATTTGAAAGAAAACATGCTATAAAATGATAAAGGAACAAAACTGAGCAAATTTTCTTTTTCCTGGTCCTTTCTGACATCTTCACAGGGATGATACATTGTTTTTGATTTGGCAATATTAATAGCAGAGGATGGTCAGATGCCCTTTCTGCTGTCATTCTTTCCTCCAAGATGGAATTCGTGTTACCCATTTGTCTGTGTCTAGCGTTAGTCCATGTAAAAGTATGTGAACATTTTAAAAATGTTTGAGAATAATGCAAATGAGGTGGGATTTAGCCACCAGCCCAGCATTCACCTAGATAGATCAAGGAGACTGCCTAAAATGCAAATCCACCACGCCCAGCACAGGGGCTCTCATAATTAATCTGTCAAACAAATGCAATCTGGGTCTGGTGCACCTTCCCAAACCACAGAAGCAGCATGCTAACAAACACAGTTATCTGGAATGGTTAACAAAATTGAGCAGATAGTGAAAACAATACAATTAAGGACAGTAAAGAATATGACAAAGCTTCAAATGGAAGGTGTTATGAGGGACATTATTTAATGAACAACTTTGGCAACTGACAGCCTGATAACATTTTTAAAATGACCTGCAATAGATTGCTGTTCAAAAAAGTAGTGTAACTAGTAAGAATTGATACTGAGAGGAAACCAAATGAAGAGACCCAATACATTCTCCACCAACAAGTTCAAGATGAATGGGAAAAGCAGGATCCACAAATACAGAAGATAAAACTTCCCTTTAAGAATATTCTCCTTATTGCTCAACAATTATGTTACTTTTATCTTGTAACCATTTATGACCCTTAGGCAGTAACTACATTTAATTCTTAACTGTTCAATACTTCAGTATCGATTACATACAATTCAGATTTGTGATAGCATTTTCAGTGTACCATATGTCTCCTTATGTACAGTGGTTGTGTAAGTGGATCCTGATTTTAATCTGAAATTACAATATAAGAAAGGAACCTGATGTCAAACTTAATACTTCTAAGACAACAGATATGACAGTCATCCATTCTGGTGTCCTACACTTAGCCAATGTCAGATTGGAAATGGCACGTTATTGCTCAAATTTTGCAGAGAACTGTACATGTATATAGTCTATTAATATGATGGAGTCACCTCTCCCCGAGGCAGTTTGAAGACGCTGTCAGTTCCCTCTGTGGAGGAATCTATGTAACCCTTAGGTTTTCATCTATTGTGTATAGCAGGGTCAAATGTGATATAATTTTTCAAAATGTTTGTGCACTGTCTAACAGAGGCAGGACCTGAGAACCAACCCAGTATTTATCTAAGTGAATATGAAGAAACTGCTTAAAAGGCACATCCAGGGTGGTTGGCACACTGGTTCCCATTGTTTGTTAATGAGATGAATTTGAACCAGGGTTGGTGTGTGTCTCCCTGGTCTAGAAGCATGCACTTCAACATATTTGTCTAAGGTTAGAAAACATGTAATCTCAAAGCAAACTGCAAAAAAATCTTGAAGATTTAATTCTTTCACACAATTTTTTTTAAATGTCAACATTTGTAAATATGTTTTCTTTGTGGTTTCAGTCTCTTCATTTGAAACGTAATGGAACATATGACATACTTCATTTTTGCTGTTCTTAAACTTCATAATATTAATAAGTTCTTTATGATACATTTATCTGAAATGTGCGGTGGAAGTCCACTGATAGTATTGTCAGTGTTCATATTGTCCATTAAGATACTTGAAAGCTAGTCTGTCTCCATGGAAAAGATTGTTAATGCTATTTTTAAAGAAGGATCTTGATGTAGAGGTAGTAGAAGACTTATCATCTTCTCAATTAGAAGGTTAAGGGGAGCTCAGGAGGCAATACACTGTTTCTGACCATGAGCTAGTATCCTCAGCTGTATTACACGCTTTCTTCTGTGGCTCCCAGAGTCAGGACCTAAGGTACTGTTGACAGTTATTTCTCCATTGGCTGCAGACCTTAAATACAATGCTGTTTGATGCATCTTTAGAGGGGCAAGTTTTGAACCAGTTCTGTGTTCCACCTTCTCCCTTTCTGTACTCCGTACTTATCATCATGGAACTGTCACATATCTGATTCATCATGCACAGGTTCAAAGAAGGCACTAAGTGTGGTTGTAAAATTGTTAAGGGGCAGAACTTGGGTTTGGATGGAATGGGATACACTTATAACTCAGAAATCCAGATTCAGACATTCCATCTTTAATGTACTCATTGTTAATGAGGCAATGGACCTTGATTTCCCTTCATTCATTCAGATATAGGTATTCTAAGCTTTTCAAAATGGTTTAGTGTGTCATTGGGTGTTTCCTTTGAGATGGATATAACCTGTTTTCTCCTTTAGCCTTGCCCCATTATAGTTTCTACTGTATCAGTAAAGACCTCACCACTGAGAGAACATAAATCTCTATTCTTCCTATGTTTTCAAAGGAAGATATTTCCTGTGTGACCTCATCGAGGATAGCAATGTAGAATATTCATTTTGTTCTCAATATCTATCCAGAAACATGGGACTGAATTTGATGTATATTCATAACCTGGACTTGCTGATCTTGAATTTGCCATACCTGCAGTTAAAATTATTGGATATGAAGTCCACCTGTTACGCAAAACATTGTTTTTTCATGTGACCCAAACATGTCTTAACACCTCTGTCCTACCATCAATAGGATATTTTTATTCAAATATGTGAACTGTGAACATATTTGAAGTTACAACTAATCTACAAAAATTTGGCCTAAAGGCAGTTCTTTTTATTTTGCTTTTGCCATTACCTTAGTTTCACATTATATAGTTATGCAGGACCATTTGTACATTATAATATGCTGGTATCTTGTCACTGCAATCAATGTTAATGTGACTTTGGGTGATGAGCTAACACATCATTTTATGTCTAAATGTAATCTTGATTTGTTATCCCACAAAATCACCATAACATTCTTTTCTTGCAGATGACAGGCTACCAGTACATGACAATGTACAAATGATCCTGCATAATCATGTAATGTAAAATTGAGATAATGACAAAAACAAACAGAAAATTTCTATATGCCTAATTTTCATAGATTAGTTGTAACACAAAATATGTTCACATTTTACAGACTGGAATAACGAAAACCCACTGGTGAGGACACACAATTGCTGAAGCATGTATGGGTCACAACAAGAAACAGTGTTTTGCCTAACAGGTGGATCTTATATTGAATCATATTACAAATTCAAAGATACAGTATTGACAGCTATAGATAGATTCATACCACATAAGTTCATAAGAGATGGGACCGATCCACCATGGTACACAAAACATGTCAGAACACTGTTGCAGAAGCAACGAAAAAAGCATGACAAATACAGAAGAACGCAAAATCCCCAAGACTATATAAGTTTCAAGGAAGCTTGGAATTTAGTATGGACGTCAATGCAAGATGCTTTTAGTAGTTTCCACAGTGAAATGTTGTCTCAAATACGGTAGAAAAACCAGAGATTCCGCTCGTATATAAAGTACACCAGTGGCAAAAAACAGTCAATACTGTCACTGCGTGATAACGATGAAAATATTACTGATGATGGTGCCACTAAAGCCAAGTTACTCAATTCAGTTTCTTGTAATTCCTTCAAGAAAGAATACAAAGTAAATATTCGAGAATTTGGAACCAGAACAGCTGTTAGCATGACTGACATAAAAGTAAATATCTTAGGTATTGCAAAACAACTCAAATCACTAAAGAAAGGCAAGTCTTCTGGTCCAGATCATATACCAATCAGGTTCCTCTGAGTATGCAGATACAATAGTGCCTTTCTTAGCAATCATATACAACCGTTCACTTGACGAGAGGTATGTTCCTAAAGACTGGCAAGTAGCACAGGTCACACCAATATTCAAGAAGAGAAATAGGAGTTACACATTGAATTACAGACCCGTATCATTGACCTCAATTTGCCGTAGGATTTTGGAGCATATACTGTACTCGAACATTATGAAACAAAATGGTTCAAATGGCTCTGAGCACTATGGTACTTAACATCTGAGGTCATCAGTCCCCTAGAACTTAGAACTACTTAATGCTAACTAACCTAAGGACATCACACACATCTATGCTCAAGGCAGGATTTGAACCTGTGACTGTAGCAGTTATGTGGTTCCAGACTGAAGCACCTAGAACCACTTGGCCACACCGGCTGGCATTATGAATTACCTTGAAGAAAATGTCATTGATTCATAACCAACACCGATTCAGAAAATATCATTCTTGTGCAACACAGCTAGCTCTTTATTCCCATGAAGTAACGAGTGCTGTTGACAAGGGATCTCAGATCAATTCCATATTCCTAGATTTTCAGAAGGCTTTTGATACCATTCCTCACAAGTGACTATTAATCAAATTGCATGCACATGGAGTGTCATCTCAGTTGTGTGACTAGATTCATGATTTCCTCTCAGAGAGGTCATAGTTTGTAGTGACAGACAGTAAATCAATGAGTAGAACAGAAGTGATACCTGGCATTCCACAAGATAATGTCATAGGCCCACTGCTGTTCCCAATTTATATAAATGATCTAGGTGACAATCTGAGCAGCCCCCTTAGATTGTTTGCAGATGACACTGTAATTTACCATCAAGTAAAATCATCAGATGATCAATTCCAATTACAAAATAATCTAGAAAGACTTTCTGTATGGTGCGAAAAGTGGTAATTAGCACTAAACAAAGAAAAGTGTGACGTATCCACATTGGTATTAAAAGAAATCCAATAAATTTTGGGTATATGATAAATCGCACAAATCTAAGGGCTGTCAATTCGACTAAATACCTAGAAAATACATTTATGAGCAACTTAAATAGGAAAGACCACACAGATAATATTGTGGGGAAGGCAAAACAAATACTGGGCTTTGTTGGAAGAACACTTAGAAGATGCGACAAACCCACTAAAGAGAAAGCCTACATTACACTTGTCCATCCTCTGCTGGAATATTTCTGCGTGGTATGGGATCCTTACCAGGTAGGATTGATGGAGGACATCGAAAACGTGCAAAGAAGGGCAGCTTGTTTCATGTTATTGCCCAATAGAGGTGAGAGTGTGACTGATATGATGTGAGAGTTGGGATGGCAGTCACTGAAACAAAGGTGGTTTTCTATGCAGCGAGACCTATTTATGAAATTTAAATCACCAACTTTCTCTTCCGAATATAAGAATATTTTGTTGACACCCACCCATGTAGGGAGAAATGATCATCATAATAAAATAAGTGAAATCAGAGCTCGAACGGAGAGATTTAGGTGTTCGTTTTTCCCATGCATCATCCGAGAGTGAAATAGTAGAGAAGTAATATGAAAATGGTTCGATGAACCCTCTTCTAGGCACTTAGGTGTGAATTGCAGAGTAACCATGTAGATGTAGATGTAGATGGTATATTAATCACAAATAAAAATGTATCATAACTTATGTGCTTTATGACTCTTTGGTATTTTTTGCATTTCAGCATAATATATTATTGGAAAAGATGATAATACTTGAAGGATATAAAAAAAGCTATATTTTCAAGAAAACCTGTGTGTACTATGTGATTGTCTCATAAGACTTGCTTCAATGATAAAGTAAACAATGGAAAATCCAGGATAGAATGTAACAATGATGTGAGTGGTAACTGCGTGGGGGTAAGGAGGATGCTGGAGTGAGGAGCATCAGGGATAGTAGGGTCGGGGCGGAGGACACTGAAGTGCTACTGTGGAGCGTGCTGGGAAACGACGAGGTGGAGAGAGGGTGGGTGCAGTTGGCAGGTTAGACAGAGGGCAGAGGAGAGGTTTGGGGTGAGGCGGTGGGGGTTAGCAGAATAGCAGAAAAGGAGAGAAATAAAAAGACAGGGGGCATTGGTGTAATGAGGGCTGTGTAGTGCTAGAATGGCAATAGATAAGGGGCCAGCTGGGTGAGGACAATGACTAACCAAGCTTGAGGTGAGGAGGGTTACAGGAACATTGGATATGTTGCAGGGAGAGTTCCCACCTGTGCAATGCAGGAAAGCTGGTGTTGGTGGGAAGGATCCCTGTGGCACAAGCAGTGAAGCAGTCATTAAAATGAAGGATGTTGGGCAGCAGGCTGAGAACAGGGTTGTCCATTTGTTTCTTGGCCACAGTTTGTCAGTGGCCATTCATGTCCATTCATGTGGACAGACAGATTCTTTGTTGCTATGCCCACATAGATTGCAGAACAGTGGTTGCAGATTAGTTTGTAGATCACATGACTGGTTTCACAGGTAGACTTGCCTTTGATGGGATGGGTGATGTTGGTGACCAGTCTGGAGTAGGCAGTAGTGGGAGCATGTAATGGACAGATCTTGCATCTAGGTCTATTACAGAAATATGAGCCATGAGATAAGGGGTTGGGACCAGGGGTTATGTATGGACCGTCGAGTGTATTGTGTAGGTTAAATGGATGACAGAATACCACCGTGGGAGGGGTGGGAAGGATGGTGGATAGGATATTTCTCATTTCAGGGCATGATGAGAGTTAGTTGAAACCCTGGTGGAGAATGTAATTGAGTTGCTCCAGTCCTGGGTGGTACTGAATAACGAGGGAACTGCTCCTCTGTGGCTGGAGCTTGGGAGGTGGTGGGAGACTGGAAAGATAAGGCACAGGAGATTTATTTTTGTACAAGGTTGAGAGGATAGTTACAGTCTGTGAAGGCTTCAGTGAAACCTTCAGTATGTTTTGAGAGGGACTGCTCGTCACTGTAGATGCAATGACCACTGTGGCTAGACTGGATGGAAGGGACTTCTTCGTATGCAAGAGGTGGCAGCTGTCGAAGTGGATGTATTGCTGGGGGTTAGTAGGTTTGATATAGATAGAGGTATTGATGTAGCCATCTTTGAGGTGGTCAACATCTAGGTAGGTGGCTTGTTGGGTTGATTAGGACCAGGTGAAGCAAATGGGGGAGAAGGTGTTGAGGTTCTGAAGGAATGCAGAAAAGACTCCTCACCCTCCATCCAGATCACAAAATGTCATCAATAAATCTGAACAAGGTGAGGGATTTAGGACCCTGGGTGTTCAGGAAGGATTCCTCTAGATGGCCCTTGAATAGGTTGGCATATCATCGTGCCATGCAGGTGCCCATAGCTGTACCATGGATTTGTTTGTAGGTAATGCCTTCAAAGTATTAGTAATTGTGGGTGTGGATATAGTGGGTCATGGTGACTAGGAAGGAGGTTGTTGGTTTGGAATCCATTGGGCATTGGGAAGGGTAGTGTTCAAATGTGGTAAGGCCATGCACATTAGGGATGTTATTGTGAAGAGAGGTGTCATAAAAAGCGATGAGCAGGGCCTTTGTAGTAAAGGGACCGGAACTATGGAGAGTCGGTGAAGGAAATGGTTGGTATCTTTCATATAGGAGTTTACATTCCAGGTAATAGGTTGAAAATGTTGGTCTATGTGAGGGGAGATTCTCTCAGTGGGGCACAGTAATTGGCCACAATGGGTCATCCTGGATGGTTGGGTTTGTGGACTTTAGGAAGCATGAAGAAGTGTGGGGAGTGGTTGGGGTGAGCAGAGAGATGATATCTGGGGAGAAGTTCTGGGATGGGCCTAATGATTTGAAGAGTGACTGAAGATCCTGCCAGATTTCTGGAATGGGGTCACTGGGAAGGTTTCTAGGTGGATGTATCTGACAGCTGGTGGAGTCCTTCTGCCAGGTAATCCTTGCGGTTCAAAACAACGGTGTAGGAGCCTTTGCCAGCAGGTAGGATTATAAGGTTAGGATCAGTTTTTAGATGGTGGACTGCAGTTCTTTCTGTGGATGTAAGGTTAATTTGCATGTTGAGGGATTTAGGAATGATGATGAGGCAAGGTTTGAGGTTAAGAAATTCTGGAAGGTTAACAGGGAGAGTGATAAATTGGAATGTATGATTAATCTGTTTTGGAAATTATGCTGCAACATTAAGCAAATTCTGTCAGACTCATGCAATGTTTTCTTATTTCCATTTCTGAAAATCCTACAGTTCACAAAATGACATCTGCTAGTAAATGTAATAATAATTACACCAGTTTTTCAAACTGTTTCACTTTGAAGCTGTGCCTTCATTTCATTAAAAATAACGTTAAATTCCAAATTTTATTCCTGCTTGATAGTGACATAAAAACATACTTTTTACGTGTATAATACAAATCAAGACTAAAAATTTATGTGTATCTTTCAGTAAAACAACTGTCATTCAATGAACTGATAATGGTCCAATTATAATAAATTCTGGAATGCCTTCATATTGACAGTGAGCCCATCAGCAACATAATATTGTAAAGGATATGTGGAGGAATGGGGAAGTAATCATTTTTGCATAACATGTATGCTACAAATCATAGTGAGAATCCATATGATAATATGAATGATTCAAGCTGCTCTCTTTGAAAACAAATTGTCAGCATTTTACAACCTCACCATGGAAATATAGAATATGTTCAGATTTATATTAACAGATGGGAACAGCAGTTGACTTTATCTTTAATACGTATGGCTAAAATCTGAAGACAGCTCTGACAGTTGATGTCTGTTTACTGTATTTTAAACTTCTTGTATTACTGATTTTGTGTATATGTAAAAATAGGTAAACATCTTATTATATTGAAGCAGGAATTGCAACCATACTGAAATTCTCATTGGCCATTACATCAGTCATTCACTGTTGCTTGGTTCTGGAAGCTGCTATATAAATGAGATTCCTTTCAAAATTCATGGCAAATGTATTACACACTGCAAGAGACCTGTGTTATTAAAACTTTACTGTAAACACACGCCCGGTACTCATAGCTTTACTTCTGCCAGTACCTCGTCTCCTACCTTCCAAACTTTACAGAAGCTCTCCTGCGAACCTTCTCGCAGGAGAGCTTCTGTAAAGTTTGGAAGGTAGGAGACGAGGTACTGGCAGAAGTAAAGCTGTGAGTACCGGGCGTGATTCGTGCTTCGGTAGCTCAGATGGTAGAGCACTTGCCCGCGAAAGGCAAGGGGCCCGATTTCGAGTCTCGGTCAGGCACACAGTTTTAATCTGCCATGAAGTTTCATATCAGCGCACACTCCGCTGCAGAGTGAAAATCTCATTCTGGAAACATCCCCCAGGCTGTGGCTAAGCCATGTCTCCGCAATATCCTTTCTTTCAGGAGTGCTAGTTCTGCAAGGTTCGCAGGAGAGCTTCTGTAAAGTTTGGGAGGTAGGAGACAAGGTACTGGCAGAAGTAAAGCTGTGAGTACCGGGCGTGAGTCGTGCTTCGGTAGCTCAGATGGTAGAGCACTTGCCTGCGAAAGGCAAAGGTCCCAAGTTCGAGTCTCAGTCGGGCACACAGTTTTAATCTGCCAGGAAGTTTCATAAAAAAATGCTTTAAAAATCTGTAAATTATGTAACACACCCATTTCCTTGTCTGATGCAATTGTCCATATGCATGACACTAATCTGTCTCTCACAGCCATATTATAAATATACTGGACAAAATTTTCCATGTGAAAAATGTACTGAGAAACATTTTCCCCTTGAAGAACTGAGGCACAAAATTCTTACATTGCTGTCATGTATCTTCCAAATTAAACCAAACAGTAACATGAAGCTGTATCAAAGGTTTTTTTACTCCTATTTTTCTTATAACATTAGTACCAACAAGTAATTACCCTTTTTTATACACAACAGGATGCTTATGAGCATTATCTGCTGGACAATTCTGTATCAGTACATCTTTAGTCCATCTCAAGAAGAGAGAGTATCTTATCAAAAGTAGCTATAAATTTTAAATAAACTACAATTTAAAAAAGGAAAACAAAAGAAACTGGTTGCATTTTTTTCAATTAATATCTAAAAACTACATTATAGTTCCAGAGAACTAACTAACAACATTGTTCGGCTGTAGGCAGCTCATGTGAAGGAAAGCAGGATGCCTATTTCTAAATGGATGAACACTAATAATGCAACTACACTTGAGAATTTGTCTTATGTTTCATGATGTTGTAAGTGAGACAGTTTCCCTGTGCAATCTAGATTCCTTGTAATGAAAATGTATCTGAGTTTTGTGGCAAACTACAATTGTTACTCATGACTGCTCTTCAAATTTTCTTTCGTCCATCATGGATTCTTTAGGCTCTCTTAGCTAAACACACTTGTGGACAATATTCAATTTGGAGTGGTATTAGTGAATCCTGCAAACTTTCGATTCAACATTTTTTTGTGTTGCACTGTGTTTGGAAAGTACAATATTCTTTCAGATTGTGGATGGAACCTCCTAGTTTCTCACTGTTACAGACTACTGAAAATCACAAAATGTAATGTATCAGATGAAGAGAGTGCCTCATATGCAGATCAGAGATCTCTGCCCAAACTCTTTGCCTTTACAAATGTCTGCTTGTGTCTGTGTATGTGCGGATGGATATGAGTGTGTGTGCGAGTGTATACCCCTTTTTTCCCCCTAAGGTCTTTCCGCTCCCAGGATTGGGATGACTCCTTACCCTCTCCCTTAAAACCCACATCCTTTCGTCTTTCCCTCTCCTTCCCTCTTTCCCGATGAGGCAACAGTTTGTTGCGAAAGCTTGAATTTCATATGTATGTTTGTGTTTGTTTGTGTGTCTATCGACCTGTCAGCACTTTCGTTCGGTAAGTCACATCATCTGTGTTTTTAGATATATTTTTCCCACGTGGAATGTTTCCCTCTATTGTATTCATAGCATTATATGTTCATTTGGACATACCAGTAGAGCTCACATGTGCTTAGTAAAAAACATTACAGATGTTTATATATTTGTCAGAATATGATGTAACTCTCCATATTTCATAATCTTACTGCTTACTATACAGTAAGCATTAATGACATAAACTCAACCCAAAAGAGTCAGAACAGGCTCACTATGCAGGCCATCACTCTAGATGGGATTACTAAATTGGTTGTTGTTGTGGTCTTCAGTCTGAAGACTGGTTTGATGCAGCTCTCCATGCTACTCTACCTTGGGCCAGCCTCTTCATCTCCAAATATCTACTACAACCTACATCTTCCTGAATCTGCTAGCTGCATTCATAACTTGGTCTTCCTCTGATTTTTACCACCCACACTTCCCTCCAATACTAAACTGGTAATCCCTTGATGTCTCAGAAAGTGTCCTATCAACGGATCTCTTCTTTTGGTCAAGTTCTGCCACAAATTCCTTGTCTTCTCAAATCTATTCAGTACTTCCTCATTAGTTATGTGATTGACCCATCTAATCTTTAGCATTCTTCTGCAGTGCCACATTTTGAAAGCCGCTTTTCTCTTTTTATCTAAACTGTTTATTGTCCATGTTTCGCTTCCGTACAAGGCTACACTCCAGATGAATACCTTCAGAAAAGACTTCCTAACACTAAAATCTGTACTCAATGTTGACAAATTTCTCTTTACCAGAAATGCTTTTCTTGCCATTGCCAGTCTACATTTTATATCCTTCCTACCTCTTCCATCATTGGTTACTATCTACCCAAATAGCAAAATTCATCTACTACTTTGAGTGTCTTGATTCATAATCTAATTCCATTAGTATTACCTGATTTAATTCTACTACATTCCCTTATCCTTGCTTTATTTTTGTTGATGTTCATCTTATATTCCCATTTTTAAGACACTGACCAGTCCTTTCAGCTGCTCTCTTTGCAGTCTTTGACAGAATTGCAGTGTCATTGACAAACTTCCAAGTTTTTATTTCTTCTCCATCAACTTTAATTCCTACTTGAAGCTTTTCTTTTATTTTCTTTACTGCTTGTTCAATGTACATATTGAAGAACATCTGGGATAGGCTACAACACTGTCTCATTCACTTCTCAACCACTGCTTCCATTTCATGCCTCTCGACTGTTGTAACTGCCGTCTGGTTTCTGTACAAGTTGTAAATAGCCATTTGCTCGCTGTATTTTACATCTACTACCTTCAGAGTTTCAATGAGAGCGTTCCAGTCAACAGTGTCAAGATTCCTCAAAGTCCACAAATGCTGCAAATATAGGTTTGCTTTTCCTTAACCTATTTTCCAAGATATGTCGTAAGGTCAGCGTTGCCTCATGTGTTCCTACATTTCTCCAGAATCCAAACTGATCTTCCTAAAGCTCTGCTTCTACCAATGTTTCCAGTCTTCTGTAAGGAATTTGTGTTAGAATGATCTCATGTAAACACTTTATAACCATGACTTATTAAACTGACTGTACAGTAATTGTCACATCTGTCAGCTACAGCTTTCTTTAGAATTGGAATCACTACATTCTTCTTGAAGTCTGAGGGTATTTCACCTGTCTCATACATTTTGCACATCACATGGAAGAGTTATTTCATGGTTGACTCTCCCAAGGCTATCAGTAGTTCTGACAGAATATCGTCTACTCCTGGTGCCTGGTTTCAATTTAGATCTGTCACAGTTTTGTCAAATTCTTCTCACAGTACAGAATCTACCATCTAATTTTCATCTACATCCACTGTGCTTCCTATAGTATTGATTTCTAGTTAATCTGTCATGTATAGACCGTCTGTACACTCTTTCCATCTTCCAGCTTTCTCTTTCTTGCTTAGGACTGGTTTACCATCCGTGCTCTTGATATTCATCTGCTGCTTCTCATTTTCCCAAAGGCCTCTTTAATTTTCCTTTAAGCAGTATCTATCTTTCCCCCACTGAAAAATAATGCTCCTAAATCTGTGTGTGTGTGTGTGTGTGTGTGTGTGTGTGTGTGTGTGTGTGTGTGTGTGTGTGTGTATTGGAAGTAAAAGAATGATACCAAACACATGTTTTACATATAATTCTTGGACTGGACATTTTACTTTTGTTCCTAGCAGTGACACATAACTGTTAATAAATCTGACTGCTCTTATTGCTGAAAAAAAGCAATACTCTGTATGCTAGCACATACGTAAACAGTCACTCTATAAAATAAAATTTGATGTTTGTAAACTCACTGCTGTCTTATGAAGTAAAAAAGTGCATTGTGTTCCTATGTGCAATTGTGCAAAGAAATTATCACACTTCATAATGACAAAGCTTGTTATTAGTACACAATGAAAGTATGTCAGTACAGATCAGCAATGGAAATACAATGAGATGCAATTTCATGAAGTCACAAATTTAGCACAAACAGTGAATCAGTATATAATTGCCAGAAGTTTAAAAAGGCAAAAACAGTGGCACCATGCAATCCTAATTGGAGACACTTTACAATGAAAGTGTCCTAGGCAAGTCAAGCTGTTCCAGAAGACAGGTTGAAAGAAATAAAGTAATAAGAAGTGATATATTTAGCCTAACATCTCTTTCTTAGTAAATCAAACAAAGTAAAGTATGACTGAAATAATTCTCTCCAAAACTATGTAATGAAAACACTTCAACATCACCATTGGCTACTGCCTTAGGCCTCTTCAGTAACTTTACTATTCTAAAGGAAGTGAACAAGTTTGTGAAATGTGAAGTGATCATTTGTTAAACTGAAAATATATATTTACTGCTACACACATGTTCTGGCTTCAAATTATATGTTACATAATAAACTGCAGTACATTCAGACTGATTCTTCACAGTTTGGAAAATATCCCTTATTTAAAGAGGAGTTACTTTATTTTGGAACATATTATCGAGCTTTGTCAGCATTGAGTCTATACCAGTATGTAGTTTCAGTTAATAAATGTTAGTAACTATTTTCGTAAATGGCACTAAAGGTATCATTATGAAGAGCAGACATATCAAGCTCTTACATTTATATGAGAACAGAGTACTAGTCGCTGGTGAGAAGCAAGTAGGAAATTTATCTGGGAACCTGTTATCCTGATGTTTACTGATGGAACAAGTACTGCAAGCAGGGGTAGTCTGTGGGATTCAGACATTTCTGGGAGGAAGAAAGAGATAAGATGGCACAGCACTCCAAAGGGGAGGATAGGCTAAGATGGAATAGTAAAGAAACTTGAGGATTGAGAGATTGCTGTAGTTATAAGAGGATGGAAGGGTGTTGAAATGATGGAGAGAATGGCAAGTGTGAAACAGGGACTAGCAAATGAAAAGATCAAGTGACCTAAGGGCATGAAGGGTATGTTAAATTCTAAAATAATGGTGATATGGGGAGTATGAGGGAAAGGAAGGTAAGGACTGACATGGGTTGTGAAGCAGCTATCAAAGGCCACCAAATTATGTCACACAGCAGTAATTTAGTTGACAATTGGTTTGTCTGTCTGCGTTACTCATTGGAATAGATTCTTCATTAAGTCACACCCACATAGAATTCTGTGTAATTCTTGGAACAAAAATGTGTTGTGGCTGTTTTCACAGGAAGATCTGCATTCCCTGGAGTAAGAAATTTCAAAGATGAGTTTACTATGGGAAATGATGGGTAGAGGTAAAAGATATGGTTTGCACTTGTTTCTATTCTGGAGATATGACGATCTGAAAAGTAAATTGGAGCAGGAAGGCCATAGGGAAGGGTAGAGATATCACTAGGCTAGGTGAGCAGCAGAGTATCTACCTATCTTTCCTCATTCTTTCTGGTCCATGCAGGTAAAACTGTGATATATTAGCAGCTCACAATAGAAATCTTATCAAGTCACAAGGCGAATGAGAGCAGAAGGATTATGAAGGATGACTCAAATGAACTGATTGGAAATGTTTTTTTTAGGTCATGAAATATTGGAGATCTAAATTTTTAAATGTCACCAAAGTAGCCTATTTTTATTTGTATTTCATCAGAGTTCCATTTTCTGTGATGTATTATGTCTCCTGGTATGGTAGTCTGAAAATATATTTTCTGTACAGCTCAGTTAAAGCCATGTGACAGGTATCCTGAACTTTGAGTCAGTTGCTTTAGCCATTAACTCCTTCAAGAGGTCTTTTGCCATGTTTAACTCAAATAAATTTATCACTGTCTTGGTCACCAATATTTCTTTATTTTCTACTCTTTATGGCCCATTTCACTTTACAGCATAGTCAATTATCACTAGATACATAATATTTAGTCACTAATGAACATTTTTCCCATGACATCAGTGACCTAATATTGTAGTTTTCCACATAGTCTTCCTATCACATCTGATCACTGTCAGTGTCAACTAAGGACCAATTGAGAGGTACCAGAAGTATTACCTGTGCAGGCAACTTCTTAATGACTGTGGTATCCAATGACAATAATTTTTTGATATCCCAAACCTGCATGTTTCTATAATGCATGTAGTTTCTTTTTCCTTAAACTACTGGCAGGGTGACAGTGATGGCAATATGAATTCTGTAATTGGTGGTTAACAACAGATGTGGGGATTTCTACTGTTAAAAGGAATTAATTTCCCATCAAAATATTGTCTGACTCTCAACTGTTTTCTTGCTGTGTTAATTGCTAACAAATCGCCTACAGGTGGACCCAGCTGCTTATGTGAATGATTCAGCTGCAGGCACAAGTGCCAATATGTTGATCACAATTTTGGGAATGAACAAAACATTCCATAGATACAGAGGATGCTGTAAAATGGTACAAAAATACTCAGAAAACACTCTAATTTTAAATAAGATATTATTTTCAAAAATTTTTGTTAATATTACATTTGACTTTTTTATGAGGAAGAAATGAGAGTAATGTTTTCTTCAATATGAGAACTGAGAGACCAAAAACTCTTCTCACTAGAGACATTGAACACTATGGACTCCCTAATGCAGAAACACAAATAACAATAATTCTGTACTGTATGACATTGTCTCCTCCTGTTCGAAAAACTGAAAATAAAATGTATGTAAGAAACCAAGCTGCTAGATGGAATTACAAAGCTCTTATCTTAGATGAGACACCACTGACACTGTATGACAGATGTCCTGTTCCCCACCACACACATTCCCCCGATGCACATTTACCTATATCCCCCTCCCCAACCCCATCTACAAAACCAGCAAGATGGCCAGTGCCACAGCTACTATCATTAACACAGTCACAATGATGGTGACAGTGACTGTGATGGTGACAGTGACAGTGACAGTGACGGTGGGGGTGACAGTGACAGTGTGGGTGGGGATGGTGGTGGGGGTGGGCGTGGGGGTGAGGGTGAGGGTGAGGGTGAGGGTGAGGAAGAGGGTGAGGCTGACAGTGATGGTGAGTGTGATGGTGAGGGAGACGCTGACGGTGATGGTGACAGTGACGGTGACGACGGTGATGGTGAGGACGGTGATGGCGAGGACGGTGACGGCGAGGACGGTGACGGTGAGGATGGTGCCGGTGAGGACGGTAACAGTGTGGACGGTGATGGTGAGGGCGGTGACGGTGAGGACGGTGATGGTGACGACAGTGACGGTGAGGACAGTGACGGTGACGGTGATGGTGACAGTGACGGTGATGGTGACGGAGACAGTGACGGTGACGGTGAGGATGGTGATGCTGAGGATGGTGACAGTGAGGACGGTGACGGTGAGGGTGGTGATGAGGGTGACGGAGAGTATGCTGATGGAGAGGAAAGTGACGGTGAGGACAGTGATGGTGAGGACGGTGACAGTGAGGACGGTGACGGTGAGGACAGTGACGGTGAGGACAGTGACGGTAACGGTGACGGTGATGGTGACGGTGACAGTGACAGTGACGGTGAGGATGGTTATGTTGAGGACGGTGATGGTGAGGACAGTATGGTGAGGATGGTGACGGTGAGGACGGTTACGGTGAGGGTGAGGCCGGTGATGTTGAGGATAGTGACGGTGAGGACGGTGACGGTGAGGACGCTGACGGGGCGGACGGTGACAGTGAGGACGGTGACGGTGATGGTGACAGTGACAGTGACGGTGACAGTGACGGTGACAGTGGGGGAGATGGTGACGGTGGGGGTGGGGGTGGGGATGGGGGTGGGGGTGATGGTGAGGGTGAGAGTGAGGGTGACAGTGGCGGTGACAGTGGCAGTGACGGTGACAGTGATGGTGACAGTGGGGGAGACGGTGACGGTAGGGGTGGGGGTGAGGAAGGGGGTGGGGATGAGGGTGAGGGTGAGGATGAGGCTGAGGGTGAGGGTGAGGGTGATGGTGACAGTGGCGGTGACAGTGACGGTGACAGTGACAATGACGGTGGGGCTGACAGTGACGGTGGGGGTGAGGGTGAGGGTGAGGGTGAGGTTGAGGGTGATGGTGAGGGTGAGGGTGATGGTGACGGTGATGGTGATGGGGGCGGCGATGGTGATGGTGACTGTGACGGTAACAGTGGGGGTGACGATGACGGTGACAGTGGGGGTGATGGTGACGGTGGGGGTGGGGGTTGGGAAGGGGGTTGGGGTGAGGGTGAAGGTGAGGGTGAAGGTGAGGGTGAGGGTGGCGGTGACAGTGACAGTGATAGTGATGGTGACAGTGGCGGTGATGGTGACAGTGATGGTGACGGTGATGGTGGGGCTGATGGTGACAGTGAGGGTGAGGGTGAGAGTGAGGGTGAGGGTGAGGGCGAGGGTGAGGGTGAAGGTGAGGGTGAGGGTGACGGTGACTGTGGTGGTGACGGTGACAGTGGCGGTGACAGTGACGGTGATGTTGATGGTGACAGTGGGGGTGGGGATGGGGTTGGGGGTGGGGGTGTGGGTGAGGGTGAGGCTGAGGGTGATGGTGACGGTGACAGTGGTGGTGACGGTGACAGTGGCGGTGATGGTGACGATGACGGTGACGGTGGGGGTGACAGTGATGGTGGGGGTGAGGGTGATGGTGAGGGTGAGGTTGAGGGTGACAGTGAGGGTGACGGTGACGGTGACGGAGACAGTGATGGAGACGGAGACGGTGACAGATACGGTGATGGTGACGGTGACGGTGACAGGTAGGGTGGCGTTGGGGGTGTGGGTGAGGGTGAGGGTGAGGGTGAGGGTGAGGGTGACGGTGAGGGTGATGGTGACGGTGACGATGATGGTGACAGTGGCAATGATGGTGACCGTGACAGTGACGGTGACGGTG
Source organism: Schistocerca americana (assembly GCF_021461395.2). NCBI lineage: Eukaryota > Metazoa > Arthropoda > Insecta > Orthoptera > Acrididae > Schistocerca > Schistocerca americana. The sequence goes on from NC_060130.1 coordinate 693,400,019, forward strand.
ATGGTGGGAGTGACGGTAACGGTGGTGGTGAGGGTGAGGGTGAGGGTGAAGGTGAGAGTGAGGGTGAGGGTGAGGGTGAGGGCGAGGGCAAGGGTGAGGGTGAGGGTGAGTGTGAGGGTTTGGGTGACGGTGAGGGTGACGGTGAGGGTGACAGTGAGGGTGACAGTGACGGTGATGGAGACAAAGATGGTGACAGTGACGGTGACGGTGATGGTGAGGGGGACATTGGGGGTGATAGTGAGTGTGAGGGTGAGGGTGAGGTTGAGGGTGACGGTGAGGGTGATGGTGAGGGTGGCGGTGAGGGTGACGGTGATGGTGTCTGCGATGGTGAGGATGGTGACGGTGAGAACAGTGACGGTGACGGTGACGGTGACAGTGGCGGTGACGGAGTCAGTGATGGTGAGGACAGTGACGGTGACGACAGTGACGGTGAGGACGGTGACAGTGACGGTGACGGTGACAGTGACGGTGTCCGTGAGGATGGTGACGGTGAGGACGGTGACGGTGAGGTCGGTGATGGTGACGGTGACGGTGCTGGTGCCGGTGTAGGTGATGGTGAGAATGGTGACGGTGAGGACGGTGATTCTGAGGACTGTGACGGTGAGGACGGTGAGGACAGTGACGGTGATGGTGACGGTGACAGAGACGGTGACGAAGACAGTGATGGTGACGGGTAGGGTGACGTTGATGGTGTGGGTGAGGGTGAGGGTGAGGGTGACGGTGCCAGTGGCGGTGCTGGTGCCGGTCTCAGTGACAGTGAGGACGGTGACAGTGCGGACGGTGACGGTGACGGTGACAGTGGCGGTGGCGGTGACGGTGCTGGTTTCGGTGACAGTGAGGACGGTGACGGTGAGGACCGTGACGGTGACGTTGACGGAGACATTGACGGTGACGGTGGCGGTGATGGAGACGGTGACGGTGACGGTAACGGTGGCGGTGCTTTTGCCGGTGTCAGTGACGGTGAGGACGGTGACGGTGAGGACGGTGACGGTGACAGTGGCGGTGACGGTGCCAGTTTCAGTGACAATGACGGTGGGGCTGACAGTGAAGGTGGGGGTGAGGGTGAGGTTGAGGGTGAGGTTGAGGGTGACGGTGAGGGTGAGGGTGATGGTGACGGTGATGGTGATGGGGGCGGCGATGGTAATGGTGACTGTGACGGTAACAGTGGGGGTGACGGTGATGGTGACAGTGGGGGTGATGGTGACGGTGGGGGTGGGGGTTGGGAAGGGGGTTGGGGTGAGGGTGAAGGTGAGGGTGAAGGTGAGGGTGAGGGTGGTGGTGACAGTGACAGTGATAGTGATGGTGACAGTGGCGGTGATGGTGACAGTGATGGTGACGGTGATGGTGGGGCTGATGGTGACAGTGAGGGTGAGGGTGAGAGTGAGGGTGAGGGTGAGGGCGAGGGTGAGGGTGAAGGTGAGGGTGAGGGTGACGGTGAGGGTGAGGGTGAGGGTGAGGGTGACAGTGAGGGTGACGATGATGGTGACGGGGACGATGACGGTGACGGTGATGGTGACAGTGACGGTGTCAGTGACGGTGACGGTGACAGTGGGGGAGACGGTGATGGTTGGGGTGGGGGTGGGGAAGGGGGTGAGGGTGAGGGTGAGGCTGAGAGTGAGGGTGACGGTGACTGTGGTGGTGACGGTGACAGTGGCGGTGACAGTGACGGTGATGTTGATGGTGACAGTGGGGGTGGGGATGGGATTGGGGGTGGGGGTGTGGGTGAGGGTGAGGCTGAGGGTGATGGTGACAGTGACAGTGGTGGTGACGGTGACAGTGGCGGTGATGGTGACGATGACGGTGACGGTGGGGGTGACAGTGATGGTGGGGGTGAGGGTGATGGTGAGGGTGAGGTTGAGGGTGACAGTGAGGGTGACGGTGACGGTGACGGAGACAGTGATGGAGACGGAGACGGTGACAGATACGGTGATGGTGACGGTGACGGTGACAGGTAGGGTGGCGTTGGGGGTGTGGGTGAGGGTGAGGGTGAGGGTGAGGGTGAGGGTGACGGTGAGGGTGATGGTGACGGTGACGATGATGGTGACAGTGGCAGTGATGGTGACCGTGACAGTGACGGTGACGGTGATGGTGGGAGTGACGGTAACGGTGGTGGTGAGTGTGAGGGTGAGGGTGAAGGTGAGAGTGAGGGTGAGGGTGAGGGCGAGGGCAAGGGTGAGGGTGAGGGTGAGTGTGAGGGTTTGGGTGACGGTGAGGGTGACGGTGAGGGTGACAGTGAGGGTGACAGTGACGGTGACGGAGACAAGGATGGTGACAGTGACGGTGACGGTGATGGTGAGGGGGACATTGGGGGTGATAGTGAGTGTGAGGGTGAGGGTGAGGTTGAGGGTGACGGTGAGGGTGATGGTGAGGGTGGCGGTGAGGGTGACGGTGATGGTGTCTGCGATGGTGAGGATGGTGACGGTGAGAACAGTGACGGTGACGGTGATGGTGACAGTGTCGGTGACGGAGTCAGTGATGGTGAGGACAGTGACGGTGACGACAGTGACGGTGAGGACGTTGACAGTGACGGTGACGGTGACAGTGACGGTGACCGTGAGGATGGTGACGGTGAGGACGGTGAGGACGGTGACGGTGAGGTCGGTGATGGTGACGGTGACGGTGCTGGTGGCGGTGTAGGTGATGGTGAGAATGGTGACGGTGAGGACGGTGATTCTGAGGACTGTGACGGTGAGGACGGTGAGGACAGTGACGGTGATGGTGACGGTGACAGAGACGGTGACGGAGACAGTGATGGTGACGGGTAGGGTGACGTTGGGGGTGTGGGTGAGGGTGAGGGTGAGGGTGACGGTGCCAGTGGCGGTGCTGGTGCCGGTCTCAGTGACAGTGAGGACGGTGACAGTGCGGACGGTGACGGTGACGGTGACAGTGGCAGTGGCAGTGACGGTGCTGGTTTCGGTGACAGTGAGGACGGTGACGGTGAGGACGGTGACGGTGACGTTGACGGAGACAGTGACAGTGACGGTGGCGGTGACGGAGACGGTGACGGTGACGGTAATGGTGGCGGTGCTTTTGCTGGTGTCAGTGACGGTGAGGACGGTGATGGTGAGGACGGTGACGGTGACAGTGGCGGTGACGGTGCCGGTTTCAGTGACAGTGAGGACGGTGACGGTGAGGACGGTGACAGTGAGGACGGTGACGGTGACGGTGATGGTGACGGAGACAGTGACGGAGACGATGACGGTGACGGTGGCGGTGACGGTGGCAGTGACGGTGACAGTGACGGTGATGGTGACGGTGACGGTGATGGTGGCGGTGACGGTGACGGTGACGGTGATGGTGGCGTTGACGGTGATGGTGACGGTGATGGTGATGGTGTCATTTCCTTCAACAGTGGATGCTGCAAGAAAAAAGTGGATATGAGAGCTAAAATGTAAATGTACATCTAAACTTTAAATGCAATCAACTAAAATTGTTTTTTTTCTGTGTCTGGTGAGTATATCTAAATTTTCTTCTGCCAGTCAGTAATCAATGTGATTTTCCTTGTTCGTTGACATCAATTTCCTGGGGAGCATCTTGACACCTCTTTGTACATGCTGCAATTGTTGTGACAATACATAAGTGTATGATTATAGTTTCAGAAACATTCATCTTTGTTCACCATACTTCTATGTATGCAAAGGATTATAAAATGAAATAAAAGTATCTATTTACTTGTTTCTCTTTTCCTTAATTATATTTATTTCACAATAGCTAACTTCAAACCATCATAGCTTTCGAACAGGCATGTTGGTGCAGTGGTAAGTTTCTGGACTCACATTTGAGATGATGGCAGATGAAATCCCTGCCTTGACCTACATATTTATGGCTGACATTGTCTCTCTATACCACTGAAAGTAAATGCTGAGATGGCAAAGCTCTGAGGTGGAGCCACCTCATATATAGAAATATTAAAATAAATATCTCAATATCGTATTACAGAACAGAAGTTATCAGAATGCATTTCACATATTTACCATATGGATTTCAGTAATGCTGGTGGAGCTGTTAGTTAGTTAGTTGGAGCTGTTAGTATTTGATATCAAGTGATGTTTTTCAAAGAGGTAGTTGCTAGTTTTAAGGTTGTGCCTGGAACTGTTAGTATTTGATATCAAGTGATGTTTTTCAAAGAGGTAGTTGCTGTGCCTTGAAATGCCACTTATCTCTGTGTAACAGAGATTTGGGGCTGTGTCTTCCTCAGAATACAGCTGTTTCGGGCATCCCAAAGGTTCTGGTATTCTAGCCTAAGGGTGTTCTACTAGCTTACAAATTAATTTCACATCCCACTGTTTACATCAAAGGGAATAAACAGAGCTGTTGAAACTTCACCATCAAATTCCTGTCTCTGCACTATCTCTATTAAATTTTGATTTGTCATTAATCAGTGTTTAGTATTATTATTTTGATAGTTTTTAGACACTTTTTTCTTCTACCATTGGCTGCTATATACACCTTTAAAATAAGTTTGGAAATGTCTCACCAGAGTGCACTAGAGTACAGTAACATAAGTGTCACCCCTAGCGAGCGTTTCACAAATGATTAGTGAAAAATGGGTGCGGAATATACCCCCTGGGCAAATATGCTGCACTATGTTAGTTTCCTTGCTTCCTGGCTGTGGTAAATCAATTTTATTTCTGTCAGTGTATTACAGATGAGTTTACTGCGTTTTCACTTTTTGCAAAGAATAGCAGCATATCATGAGTTCTAAAACAAAACAGTATGAATTCAATGTGCAATTTTTCAGGTAGAATTTTGGAAAATGCAGTTAGGATTAAAGTGAAGGAACTTTGTACACAAGAACCACGAAAAAAATCAGTGTAAACCCAGGTAAGCTATATGTGCAGTTTCAACAGAGAATTTACATTGCAGCTGAGTGGTTGTGTGTGCTATATCACTTAAAATGTATAAATACAGTGTGTGAATTACCATGGTGGTTGCTCATGTTAGCCAGTCACAGCACAACCTCCATGATATCATGGAAACATAAGTTTCACCATGCAAAGTCATAAATGCCGCAGTCTGAGCACACATAACATTAAACATCTGACGCTTAGGAATGAAAATAACAAAAACGTTAAGCATACAGTGGAACTAACATAAGCCACATTAAAGATCTCTTCAAAACTCGTCTTTTAATTCGATTTGTTGTGGTAAACTCTCAGGAAATGTGATGTTTGGGGCTAAAGAAACTACCTACAGAGTTTACCTTGGAGTCAGCTTTTGATGTTATTTAGCAGTTGATTATGAAACTGAATGCAATACAGTACGTAAACATTTAGCTAGTGTGTGATACTGCCCCCACCTCCTCCTGAAATCTTGGTTGTAGTAACAAATACATTGATGTGTATTGCAGTCCGAGCTTGGGATTACTTCTGATAGATAAATGTCACAGCACTCCCCCAGTATGGAAACCATGAGCTGTGCCTGTGAATTAATATGTATCAGCTCACAATAACCCAATAAACAGTGTAATTTATTAATTTATATTACTGACTTCAGTGGGTATAGCTCCAGGCATAACAGTACTCTGTAACTCCAGAAATTATTCTGAAGCCAGGGATATGCAATGTGTCCAGTAAAATTTGTAATCACTCCACCTTCATTAAATCTGAGATATAGTACGTAGTTAAACTGGATAAATAAAAAAAGTCTACTCACCAAGTTGCAGCAGGAGAACACATACAAAAAAGGTTTTACTTATGCAAAACTCTTTCCTTCCCATGCCACCCAGTAAGTCTCCCATGACCCTGGGTTCTAGGTGACTTTTCTGAATGTTGCCCCATTTCCTAAAACTCTCTAGTCATTTTCCTTCCCCTTCAATCCTTATGCCACAAGAAGGAGCCCCTGTCTCCAAACACTTGCATAAGTAACACCTTTTTTATATGTGTGTTCTCCTGCTGCCACTTGGAGAGTAGATCTTTATCTATGTAGTTACATTATATTGTCAGAAATTAATTATTTTTGTTGTTATAGTATGTATTTTGTAAAACAAAAAATAAGTTTTAATCAATTATGTTGTCTTAACAGGCATTTGATAAGAAATTATATAATGTAGTTGAGTAACAAGAACTACATTGTTTACTGTGCATTTTTTCTGCTATTATTACAGAATACTGTCTTGCTATTAAGTGAAATGATCATATAGCATTGATGTGTGGGATGTCCCACCTGGGGAAGTTCAGCCACTGAGTTGCAAGTCTCAGCAGTTGATGATACAATGGGCAACTTGTGAGTTGATCATGCTGAAGTGATGACATAATGCCCAGTCACTGAGTGGAGAAGATCTCTGATGGTGTCAGGCCGGCTGCATGGCAGTCAGATGTGCTGACTAGTCAGCCAAGGGAACAGACCCAATGTAAAGTGCAAATCACTGTTACATTTCTCTGTGGACTGGGAACTGTACAGTGAATGTTTGGGTTCAAAATGGTTCAAATAGCTCTGAGCACTATGGGACTAAACTTCTAAGGTCATCAGTCCCCTAGAACTTAAAACTACTTAAACCTAACTAACCTAAGGACATTACACACATCCATGCCCGAGGCAGGATTCGAACCTGTGACCATAGCAGTTGCGCGGTTCCAGACTGTAGTGCCCAGAACCACTTGGCCAGAATGTTTGGGAAGTTTTTTAAGATTTACATTATAACTATTAGCTAGTGCATACTTGTGTGCTGGGATGTAGAACTGTAGGATTTCCTCACTCCTGCACACTATAAATGGTGTCACACAGGGCATTAGTTATAAATATTAGTGAAGATGAGATCATGAGTACTACCTTCTGATACCATGTGTGCAATAAGACAGTAAGTGTGTAAGACAATGAGACATATTACAATAACACCTTCAGAAGAATTTCACTTGTCTTTAAATGTGTTGAATGTAAAGGCTTTATTATAAATGTAGATATATTTGCAGTTATATAGCTTAAAAATCTACTTACAAGCAATGATTGACAGATTTTCTTGCAAATTCCTTTTACTGATTTCTGGAGTGTAATATGCATGAACGTATATGAATTTGACACTTGTAAAATGATTTTCTGTAGTATTTAAATTTATTTTGTGTCAAAATCCTTAGAAGCATAAATACTTCAAATGTTGTGTGCAATAAATTGGTTTATTTTTATAGCACATTAGTTTAACAACTGAAATGTTTCATCTAAGTGTAATCATATGATAATATCTGTTCTAAGCACATAATACTTAAATGGGTAAGTCATGTTTTATCATACATGTTGTCTGAAGAAACAGTTCTTACATACATTCACTTTCTTGAGGCAATATCATGACTGATCCAGAAATAACAGCAAATGATAACTGTTTCATAGCTCAGGTCTTCAATTCACTAACAGTGATTCAGTACACTAGTATACCACTATTGTAACAGCCTTGCAGCTATGCTCCAAATCTTCATTTTGATGTTTTCTCTTATTAAAGAGGATTTATATCACAATCAGTTTTTTGCGTTTGTATCTTTAACTCCAAATAACAGCCCGGTGACTTCAGTAAGAAATGTACATCATTTTTTCTTTATACTGTAATGACAGTGCTACAGTTTTTGTTATGAATCATCTGTGCACAAATCTGATACTCTCTAATGACTCTGCACTGTTTATGGAAAATATTTACATGGCTGCAAATACAAATTTTTGCATTGTGTTATACAAATGTGTACATCAGTATATTAGACATTATGAAGACTCACTAAGATTGACAATGAGAGATATGCTTGTTCTGATACAGTCTGATTTCAGATTTCAAATATGACTGTTATTCCTTGATGTCAAAACCTTCTAATAAGCTTCAAAAATTTATTACGCTGAAAACCTAATTTATTAGCCATTGTTGTTTATGTTTAATGTTTAAACAAGCAATATTAATTTAATTCTGACAATTCTTAGTACATGACATATGACAATGGTAACACCTATATTTAAAGTAATGGTTTGAGCACGTGAGGCAAAGAACTTTTGAATATATGTCTATGTGTGCTTAGTCTGTAAAGTAGTTGAGACATTAGTGAAACAAGAAACCATCAACTACTTAAATGACCACTGTCTCCTGAATAATAACCAACATGGTTTTCATACAGGTAGAAGTACATAAACTGTAACAAATGATTACACAGATGAAGTAGTTGGAAACTTGGATAGTAAAAATACTCTTGTAAAAGTTTATTTAGAACTCACTGAAGCTTCTGATATTGTTGGTCATGAAATTCTTTTAGATAAGTAGGAAGCAATGGAGGTAAAATGTATAGGAAACAAAGAGGTTTCAATCCTATTTGGAAAGTAGATCACATGTTGTAGAACTCACAGCAACTCAATCTAATAATAAAAGACGATTAGTATTTGATGCAAAGAAAGTCAAAATAGGTGTACCGCAAAGTAATGTGATGGGCCCCCTTCTGTTCCCTATTTACATAAGTAAATGACTTACACACCTCAGAAGCTGGAGGTAATATCATGTTGTTCACAGATGACAGTAATGTAATCTTGAGCAACGATGAGGACTATGGACAGAGATTCCTTAAGTCCTTGCATTCATGGTTCAGTGCCAACATGCTGATCCTTAATATAAAAGAAATACATTACATTTACAGTACTGCAGTCCCTGTGTTAAGAATAATGGTGCTCTGTTTCTTCGGACATGCGTGCATGTACGTAACTGTGAATATATTTTGCCTGAATTATATCCAATTCGGAAATATGAATCAAAAACAAGATCTCTAAATGATACTTGGCAGAAATGAGTTAGAAAGGGTGCAATGGAAAAACCTTTTAGCAATGTATGTTGATCAAGACTTAAACTGGAAATACCATTTAACTAAACTCTCCCTGAGATACCTGACCCTTGTGTCTTTTGGAATAATTTTCGGGGTAAAATTAATAGCCGATTGAAGTAAACTTTTACATTACAGACAAGGGATACTTGAATCTTGTCACATAGCTCTTCCAGAGATCACTGTAAGCCCTTATTAAAAAGTTCTTTTTGATTAACATACCTTTCTATACACAGACAAAAATATGTGTTGATGACAAGAACTAGATTTGGTGACCTGAAAACTAACCATGATTACCACACTTGTAACAACTGTGGGCCCTCCCATATAGAACTAGTAAAAACAACTCATGCTCAAAGACATGTGAGCCATTTTGGTTTCATTGTTTATAATTCACTGCTAACCTACATGAAGAGATTGAAGAGACAAGCAGCTTCTATAACTGAGTTAAGACAATATCTTGTTGAGGTGTTTTGCAATGAAAGTCAGTATGTTAGCTTAGAGGAATATTAGGTTCTCATTAATTTTTTAGTTCATTTGACTCTGTAAACTGAAGTACCATCTATACTGTGCTTGTCTCTGTAAAATAATGTTCCTGCCATTGCTTTACTGTTTCCCTGTCTGACAATGCAGTGCAATACACCTCCTCAGAGAAGGGTCCTCGATTAGTTGTGATGGGCACAGTGTCAACAGGTTTTTGTGTGTTCACATGTTATATATTTCAGCAGTGTTATATAATGTGTACATGTGTTTTTATTTTTTCAGAAATTTTTATGTCATTGTTCCTTATTCCAGTTACATAACTGATTTACATTTTGTGCATGCTGTACTTTTCAGCAGTGTTGTGTAATGTCTCTGTATGTTATCATTCCTCCAACAGAGTTTGATGTCAAAATGTCATGTTGTAGTTATATCACCGATTCACTTCCTGTGCATGTTGCAATCTGAATGCTGATTATGTATTCCAATCATGTACCATGTGAAGTGGCTATGCCAGTCTTAATACATTGGACACACATTCACGAGGAGCATGGTTTATTCCCCATTTGGCCATCCTGAATTAGGTTATCAATGGTTCTCCCAAACTGCTAAGGTGAATGATGGGATGGTTCCACTGACTAGGTCACAGCCGACTTCTGGTCCTATCCCTTCCTAATTCTATCCTACTTTTTTTTTATTTCATATATTTGTCTGTAATGCATCCAATATGTCTTATACAGTTGTTCTGAATTATCTAAGGATAAATAAACATACTCCACAAGTTACCATGTGGTAGAAGGCAGAGGTTACCTTGTACCAATACTAGTCACTTCCTTTCCTGTTCTACTCGCAAACTTAGCAAGGGAGAAACCACTATTTACATGCCTTAGTACAAGTCTTAATCTCTGTTAACTTATCTTCATAGTCCTTAAGCAAAATGTGCATTGGCGCCAGTAGAATCCTCGTGCAGTCAGCAGTAAATACTGTTTCTCTAAATTTTCTAAATAGTGTTTCACAAAAGCTATGCCATCTTCCTTCCAGGAATTACCACTTGTGTCCATTGAGCATTTCCATAATACTCACATGCTGATTGAAACTACAGGTAACAAACCTAGCAGCACAACTCTGAACTGCCAGTACTCGATGAATGTGAGTGGGAAAGTGTGTCGGTATAAAACCACATCGACAACATCTGACATTCACTCACTCATGAGCTAGTTTGTGTTACAAGTTGCCATCGAGTGCCGCAATTCTGTAGGATATCACCCTATAAAAATGTATATCTTGAGAGCTGTTTGTGCAGTGAATCATGAGAAGTTTTCTAGAAAAATTGTTAATAAGGCTTCAAAACAACTATCTTGTGTGTCTGCCTAATAATGTATATAGCCATTCTATTTCAAAGCCTAATTCTTTAAATCATTAATTTTTCAATAACTGTATTTCACAACTGATTTATTGCGTTACCCTTTTCTGTATTACTTGGTTCAGTTGTGATCACTTCGATAAATATCTGTTTCAAAAAGTGCGAAAGCTCACTTTATTTTCAATTATGAGCATCGAATATTTAGGCTCAGTATATGTGATTACACAGAAGATGACATGGTCAGTGTCCTTCCCTCTCCTTCCCCCAACCCATCATATACTCTGCCCCTAATGACTACTCCACTAGTGATACATTAAACCCTAAGCATCCTTCCTTTCCTAAATTAAATTAATGTATATATTTATTTAAACAAATGAATTATAAGACGGAATCTTGAAGAAAATATTACCTTTGCTCGTTTGCTTCAGGTTTTGAAACTACGATCTGTTGCGCTGTTCTCTCTGGTATCTTGGTATCTGCAACAACACTGCAAATCATTAAAAAACCATCACAGATGTCTGCATGTCGTGCTTCGCTCGTTTAATTACATGTTTTCTCAGTACATAAGAACTGGTTTATGTCCTTCTCACCATGAAATTTCTAATTTATTTAACTGCTTCCTTCTAGGACATCGCCACCGTAATTATGAACACATAATTGCTAACAAATCTGCCAGAATAGCCGAACTGCTGTCTATACATACACACAGACAAGCTAGTAGAAATGATGGAATTTCAAGGAGATGACCGATGACACATTAGGACACATGGCGGAACATTTCTTTATGCGGTACTCACGCAGGTGCGATTCTCAGATGTTTAGTGGGCTACCTACCACGCACACTGCAGGTCAACTTCCGGTCCCCACGCACCATATACATCTGCCTTATACCGCGTACTGCTATGTTAGTATAAACACCACCTGGCTGCTTCTGTTTAGTTCTATGTTTCTCTGGCTCTGAAACTGACAGACTGAGTCAGACTAACTGACGTAGTAACACTAAAGAGCAGCAACGAACGAAGAAATCACCATCAGTGTGTTGTGTGAGAATAGTTGACACATCGCAGTACGAATGGTCTCCACATTGTGGTGCTCTTGATGAAATTACAGTCTCAACTCTACATTTATTGTAAATATGATGTGACTGCGTTAATAACACGATAGGTGGAACTAGTTATGCCTTTCCGTCAACTATACAAATCATTATAATGTTCTTAGGTGCTTTCCTCCGACTGCTCACTATTCGGTTATCTCTCTTTTTTTTTTTTTGTTGTTCCAACATACACCAAAGCATTCCAAGACAGCCTACATTTTCGTCAGATATGTGACAACTGAGCAGCTTGGTGATTATTGCTTCTTCCTACAATTTTACGGCGAATGGCTTTTGCTGAGCTAACCTGGCTGACGAATCCCTTGCGAAGATCATCCAGCCTTTGTTTTTGAACGGAAGGCTGCTCTTGTGTCAACAGAAGCGCTGACTAATTGCTAAGCTCTCTGTGTCTCATGTGGAAACTGTTGATGGTCGTCTGTTTTGCGGTGAGACTGCTTGGAAGCCGTCTATTTGAGTCTACCAAAGTACTGTAAATTAATTTCGTCAAGCAAGTGTACTCCGTACGCCTAGACGATGCGAGTTCCAAGTATAGTTTTGCGTAATGAAGTTTTGGTTGTATGTGAGGGATGTTAAACTGAATCACCTGCCTAGCACCTGTTATAACATATCGTCACACAGTTTGATGAATGAGGTATAAGAATGTGTTACTGAAAACACTATTATTAACAGTCACCGATCCAAAATTACATTCTGCTGGAAGCGGTAATTATTATTAAGATTGTTATCAAATAAGTTATTTACAATGCCTGACCCTCTCTCGGGCATAATATACGCTTTCTTGGAATAGGAGTATGGTGCAACCAAGAGATGAATGCCAATTACAATTCTCTCTTTCTGACAGTGGACAGATATTTAAAATGTCATTTCCAAATTTATTGTCGTTATAGAACGGCATGAAGACTTCAGAGAATAGTGCTCAAGCCTTCATCAGTTATGCAGCCTGTACGTCAATGACATTACGTCAGTGCCACCATATTAGACAGCAAGTAGCACAATGTTTCTAGCTCGCCAGCACATATATAATCCCAGAGACTAGAAGTGACTATCTTTGATTTACATTCAATAGATCGTTACATCTATTCTCTTAAATTACCTGTACAGATATGACAACAAATTTAGCTACTGTGCAAAGAATGACGTTCCTATAGACCTGGACTCTCCAGTGATGGATTGTTTTTAAAACAGTCACACGTATTACCAACGAAATGACGGGTTTTGGCTGGCATCGGTCATCCTCAGATCACAAAATGCGTACAGGCTGTAGTCCACTACAGTCACTGCAGAAACAGGTCGTCAATTGAGAATGGCGTTTCCACAATTGTACGATTGCATCACGGACTGGTTACCACCGGTGACCGGTGTGGTCAAATACGTAACTAGAAACCTGGTCAGCTTACGTTTGTATAGTGTTGATAGAAGGAGCTTTTTATTCTGTGACTTGAGTGTCCTACCCAGTCGATCCACCTCTTAGTGTGATGCTGTGTGAAAGGGGACAGTTTTTCAGGAGCGTGATTTCATTCCTTCTGCAGTAATTCTGGGAAGCAGATGTGGATTATTATACGACCAGCGGAGAAATTCTCTTATCGGAGCACAAAAAATGCGAATATGTTTCCGTTTAATTAATAAACTGATCGAAAAATGAGGCACTAATTGCCTCTATCTACTTTCCTCGGCACCTTTAAAAATTTTCCCAAGAATTTTGGCATGTGAGTATAGGCTATTCGCGCTTTTTTTATTTATTTTTTTTTTTTCACATGAAACCTCAGCCTCCCGAAAACTCTCCTAACTGTAGCTCACTCAAGCCCATTAGTCCGCCGCTGCAAGGCGTTCATACCCATCCACTACCATTTGCCCTTTCTCATTCACTCACTGAGCTCAGCTCATTGTCATTATTTCCTTGTGTCACTATTTCTCTCTTCCTCGTTCTCATTGTCTTTCACTCTGTCTCTCATTATCACTGGCCTTCACCCACTTCCATTTTCTCTTCCTTTGTAACATATTCGTGAGTATTTTGGGAACGATAAACTTCTTTTGTGTAAATAGATGAGTAGGGTCGGGGCTTTGATCTCATAGTGACAAGACCTAGTGACAGGTGTTCCGACGAAAATTATTAATATAGTGATATTTCGGTACCAGAATGTTTGAGAAGTGCCGTAAAGTGAGGAAGAGAGATCGCTTTAATGCACAGTGCGAAATTCATAACTTTTAGTGACATGTTAAGTAACTAAATTCCGCGTGACGTGTTGCGTACTTGCGAACGTGAACATTTTGTTACGTGAGACTGATTACAGTAACAGTTGAGCGAGCAATTTTAAAATAAATAGTCCGTTTGTAAGCTTTCTGTGAAGGACAACAAATACTTTCCATAAACTGATTATGGTTGTGAATGATATGTACAACTTAGAGTAAGGCTTGGTAGTAACTGGTGTATGTAAGCTTACCATAATAGAGAGAAAGCTTACTTACAGTTATACTTTCATTTAACTATTAATAACCTGTCACCAAATAAAAAAATTATTACGACTTATCGTTACTAGATGTACAGTTGTCTTTTGCTATAGCTTTTTCCGGCTGAGAACTGCATTTCAGTAACTTCAAGGGGCGTGCGTGTGAGAAGAGATTCGCCACAATGCGAGTGGAACTTTATACGCAGGAACTATGCATCGCGCCGCCGTAGTCCCGTAACGGATTTTATATGCAGAAGTTAACTTTGAGCTTCTGTATCTAGGAAATGGATTGAAGATATCGGGAAACTTTTCTCGTTTGTTCGAGATTAGGATCTTGGGAACATATTGTAAAAACCTTAGCCATTTGCTGTGCATAGGCGTCATGGAATCCACGGCCTGGTTTTGGTCTGCTGTTAACGGCGAAAATATAGTAAAAAAACTCTTTTTGTGGGGTTTTCTCAGGAACCGGCCATGAACTAATGGTACCTCCACAAGTCTCATCAAGCCTACCGTAGATCCCATAAAGTGTAAAAAGAACCAACCGATTCGCCTCATTCGGCTAAGCAGGAGGAAGTGTGTAACATTCATACTTTGACCCTGTACTGTAGGATAATGACACTAGGACGTTTCTTCTGTTGTGTATACAAATGGTAAACCAGCCAAAATCTAGAAATACTTACATTGACGGCAAACATTGTTCTTAACAAGCCCATTACATTGACTGTAATTTCTGAAACTTAACTACAACTCGGAATAATTCTCTCTCCCACACTTGGTGCCAACATGCTGCGAAAGACAATATGTATCACAGATAACTATCAACGATGTTACATTGATATTAAAGTGTGAGCTTCCTGATAATTTTATGGTGCATTGAAAAGTGAAAATTCATGTGGTATTACAGTATATGTTTTGTATTAGTATTTATATATTTTTTTTGCAATTCTGATTTAACTTAACCTATCAATCCCTGGATGACTAAGCTTCTCGTAATGATCGTAATTATGTCTTCTCAGTGCATACAAAATGTTCAAATAAACTTCAAAGAGGACAAAGGAATGCGGATACCTGAAGTTAATACAGGTACAATGAGCTCCCTAGCAAAAACCGAGATACGCGCGAAGTTACACAAAACTGTACTAGTAATCTCAATTGACAAAGCGGGTATCAATGCATGCAGTAAAGATTACTGAGCATTAACCCGGGTCTTTAGAAGGGGAATGATGATCCGGCATTAAGACTCGTCGGTGGCAGGCGACAGGACATTATGTAAAGGGTTGAGGTGACATCGGACAGAAAAATACGTCTTTCAACCGGGGTCTGTTTCCTTGGTAAATGCTCAGGCCACCCAAACTAAACAGACAGCAAAACTCTGTGATGCATTGCATCCGGAACTGTGGCCTGGGTTACTTCGGGGCCAGTAATAGGCGACGACTGTAGTACCTGGCTCATATTGTCGTCGAATGGTAACCATACCGTTTTCTGTGTATTAAATTTCTTAACCAGGCTCATAGACAAGCGAGACAAAACATCGACATTTTCGTGTTCTGCAGTGAACCTATAACTAATGCAGTCGCAATTTCTGAAGAGCATGGCGCATCACTACAGCCTCTGTGCCAATTCCACCATCAGCATCAGTCGGGAGCCGAATAATGAAATCAGCGTCATATGATCAGTTATCAGATGGAATTTGGAGCTGTAAATATTTCGACACCGCAGATTACAGCCGGGGATTGTTCTTCGACCTGCGAATAATTTCACTGTGGTAGCGCTAGGGTCTCTGAAGCGAAAGCAAGTTGTTGTTCACCGTCCGCTAAGTCAGTTTTAGAGAACAATTGACTCCTGTTAGTGTAACCAACATTTCTTCAAGACGCAGAATGGGGTACACAACTGCATTAGGTTGGGCCTTAACAGTTGCGTTAAAATTGCCACACAGACATCATATAGAGAATTATTTTATTTCTTAATGACGTTGATTAGGATCGCCTATCGACTGGCAGAAATGGGCAAGTTGAATCTGAAGTCTTGCAAATTCTCAACTTCCCTTCAGCTACGTCGTCATTCCGAATAGTATCGGGCGGGCGCGACAAAACCCGGGCTGGGCACCTTGAATAAGGGATATGTAAGCCACGACAGCCTTAGCATAACCTAGTGGAGGAGTAAAAACGACCTTCAGCTCCTCACGCAACTTATCTTAGTCTTTCAATGAAGGACAGGTTGTTATTAGAGTTATGGGACGTTGCCAAGGGGTCAGGCAGTACACAAAATCCTGGACCAGCAACATTTTCGCAGCTATGAATGGCTATAGAGGCAGCGTGGGTCAATATTTCTGCAGGTGGTTTCCTTATACTTGAGTCCATACCATGTCGAGCTGTTGCACCATGCTGGGCAAAAAGAGGGCTGACGAGGTATTAAAAGGTATCCCATGAGTTGTTTCACCTCAGTGTAAGGTACCCGTCATTCCCGTTTCTCTCTCTCTCCCTCTTTCTCTCTCTCTTTCTGGGACAGTCACAATTTATATAGCTCCGACCCGAATTTTTTTGAAGGTAATTCTGGACACTTATTTGTCCTGGATTTAACAATTATGAAAAGATTTACCCTGAATTAGATAATTATTTCACTTGTAGTGGTATAGTTTGTTGTTAGTTTTAGTTAAGTTGGCGAAAATATTTGACGAAGAGATGCCGCTCTTACCAAAGAGAACCGACTTACATTGTTGTGCACAAGGCACAAAGCTCCAAATCCCATCAGTTCATGCGTAATTATATCAGACTGTATTGTTCGATACATAGTGTTATGCTATATTGCATTAGTTAAGTTTAGTTGTTTTTCTTCATGAATGAGTATACTTCTCGGCAAGAATAAGTTGCCGTGTGGAGTGGTCGTGCGGCTTGTCGTGCCATGACATGGACTGCAGGGCCCCTCCAGCTAGAGGTTCGAGTTCTACCTCGGGAATGGGTGTGTATGTTGTTCTTAGCGTTAGTTCAATTAGTGTGTAAGTCTAGGGACTGATGACTTCAACAGTTGGGTCCCCTGGGAATTCGTACAAGAATGAGTTCAAGGAGATGCAAGTGCTTCTTCAACATACAATTCGAAAGAGAATTTCTATTCATAAGCGACAACAGCTCTTCAAACTGAAGGAAAAGTGAGATGCCACAGCCGGCCACGGTGGCCGTGCGGTTCTAGGCGCTCCAGTCTGGAGCCGCGCTGCTGCTACGGTCACAGGTTCGAATCCTGCCTCGGGCATGGGTGTGTGTGATGTCCTTAGGTTAGTTAGGTTTAAGTAGTTCTAAGTTCTAGGGGACTGATGACCACAGCAGTTGAGTCCCATAGTGCTCAGAGCCATTTGAACCATTTTGAGATGCCACATGTGTGCTTCTAGTTTTGCATTAAGCCACAGTGAACATTGATATAGACAGTAACACATAAAACACTGACGATCATAAAACAACAGTCTTGAATCAGTGCCTCGTGCAACATTACTTTGATGTTCTTTAAATCTGATAAATTATGTAGTCAGGAGGAGAGGTTAATCTAACTGAGGGAGTTTTCGCATATCATACTGTGCAGCATAGTTATAGCTTCATAACTATGCACTGTACATCGTAGCTCCTTCAAGCATCATTAGAGTGTGAATTTGCATGTGCAAGTACAGAAACAGATGCCATAATCCTAATGTATTAGCTGCTCGTGTTTAAAATGTGTTGCGATGTGATTCAGAAAAGGTGACATTTATTTCCACTTGTGTCTGATGCATCTGACAACAAAGAGATAAAGGTTTTTATCTGTCCTTATTAGGTATTTTGCTTCCAAACCTGGTGTAAAAGTAAGCATATCACAATTGAAATCATTACCTGGAGGAACATCTACTAATGTAAGTGACTATTTAACAGGTTGCCACAGAGAATATGGTCTAGAAGAAGCTTGGGTAGCTCAGTCGGTAGAGCCCTTGCCTGCGAAAGGCAAAGGTCCCGAGTTCAAGTCTCGGTCCGGCACACAGTTTTAATCTGCCGGGAAGTTTCAATTAAAATTTAGTTGCTATGGATATGAATAAAGCTAACTTTTTCTTTGACTAACATATTTATTTGGAATGACTATACCCAATATATGGAAAGAATTAATGAATAATTTTCATTAGAATATTAAGAAAACAAAATTAGGATTGAATATCGAACTCTGTTATTAAGATACTCGTAGTTACATCTATAATATATAAATTGAAAATTTTTGTATGGGTATGAACTCTGTGTTAATTGAACATAATACAAGCAGTTATCCGTAAAATATTATTTATAACATTGTTCAGGTAAATAAAAAGCATATCGAAAAATGAAGGACAATTATAATGGAATGATAGTGGAAGAATTTTCTGGTTGGATCAAAAATTTATGTTTACAATTGGCCGAAAGATAGAGAAGAAGTTAAAAGCAAAAAGGAACAGTACTGTTAAAAAAATAAATTTGGCAGATTATAAGGATTGGTAATTTAAGGAAAAAGAAAACTGGCGTTCTACGGATCGGAGCATGGAGTGTCAGATCCCTTAACTGGGCAGGTAGATTAGAAAATGTAAAAGGGGAAATGGATAGGTTAAAGTTAGATATAGTGGGAATTAGGGAAGTTCGGTGGCAGGAGGAACAAGACTTTTGGTCAAGTGACTACAGGGTTATAAACACAAAATCAAATAGGGGTAATGCAGGAGTAGGTTTAATAATGAATAAGAAAATAGGAGTGTGGGTAAGCTACTACAAACAGCATAGTGAACGCATTTTTGTGGCCAAGATAGACACGAAGCCCACGCCTACAACAGTAGTACATGTTCATATGCCAAATAGCTCTGCAGATGATGAAGAAATTGAAGTAATGTATGATGAGATAAAAGAAATTATTCAGGTAGTGAAGGGAGATGATAATTGAATAGTCATGGGTGGCTGGAATTCGAGAGTAAGAAAGGGAGAGAAGGACACATAGTAGGTGAATATGGCTTGGGACTATGAAATGAAAGAGGAAGCAGCCTGATAGAATTTTATGCAGAGAATAACTTAATCATAGCTAACACTTGCTTCAAGAATCACGAAAGAAGGTTGTATACATGGAAGAACCCAGGAGATACTAGAAGGTATCAGATAGATTATTTAATGGTAAGACAGAGATTTAGGAACCAGGTTTTAAATTGTAAGACATTTCCAGGGGCAGATGTTGACTCTGACCACAATCTATTGGTTATGAACTGTAGATTAAAACTGAAGAAACTGCAGAAAGGTGGGATTTTAAGGAGATGGGACATGGATAAACTGACTAAACCAGAGGTCGTACAGAGTTTCAGGGAGAGCATAAGGGAACAATTGACAGGAATGGGGGAAAGAAGTACAGTAGAAGAAGAATGGGTAGCTCTGAGGGATGAAGTAGTGAGGGCAGCAGAGGATGAAGTAGGTAAAAGGACGAGGGCTAGTACAACTCCTTGGGTAACAGAAGAAATATTGAATTTAAGTGATGAAAGGAGAAAATATAAAAATTCAGTAAATGACGCAGGCAAAAAGGAATACAGACGTCTCAAAAATGTGATCGACAGGAAGTACAATATGGCTAAGCAGGGATGGCTAGAGGACAAATGTAAGGATGTAGAGGCTTATCTCACTAGGGGTAAGATAGATACTGCCTACAGGAAAATTAAAGAGACCTTTGGAGAAAAGAGAACCACTTATATGAATATCAGGAGATCAGATGGGAACCCAGTTCTAAGCAAAGAAGAGAAAGCAGAAAGGTGGAAGGAGAATATAGAGGGTTTATACAAGGGCGATGTACTTGAGGACAATATTGTGGAAATGGAAGAGGATGTAGATGAAGATGAAATGGGAGATACGATACTGCGTAAAGAGTTAGACAGAGCACTGAAAGACCTGAGTCGAAACAAGGCCCCGGGAGTAGACAACATTCCATTAGAACTACTGATGACCTTTGGAGAGCCAGTCCTGACAAAACTCTACCATCTGGTGAGCAAAATGCATGGGACAGGCGAAATACCCTCAGACTTCAAGAAGAATATAATAATTCCAATCCCAAAGAAAGCAGGTGTTGACAGATGTGAAAATTACCGAACTATGAGTTTAAAAAGTCACAGCTGCAAAATGCTAACGCGAATTCTTTACATACAAATGGAAAAACTGGTAGAAGCTGACCTCAGGAAAGATCAGTTACGATTCCGCAGATATATTGGAAAACTTGAGGCAATGCTGACCTCACGACTTAACTTAGAAGAAAGATTAAGGAAAGGCAAACCTACGTTTCTAGCATTTGTAGGCTCAGAGAAAGCTTTCGACAATGTTGACTGGAATACTCTCTTTGAAATTCTAAAGGAGGCAGGGGTAAAATACAGGGAGCGAAAGGCTATTTACAATTTGTACAGAAACCAGATTGCAGTTATAACAATCGAGGGGCATAATAGGGAAGCAGTGGTTGGGAAGGGAGTGAGACAGGGTTATAGCCTCTCAGCAATGTTATTCAATCTGTATATTGAGCAAGCAGTAAACGAAACAAAAGAAAAATTCAGAGTAGGTATTAAAATCCACGGAGTAGAAATAAAAACTTTGAGGTTCGCCGATGACATTGTAATTCTATCAGAGACAGCAAAGGACTTGGAAGAGCAGTGTGTTGAAAGGCGGATATAAAATGAACATCAGCAAAAGCAAAACGATGATAATGGAATGTAGTCGAATTAAGTTGGGTGATTTTGAGGGAATTAGATTAGGAAATGAGACACTTGAAGTAGTAAAGGAGCTTTGCTATTTGGGGAGCAAAATAACTGATGATGGTCGAAGTAGAGAAGATATAAAATGTAGACTGGCAATAGCAAGGAAAGCGTTTCTGAAGAAGAGAAATTTGTAAACATCGAGTATGGGTTTAAGTGTCAGGAAGTCGTTTCTGGAAGTATTTGTATGGAGTGTAGCCATAAATGGAAGTGAAACATGGACGATAAATAGTTTAGACAACAGGAGAATAGAAGCTTTCGAAATGTGGTGCTAAAGAAGAATGCTGAAGATTAGATGGGTAGATCACATAACTAATAAGTAGGTATTGAATAGAATTGGGGACAAGAGGATTTTGTGGCACAGCTTGACACGAAGAAGGGACCGGTCGGTACGACATGTTCTGAGGCATCGAGGGATCACAAATTTAGCATTAGAGGGCAGTGTTGAGGGTAAAAATAGTAGAGGGAGACCAAGAGATGAATACACTAAGCAGATTCAGAAGGATGTGGGTTGCAGTAAGTACTGGAAGATGAAGAATCTTGCACAGGATAGGGTAGCACGGAGAGCTGCATCAAACCAGTCTCAGGACTGAAGACCACAACAACAACAACAATTTAAGAATGTAGACCATACTAAAATATAATTAAACACAATAAGAAAAATATGTTTTAGAAAATGAAATGGATAGTTTAACATAACGACATTATCTAATAAAATAATTAATCATATTGAAATTAATATTAATTTCTACTTTCCTTAATTTTTTCTATTAATTATTTTCCTAAATGATTGGAAGTTAAGATCGGAGAAAACCGTGGAATCGAAAAGTCAATGAATTATTTACTTCACAGACATTTACAAAACATGGTTATAGAACAAGGCATATATTTTATTTAAATTTATAGGGTAACAAACACATAATAAAAATATTATTGCTTGTGGATGTGGAAAAAATATTTCTAAATATTATAAAAGAGAACATTTAAAATGAATTCCAAGTGAAGAAGGTGCAAAAATAATATTATCAATTAAAAATGATGAAAACATAAAGAATGGTGATGATTAAAGTGCAAATTTAAAATAATTGCAAAGAAATTAAATGTTTAATTCCCTTTTATAGGACTCCAACTTCTAAGAACAAATAATCAAGTAGAAATATATTCTAGAATGTAAAACTAATAATCAAGTAATTGTATATAAACAGGTATTTTTAATGTTTGTTCAGTTACAAAGTTATGACATAGAATATATATTAAAACTGACTTGTTAAGTGATACTTAGTCTAACATTAAGTCTACTTCATCAGATCAGTGAAATTGTTATGTGTCACATGAGTAATTTACAATGAAAATTATGATAAGAAAGTTCTTCAGATTTTATTGATGTGAATTTAAAAATGGTTATAACAGTTGGGAATATACGAGGGTATTTCGGAAAGTAAAGATACACCTACACCAGAGGAACAGAAGAGATTTGGCGAGCAAGTTGGCAAGACTGGTGTTAACCTTGAACTGTTAGCTTTCTTCTCGCGGTCGTTCCGCAGTTGAACCTTGCTTCTGGTTGGAGTAGGTTGTGTTTAAAATGGCTGCGCTGATTCAGAATCCCGCCAAATGCGAAGTGCGCTCTATCATACGCTTTCTTCATGCAAAAGATCAGTGACCAGCCGATATTCACAAAGAAATTGTTTCTGTTTATGGGAACATTATGAATCGACAAAATGTAACAAAATGGTGTCGCCATTTCTCTCAAGGTAGGACCTATGTTTATGACGAACAAAGAACAGTTCAGCTATTTGTGATCTTTGATGCCCTTCTTCGGAGAATGGAGGAAGCAATACGCGCGAATACACATCTCACATTGAAAGAATTGCATCAGATCATACCGGACGTGTCAATGACAACTCTTTATGACATTGTGACTGTCAAGTTAGGGTACAGGAAATTGTGTGGGCGCTGGGTTCCAAAACTTTTCACAGAAGAGCACAAAAAGAAAAGGATGGGCTTTGCACTCAATATCCACACACGCTATGCTGAAGCAGGTGATGAGCTCGATGATCACATTGTGACAGATGATGAGATGTGGGTATATCACCATACACCTGAATCCAAGCAACAATCAATGCAATGGCGCCATTCGTATTCACCAAAAGCCAAGAAATGCAAAATGTCGATTTCAGCGAAGAATATCATGGCTTCTGTTTTTTGGGACAGACAAGGCATTCTTCTGTTGGAATTTATACCTCCTGGAACGACAATTAATGCTGCTGCATATTGCCAGACTTTGAAAAGTATTCGAAGTGCAATTCAAAACAAACGCAGGGGAATGCTGATAAGTGGAGTCTGCTTGCTTCATGACAATGATCGGCCTCACACAGCACTCATAACCAAAGCACTACTCTAACAATTCAAATGGGATGTATTGGAGCATACGACATACAGCTCGGACCTTGGGCCCACCGAATTCCGTGTCTTCCGATATCTGAAGTCACATCTTGGTGGAAAATCATTCCACAAAGTTGAAGAGTTCTAAGACGAAGTTTAAATGTGGTTCCGACAACAGGCGGCAACCATCTATGACTGGTATACAAAAGCTTGTACACTGACTTAACATATGTTGGGATAACAAGGATGATTATGTCGAAAAGTAACAAATAATCCAGTTAATGAGATGTAACTGATATTTTCTAAATATTCTATTTAAGGACTGCAAGCCATTGTATCTTTACTTTTCGACATACTCTCGTAGTTTAGGAAATAAAGATGATATAAGTGATTTACTTTGAATGGAACACTGAAAAATATTAAAAGAAAATTTTATAAAAAAAATATATTAAAAAACTTCTAATAAAAAGTTTCTAAGAAATGGAATCATTTAATCTTAAAAAAATAAACCAATACATAATAACATAAACATGTTATGGTTACTGATGAATACATAATTCATGGTTTGAGAGAATAGATATTGCTGAAGTTTCAGAATATCAACAAATATACATGGTGGTTAAACAAGTTTATGACGAAAATAAAAATATTTTAGGAAATCTTAAGCCATCCAGTTTGGATGGGTTAAAAGGAAATAAAAACTGATGTATATTTATTTTTCAATGGCATTTATATTCTTCAATTTTATTATCTGCAATAGAAGAAGCTGAATTATTGAAGAGATGGAAATGAAAGACCATCTCCATCATTAGGAAAATATGTATAACATTACATTAGGAAATAAATGACAAAACCAGTAAATTACATTATGGACCTATTTCAAAAACGGTAAAAAATAGACAAATCTTTAAATTTGAGGGGAACTGAATAGGAAACCTGAAAAATAATAAACGAAAAATTAAGGAAATAAATATAGTATGTCTGTATTCAGTACCTTGAACTAATATAGAGGATTTAAGCCTAATATTTATTATTTTAAGAATATTTTAGATACAAATATTATGTTATGAAAATCCGATAAAAAAGATTACATAAGAGTGAAAATAAATTAAATAAAAATCCATATTCAATAAATTCATATCAGAGAATTAATGAAAAATAACAATTTGATATCATCATAATTATTTAAATATATTTGACATGCGAGAAAATTTTGTTAATAACATAATAAACTGAATTCTTTAAATTTGTCTAAGTTATCTGTTGCATTAAAACCATTAAAATCTCTTAAATTATTATTTTCAATACTAGTATTGTTTTCGAAATTCTGAATCCTTGTATCAAAATTTGCAGGTAATAAAAGATATTTCGGTCCATAAATTATAGGAGTACCAATGGTCTTGCCACAGTGAGAACACTGGTTCCCATCAGATCACTGAAGTTAAGGACTGACGGCTGGGCGAGCACTTGGACAGGTGACCATGAAGTCTGGCTGGTGTTGTTGGCAAGCTGGATGCACTCAACCCTTGTGAGGCACTCTGAGACGTTACCTGGCAGAGGAATAGCAGCACCGATCTTTTAAACTGACATACAAATGGAAGAACAATGTGTTGACCACATGCCTGGCTATATCTGCATCCAGTGACGTCTGTGGGCTGAGGATGACATGGCAGCTGGTTGGAAAAATTGGACCTTCATGGCCTGTTTGGATGGAGTTAGGAGGCATTAAATTATAGGAGTGCGAAATTCTAAATGACATGTAAGAGAAACAATAACATTAGTTTCTTGATGTAAATATTTATACCCTTCACCATAGAATCAATCAGCGACATTAAAATTTGTATTTCAAAATGTATAATTTTCGGTGAATTACTAACAACAATTATTTCTGTAGCTGAAAGAATTTGATTATTATATCTGAACATTTCTCTAATACTATCTTCTTTATCTACATGTAATTTAACACCGCTCTTAATAATAATTTTATTTAAAACTTTATCTTCTTTAAAGGTAATATTTCAACAGGAAATATTATTGTTTGTCCTTTACAATATAATTTATTATTTTTTAAATTAAAACTTGAAGTTAAAAAAGTTTTACAGAAGCTAACAACAGCAACATTTTTAAGTGTCTCTTTCAGTAACCGGTATTTATTCTGAGAACTGGTAAACTACCATTTCATTGGAAAGGCGACTGATTTATTATTATTAAAATTTATTTAATTAAATAACAGATTGGGTTCAGAAAATAGATGCAGAAAACAATTTAATAACTAACTACCATATACTGAATTCTATTTCAAGTGCAATCATAGGTCCAAGTGGATCTGGAGAAACTACATTAAAGATTAATAATTGTATTATAGCTCCTGCAGCCGAAATTGGGATAAAATTACTCATTTTAATATTTGTTCTAAATGCTTTGATCGACCAAGATACTCAATATTTTAAAAAAGGTGTAATAAATTGAAGATAAATACAACTGAAGATTACTACTTCCATTCAATATATTGTTGAAATTATAACATTAGATACATGTGAGGTTATTTCTGATGTAGTATTCTGTGATTTTAGTCTCGAAAATCATGGTATATATAAATAAAATTACCTAGAGAAAGACATAAGGGAATAGATTCCTTTTATATATAGCACAAACGTATTAAAACTACCGAGAAAATTAGTAATAAATAAATTAAATTTTTGAAAATTCTTTTGACAAGATGACAGAAATTTAAATCATATCTATCACAAGTTGATAGGTGGAGATTTAAATTGTGGTGATTTAAAGATATATGTATTAAGTAAAGGAATCATCATAATTCGGATTTCTAGATATAACAGGAAAAATAAATGAATGAAAATAATGAAGTAAAATTAAAGAGTTTTTAACAACACAGAAATGTAAATACAAAATCCAAGAAATGTGTAGAAATAAATTAAAACAAACAAATATGACTAATCTATGGTACAAATTAAATTCTGACTAGAATATTTTTGATAAAACAATTGTGAAAATTTTTTAAAATTGTATTTAATTATGATACATTTGCTACGTAAGAACAGAAATTGGGTTTTGATTACTTGCAGGAATAAGATAATGAAGTTATTGATACATTAAAGAAAATATTATAAATATTTGTGATGAAATTGAAAACTCAAGTTTTCTCCTTTTCTGTCTGTAAAAAAATATGTGAACTATCGTAAATAACATGAGTACAAATAATGACATTTTTACAGTGTCAATTACAATTTATATAAAAAGTAATGTAGCTATGATAATATGCGAAATATAATAAAACATTATATAGAAGTTCATGTGTTTTTTAAAAAATTCTCAACAATGGATATAGAAACTGAATATAATTTCTTTTAAATACTCAGATAATATCCAGGGTTGTACGTCATAAGTCAAGTTTATTCCACAAAATATTGTATGGGCTAAAGTATCATAGCGAATGTTGTCATTAAAAGTAGCACATAATTCCACAGCAGTTTTTTGTGCTACCACAAATTCCTTCCTTTGGTCATGTTTCATCATATGTAGGAAAATTTGTAATAAAGTTATAGACACTTGTTTCAGTATGTCCCTTTAATTGTGTTATTCATTAAAATTCAACAAATGAATCTTAATCTTACAAAAAACTGGGTGTAGGAGCTAAATTCACCATTTATTGAGAAAAATATTATTTCTTTAATTTTTTCAAATGAATATTTCGTAAATCAACATAAACAAATAACGAATAATCGATCAATAGATTATTTTTCTTCTGTTTGTAGATTAACAAAAGTAAATACGACACATCTAATGCGACTGAATCACAATTACTCGTTACCTTTAATTCTAAATTATTTCTGTTACATAACCCAGTGGATTTTCAGTTAATAATTCATAGAAGGATTTCATTGTTTTAGGTTTTATCAATATTTCTTGCTCTAATGTGAGTTCATAATTAGGATCATATATAATAACCTGTCGCCTAATATCCATTCTGATCAATAAGTATACTTCTTTTGGAAGAGTATCTTCTATTCTGCCCCTGGCATTAATTTTATTGAGCCATCCAAGAATAGAATATCCAGCACAAGGACTTCAAGTAAAAATTTCAGTTAAAGCTAATTCCAACACAATTTCTTTAGAACTTTGTAAAAATCCACAAAATATTTGTAAAGGTTTAAGTACTTCATATTCTTTAGTTTTGTATTATTAAGGATATGGCCTTCCATTTTATTGGAAAGGGATAAGGTTAAATTTAATTAAACTGATTAATACATTAAAGGATGTCCTATAGTGAATAAAGTATCGTTTCCTTTCTATATATTATTTTGACACAAAATTATCAATGTATTATTGGATTTTCTATCATATGTTGGATAATCTGAACCATCAGGTTGAAAAATTTTAAGACTCATATGTAATTGAGCTTGAGTACGATAAACGAAACCATCTATAACATTTTTATTACTTTCTACATTTTTAAAAGTAATTTTTAAATTATACTTCCAGATTACATTTAAAGAATAAAACTGATAACCTTCTATATTGTGTGTTTATAAAGATCAACGTTAATACTGATAATTTTTTAAATCTATAAAGGTAAAATTTATTAATTATAGAATTAGATTATATTTTTAAATGTAAGTATTATGGCCACCATAAAATTTCAAATATTTCATAAACACTTCAGGATCTCCTTTTTTAAAAACTTTTCTACAAGGATTTCTTGTAGTTGTTGTTCATAAAATGTTCCTTTACATGTTCTCCATTTAAATCTCTTAATTATTGTATAATTTAACCTGAATAAATAATGCTTCTAATTTGAAAATTTCTGATGACCATTTAACTGTCTATCTTTTTCCTAAAATCCTTTTAATCTTAACTTTAAGTTCTTTTTTTTATTTATGCTTAATATCAATTAGACATAAAGCACTTTTATAATGTTTTCCATTATCATCTATTGATTTCATTCTTATTGCACGATATGGTGTATTATTATCTTCTTGATGTCAATTTGTAATACTTCATTTATACTTTCGTTTAAGTGCAAATTTGTTCTACATTTTTTCTTTTATTTTCCATTAAATCTTATGAAAATACATGCATCAATTCTGCAAAAGTTGGCAATCAGTTAAATCATATTGTTTCGTAAGTCGTTGAAAATCTTCATTGCAAAATTCTTTTCCATCAGCTGTCTGTGAATTTTGGGAGTTCTTTTAAATATATTTTCAAAGTCTTGATTAATTTTTAACTAGTTGTTTCGTTAATGAGATTAACCTGATCATATCTTGTATAACATGAATTATATTTAATAAGTTCTTAGTTCCTAAATTTATTTTCGAAATACCTTCTAATTTTCACAACCCATTTCTACTAAATCATGTTACCAGAAATCATCCATCCCAAAAGAGATAACAATTGTTTCTTAAAAAGATTTCTGATTGGTTTACGTAAATAATTAATATTTTTTTCACAAATACATCCTGTATGGGTAACCACATCATCGTTGTGTGTATATAGACCCATGACCAAAATTTTTTAAACAACTTTACTCTTTTTAGTTTTACAAATTGGACAAATTTCATCAGTTCTTTATCTTCCATTCTTCATTGTTGTTGTATGGGAACATTAAGTCTCTCCATATGTATTCAACAAATTTAAATGATTTCACCATACAAAATTTTTCATATATGCTGGACTGCTTTAACTTTTGTATTTTTACGCTTGGCAAATTTGATTTGTGGAATACATTTATTTACTGGTTACAGTTACTATTTAAAAATATTACCAAATGCACTTACAAATATATCAAAATTTTTAAATGATAAATAATTGTTAATGATAAATGTGTCATTTATCACAAACACTTTTAAATAACTTTAACTTATCCAAAGTACCATTAAATGCTGAAATAATATTATTTATCTTTTAATGGTACTCTAGTATAGCACTAGCATATCTTGTACTTCTTTTATCAAAACTAGTTAAACTATTTTTTAATTATTTTCTATAAATTGTTTAGCAACATATGCTTTTCAAAATATGTTAAAATATTTGCAAAAATATTTTTAAATTTTTTTTATGAATATTGTTTGGTGACAACATCATACCCACTAATTACATCAATAATTTCTGCTGTTGTTCTACTTTTTAAAGAAATATAAGTCTTGGTGTTTTTAAAATGTTACCCAGTTCTTTCTGAAATAGTTTAATTAAATATTCTATTTTTGGATCTATTTCAATATTATTTTTCTAATTCTTGTTTATTATTGATTCTAGTAATCTTTGATTCTCTCTCTAGTTCTCCTTTAATTAAATATTGTAAGAGCTATTTCAATTTTAGTTATCTTAATTCACCTTCATTTATAGTTGTATTAAGATTTCATTCTATTTCTCCTACATTTATTTTTGTCAGTTTTTGATTCTTAGTATTTTATTAATTCCTCATACTTCACATTTAGATTATTTCCAAATGTGTACAGTTATTAAATTTAAAACGTCTTCAAATTCAAATTGACAATTAGCTGATGGCAATTTTAATATGAATATGCATAAATGGCCACAAATGATACATCAAGATTTTGTAATTTTTCAGCATTATATTATTTATTAGGATTTTTCAAGTTATTTACTAGTTCTTTCGGTATATTTCCACCAAATGAATACCAAAGAGATTATATATTTTTCGCTTTGTTGTAAAAAAAATCCAATGAATACCGACAAGCTCACAAATATATAAGTTTACTATCACAGGTAAGTCATAAATAATACAAACCCCTACTAATTGTTTAATATTAAATCTTTAGTAAAATTTTTCTATATTAAATATTCGGTAAAGCATTTATGTCTTTTAATAATCCCCGAAATTTGTTTTTGCTGTCCATTTGCTTATACAAACGCCAGATTTCTGCCCCATTGTCAATTACGGCTTTTTTGCTTTTCCTATTCTTGAACTTTTTGTCTTTTATCTATTATCGTAAGCACTACTGCCTTATTCTTTATTAGCAGTTGCTAAATATGATAATGCAACCGCTAATAATGGTGAGAATCCACCAGTGTTGTTTATTAACACAGACCCTGTTTCTCTCTTTTTATATGATGTACAATATTACTTTTAACAATGTAAATTCATCATGTTATAAGAATATTTCACCAGTGTCCTTATACCATCTTTTTTCAGTATCAGTTAAAAATTATAGTACTATTCAATCGCTCATTACACAGTTCAATTTTAATTGCTTAAGGTCTGGTTTTACTGTTTTGTAATAAGGAATATTCGAATATAAAATTATTCATTTATATACTACAAAATTTTATAAATTTTTTTTAATTATGCAATTTCAAGTATATATGAAATTATTTATTTTAAAAACACATATACCTGATTCCTTTTTATTAACATATTACTTTTATATTTCCACACATTATTCCTCTAACTGCAGTAACAGTTAATTTTTCTCCCAAGGAAGTACCTTTGGCATAATATTTTCTTTTGCCATTAATGTATGTTATTTATAACCTATTTGTTTTTTCTAATTGTTCATTATCTGCATAAAAATACACTCCTGGAATTTGAAATAAGAACACCGTGAATTCTTTGTCCCAGGAAGGGGAAACTTTATTGACACATTCCTGGGGTCAGATACATCACATGATCACACTGACAGAACCACAGGCACATAGACACAGGCAACAGAGCATGCACAATGTCGACACTAGTACAGTGTATATCCACCTTTCGCAGCAATGCAGGCTGCTATTCTCCCATGGAGACGACCGTAGAGATGCTGGATGTAGTCCTGTGGAACGGCTTGCCATGCCATTTCCAGCTGGCGCCTCAGTTGGAACAGCGTTCGTGCTGGACGTGCAGACCGCGTGAGACGACACTTCATCCAGTCCCAAACATGCTCAATGGGGGACAGATCCGGAGATCTTGCTGGCCAGGGTAGTTGACTTACACCTTCTACAGCACGTTGGGTGGCACGGGATACATGCGGACGTGCATTGTCCTGTTGGAACAGCAAGTTCCCTTGCCAGTCTAGGAATGGTAGAACGATGGGTTCGATGACGGTTTGGATGTACCGTGCACTATTCAGTGTCCCCTCGACGATCACCAGTGGTGTACGGCCAGTGTAGGAGATCGCTCCCCACACCATGATGCCGGGTGTTGGCCCTGTGTGCCTTGGTCGTATGCAGTCCTGATTGTGTCGATCACCTGCACGGCGCCAAACTCGCATACGACCATCATTGGCACCAAGGCAGAAGCGACTCTCATCGCTGAAGACGACACGTCTCCATTCGTCCCTCCATTCACGCCTGTCGCGACACCACTGGAGGCGGGCTGCACGATGTTGGGGCGTGAGCGGAAGACGGCCTAACGGTGTGCGGGACCGTAGCCCAGCTTCATGGAGATGGTTGCGAATGGTCCTCGCCGATACCCCAGGAGCAACAGTGTCCCTAATTTGCTGGGAAGTGGCGGTGTGGTCCCCTACGGCACTGCGTAGGATCCTACGGTCTTGGCGTGCATCCGTGCGTCGCTGCGGTCCGGTCCCAGGTCGACGGGCACGTGCACCTTCCGCCGACCACTGGCGACAACATTGATGTACTGTGGAGACCTCACGCCCCACGTGTTGAGCAATTCGGCGGTACGTCCGCCCGGCCTCCCGCATGCCCACTATACGCCCTCGCTCAAAGTCCGTCAACTGCACATACGGTTCACGTCCTCGCTGTCGCGGCATGCTACCAGTGTTAAAGACTGCGATGGAGCTCCGTATGCCACGGCAAACTGGCTGACACTGACGGCGGCGGTGCACAAATGCTGCACAGCTAGCGCCATTCGACGGCCAACACCGCGGTTCCTGGTGTGTCCGCTGTGCCGTGCGTGTGATCATTGCTTGTACAGCCCTCTCGCAGTGTCTGGAGCAAGTATGGTGGGTCTGACACACTGGTGTCAATGTGTTCTTTTTTTCCATTTCCAGGAGTGTATAAAGTTTTTTACAACCTTTATCTCATTGATTTATTCCTGAATCTCCTGTAGTGTATTATTTTTTAGTGTTGTTCCTGGAGGACACTAATTATATCCCAGAATATGCATTTTAATTTGTAAATTGTTGATTAATATACTTTCTAAGCCTTTTCCATATTTTCGTGATTTCCCAAAAGTATGGAGTAAATTGTTCAACAACCTAATTATATATGAAATTCCATTGGGATAATAAAACCACTAAGTCTATTTGTAAACATTCTTGTTAGCCTAACTTATTCATTATAATAGTTCTTGTTTCTAGCTAATTCTTCTCCATGAGGGACTGCGTATCTATCGGTTTATTAGTGAGCATCATTAATCCGAAAATGTTACATTGGTTTTTCTGCATATTCTTTTGATTGAACTTTCACAAAATTGTTCACTAAATCTTGAATCTATATTTACTGATAATTGTGGAAAATAGGCTTCAACAATCTTTTATCAATTATTATTGTGCTGAATAAATTTACTTGGTATTATTTTATTTGGATCCATTTTAGAATATAAAGCTCCTGAATGGTACAAATTATTTGCATAGTTCAGTAAATCAAGAGCATCATATTTTTTAACATATCATCCAGATTAATTTGTTTTTTAGTTAAGAGATACATCAATCAGCCTGTACCTTCATATGCTCTACCACAAACTGTTACGAAATTTCCATTACATATTACATATAGTTTTACAAGTTTAAATATGCCAACATGTTTTAATCTAAATCTTTACCTTCACTATGATTAATTTATGCCAATATTCTGTCACTTATATTTATTTCTTTAACATTTTCTTTTTTTGTCGTTTAATTTTCTTCTATTTTTAACCTGTTCCTCATAATTCTTTACGAAATTATTTATTTGCAATTCAGATAATATATAATCTCCATGAGAGTGTGGACTATCGCTAAATTCTTCTAGATAGCAATCGTTAAAAGGAACATTTCGTTTTCCAACTTCTCTGTTTTCTGCAAACCATTCATTACATTATCACATAAACTTCTGATTTCATTTGTTGCCAGTTTGACAGTATCAGTAACATTCCGATCCTTTTTACATTATCATATTCTGTTCTTCGTCGTCACTTCCATTGTGTAAGTTCTTCTTTTAACTATTCTATAATTTTAAGAGCCTCTGGGTCAAACTTCAGTCTCAGTCCTTCAGGATGGCATTATTTCTAAACTTTTATTAAGGAGAGAAGTTCATTCCTAATTTGTATCAGTTATTTCTTTTATGTTTATGTTGTTAAAAAAACTGTAACAGTTTATTTTTATGAGTATGTTGTTAAACGTAATTATTTTTTGAATGTTACTTTATAGTAAACATTTATATATCATAGGCACTCTAGCTTTAAGGATTCTAATTTTTGATGAAATTTTATGATATTTTTTCATAATGATAAACATAGGACCAATCTGTTTTATCTTCAAAATGTCTTATAAAATATTCCAATAATTTTTGATAATCTGAAATACAGGAGTTATCTCTCTTAACTTCAAATTCTCTTGTAAATATTTTGAATAATTTTTAGTGATAAGAATAACAGTATCAATCTACTTTGTCTTCAAATTCTCTAATAAAGTTTTCTGATAATGATTGCCAGCTGGAGAAAGGAAGTCTTAGATCAATCTAAACTATCGTTAAATTCCCTAATAATTTTTATGAAAATTTTGTATGTTTATGAACACAAAGCCAGTGTACCTTATCTTTAAATTCCATAATAATATTTTGTGATAGTTTTTGGTAAAAACTGCTCTATCTTTAATTCTGCAACAAAATTTTTTGTTAATTCTTGTTTCATGGAAATAAAAAGACAGTATATGTTACCTTTAAATTCTGTAATACAATTTCCTGATAATTTTTTAAATTAGATATGTAAAACCTACTATCTTCACATGGTATTTTCCGTTTAATACAACCAACAACAGAAGTTCTATATGTTCGATTTGTAAATAAATGTTAGAAAATCTTAAAATTTGTAATTTTTTGTGTGTTTCCGTATACAACATCGTCATTAATAAATAACTTTTTTGTTTTTATAATAATAATTATTATTATTTTGTTATTGCTGTTAATATTATTACATTTTTCAATAAGTTTATATTAATTTAATTTAGGAATTCATGTAATTTTCAATTCTTTTGCTATGGATTTTAGTTCTTTAGTTTTCAAAAGTTTTAAATTTTGCATCAAAGAAAAAATTATTATAGTTTTTTAGTTTGGAAGTTCTAGATCATATTCCCACGAAACTAACATAGTGATTTCTGGGCTATGAAAATCATTATTACTATATTTTTCATTCCTATATATTTTAGTTTAATACTTCCTTCTTCAAATAACTGAAAATCTCAAGCAGCAATTAATTTATTATATCTATCGGGTAAAATAATCTTAAATTTGTTATTGAGCAACATAAAATTTTTTTCGCCATATCTAGTATTTAAACATTCATATCCAGTAAATTTATACAAAAATACTATTCCCGTTGATATATGTTTTTAAATATTTTAGTTCTTACATTGTTTAGAATCTTAAGAAATGAAGATTTGTCTATTGATATATAGAACTAATTATTACATTTTTTATGTTTTAATTTGTAATTTTTTTTTTGCAAAGTTCTTACATTTTTTTGTAAACAACGTTTCTTAAATCGTTTGAAATATATAATTTCTTCATTTCCTTTTCAATCACTAGATTGAGTTAAATTCAATATAATGTGCTTGTTTGGAGAATGCTAGGACAGGGGGAGAAAAAAATCGGTAGTAGTTGAAGAAATCCGCCAGTAGCCCTCCTGCATGCCATATGAGGCACAACCGTCAGATTCTACCTGCAATGTCACTGAGAGAATGGTTGGATGTGGATATTTCTGTTGGAATTGTAGCGTTTCACTTGTGTTTCCATACTCACATACGTATTTATGGTCTAGACATACATATAGAGCAGTGTAAATGTACAGGCCAGATGACAGGCACACTCATGTTTATATTTTTGTACTGCAATTCATCTGATAAAATTATGTAGCTCATTTTCCTTTGAAACTGATCTAGGGTACGTGTCACACGACACCCATTCTAGTTCATTGTTGAATACTTCATGAAGTGTGGCCTTTTTTTCCCGAGGGCAGTCCATATTTGACTGAACATTCCGAGTTACTGAGCTGGTGACCGATAGACCAACAGAACCATGATGTATATACAAGGGTGACTCAAATAAAAACCTTAAATTTGTAATAACAAATCTAAATTTCGCGCTGTTATCCTGTAAGTTGGTAAGTATGCTACAGACAGCGTGCAGAATGGCCTCTAGGTGGCAGCATAGTCCAGATGCACACATACCTTCGCAGTATCAGTATAAAGATGGCCAAGTTAGGTGCGACGTGCACCAGGGTACAACAGCGTTCTGTTATTCAGTTTTTGCGTAGTGAAGGTGTGAAACTTATTGAAATTCATCGATGAATGAAGGTTCACTGTGGTAATGCATGTTGTCACAGCAGCAAGTCTACGAATGGAGTAGGAGTAGGATATTTTTGTATGTTTTGGCTCACTAGCTCACTTTGGTAAAAATTAAAAATTGCTCATTAACACTTGCATTTTTATTTTTCATAAAATTGATCTAATTATCCAGAACATACAAAAACATCCTACTATACCTTAAACCTAATAATAAAATAATATAATAATATTATAATAGCTATAATAAAAAATCATTTATTTTGCATACATTTCACATAGTTTAACGTAATCAAATAATTAAAATGAATTAGTTAACAAAGTACATTATTTAAAAAATTATATTGTGAATATAAGTAAATAATTAAAATGTATTTGTCAACACAAGTAATTTACACTGAAAATTTTATTTGATTTTCAAAAACTGCAAAACATCCTCACAATGTCCTACACAATTTTCTGTGTTTCAGACTCCTCTGACCCTATGTACACAGCACTACATGAAGACGAAGCTCTGAATTAAGAGAACCGCTTCTATTATGTGGGCTGTTATTAAGTACATAGGTGAGTGTGTTGGAAGTTTTAGCCAAATGGATACCACTCTGCACACAAATACGTTATAATGACCTTTGATATGCACACTCTCCTTGTTCAATGGTTGTGTGAAGTTTGCCTGAAGTAAAGGAGCTTGAAGAATTTATATATAGTTGGAGTTCTACTGACAAAGTATCTTCTAAATATCAACTTCTTCATCAATTTATTTAAGGTTCTAATTCATTATTTTCTTAACATTATTGAATTTTGAAATTGGACAACAAACGTGTACAATTGATGAATGCGATTTTGAACTACAAAATTAGAAATAAAGCTAGAGAAAATTACATCGAAAGTGAAGTATGTTTCCACATTGATTTCAATGAAACAAACATCAGTGCCATCTAGTAAGAGATATTCGAATCTAGTTAGTTCAAACTATTGTTCACAGATGTCTCTACTGTTCTGAAAGTGCAGCTTGAAACACATAAAATGCAACAAGTGGATAACATGAAACATATAAAATGCAACAAACCCAAATTTTTGTTTAAAAAATGGACAAACCGAATATTTTCTTGAAATTCGTTCATCTGGAAACTACAGTAGGCCATATACCGAATTTCACCAAAATTAGTTAATAAACTAAAAAGTTGATTTTCATGACTAAGCGTTTTTTGACTTTAGATTAAGTGTCGATTTCTCAGCCAAATATTAACCAATTTTAAAAATTAAAAGTGCTAACGTAATCTACATAAAAAGGGATATCTATAAAAATTATAATAAAACAAATCAGATATCAATTAATAATAAGATACTACAATTTTCAGTTTTTATTTTTTATATCTTACTTAAAATGTTGCAGAAATGAGTATAGGCATTAAGTTAACACTTTTATAAATTTGTTACCCATTTCATTCATTTATATAGAAGCAAATGTTAATAATAAATTTTTCAGTAAGTAATCTATGTCTTGCATCGTATGTAACATTCTTTTTGTCATACATAATTTTATAAGCAAGTATATCATTTGGAATTTTATCATTAAAAGTTGCACAAAGTTTCATAGTTGTTATCTGTGTAGTAACAACATTCTTTCTATGTGTCATATTGATTACATAAATTGAATAATTAGTTATAAAACTAACTGGACTAATAACAATATCACATTTTAGTAAAGTAATTCGTTTAAAATGTAAAATAGCATCACATGCTTTTAGAAAATTATTTGGCGGATTAATATTCCACATTTCTTGAGGAAAAACTTCATTTTTACAATTTTTAAACAAGTTTTCTGTAGTTTAACATGATCAGATAATGATGAATCAACCAACTGATTATTTTTATAATTTGTCTGAAATGCAACAAAAACAAAATATGGCATATCAAATCATGAAGAGATATGGTAATTTGTAATATCTAGTTCAAAACTTTTTTTATTATATAAGGCAGCAACTTCTTCTGTTTGATGTTCATAAAAAGAAATTACAATCTAGACATGAGGCAGATAAACAACTTCATTTAGCCGCAAAAGAAAGAATCTGTGCAAGTGATGCCAGTTTGAAAGAGAAAATTGCAGCAACAGCAGTTATAGGTATTATCTATGATAAAAGGATACGATGTATGGGAATTGATGTTGATGAAAATGGTTGATGTTTGCGAAATGTTTGTTATTATTTTTTTCTATTAAAATTTCTTTTATTTAAATGAATGTATACACAGTACAATTTACAAGATTACAAACAGCATTGACAGTAAAATATACATTGGAAGTACAACAACAAAATTATGTTTAAGAATGAGAGGACATCGATGTGATGCAAGAAATGGAAATCCAACATCTATTTCAGTTCATATGAGAAATTAAGGAACAGAAAATTTTCGAATTGAATATGTAAAATCAGTGGTAGTTTCATCAAGAAAAGAACTCAGAGTCGAAGAACAGAATGAAATAGAAAAATATGACAAGTAAATTTTATTGAATGTACTTTTAGCATATTCTTACAATCATGAGAAAACAAGAGACAAAGAGAAAAAACGCAGTTAGAAGACATTATTATCATAAACATATGCAAGATCCAGAATGGAATGAAAATAGAAATAAACTTAGAATGCAAATAAAACAAAGTAAAGAAAAGCTACCGAATGAAGCTTTTATGGAGTTATGTAGAATTGAAGTTTGAAAAGTCTTTATTAAGTTTTTAACTATATATTTGAATAACTTTAGAACTGATTATACCTTGCTACTTAGGAGCAAAACAAAACCAAAGTCAGTTAAATTAAAGTTAAATAATAAACAATTAAATGAAATTAAACCATTTTTAACAGATGTTCATAAAAGGAAAAAAGAAAAGAAAGTTGGTGGAAATTTACTTGATACATTAGCTATTCCTGTTGTTAAAAAATTATTGAATATTTAACAAAAAATAAAGATGGTAAAGGACTAACACAACATGAAGGTGGATTTTTAGCATTATTATTACCTGCATTACCTTATTTAGCAACAATTCGTTCTTTAACTGGTGGATCTGCAGCAGTTGCAAATGCAGTTATAAATAAGAAGAAAACTGATAAACAAATACAAGAACAAAGAAGACATAACTTAGAAATGGAAAAGAAAGTAGGTAATGGAATCAAGAAAACAAAAAAATAATTTTCGAAAAAATAATTGATAATATTTTAAGTAATTTTGATATAGAAGGGCTTACTAAAAAACTAAAAATTAAACACTTTCGTGGTGTATACATGACTGATGAATTGCTAAATAAACCATTTAAAATTGTAGTACTACATTCCTTTCCTGTACAACACATTTGAGATTCATGGAGAAACCTTGATGGTCATTTACAGCGATTTATCACGTCTGTTTTTCTGTGTCCTCTTTTGTGTTTGTATCGATCTTTGGGTACTAGTGTAGCAGCCCATTCTTCTCTACACCTGTAATCAAGAAAGCCGTTGAGGTTGGTATTTCTGGTCTTGCACGATCTTGCTGTTTCCTGAACTTTCGATAAATATCAGATTGCCTTTGAGCCAGGATTTCGACCCTGTCGTCTCGATACTTGCATTAAAAATGGACACTAGCCTGTATGCAGCTGGGAATTAAAGAATGCTCATCACGTTGTTGAAGACAGAGATTTTCGACGAATTTGTTTTCAACGTGAATCGGCCATCAAGTGTTCATATGCTGAATGTAACAGCTGGTACAATATTATAACGTAGAAAAATTTTCTCCACGAGGAATGGGAGCACAAACTTTCGTCCTACCTCTAAATTTTATAGTGAGCTTTTTGAAGGATGGATAATTCCTCATAGTAGGTGTTTTCCAAATCTGTATTCTACTGTGTGTCAGTTGATGAAATGGTTTTCAATAGTCCACAGTCGTCACCACAAGCAACGCAACGCATCGACAGAGGTTTCATGGTGAGAGATGTGTCTTAGGCGTAGACGCTGGGAATTGGAAGCTGAGTTTCCTAACAACTGTCCGAGTAATCACGGTTCCATGAAACTCAGCTCTGATAAGTGATGCACTGATTTTGCTCGTATTCCACATGGTTGTAGTACACACATAGGCTGCTCCAGTGTGAATCACTTGTCAGATGTTTTCGACAAATTGAGGATAAAAGTTTTACAATGCTGTTGAATAACATAAACGAGCCCACAATTCTGGGTACCATAGATTGTGCAAGCTCATGTGTGTCTATAGCTACAGTAATTACAGGCTTGTATGGGCACATGTTAAAGGCGTAGCCCTTCCTTCAACACAGGTTGAGTACTCATTTAACATCTTTTATTCCACAATCGTCATCAAATGTGCCACAGCTGTACGACTCGGGGCCAAAAAAGGACGACACACAAACATGCGCCTACAAATCTACACCTATATATTAAATTTGTCTTTCTCCTATGCTTCACTTGGGTATGAATGAAGGATTTAGTGCCTCTGTAATAATTAATTGAATCTAATTGGCTTGAATCAAATTTGAGAGTGAGTGGTATCACCCACGTAATATACAGATTATTTTGTTGGATTACTTGTGTGTCTCGAAAGCAAGCGTTCAGTACTGTGAAGTATGCAACGAAGTCACTTCTTTTCTGCGGGCTGATTCAGATAAGTTGTTTTCCTTTGTATCTTACAGAATAATGAGTGAAAGGAATGGCTGGCCCTGAGCAATGTGGGACTTAACATCTATGGTCATCAGTCCCCTAGAACTTAGAACTACTTAAACCTAAC
The DNA here is from genome assembly GCF_021461395.2 of Schistocerca americana. Lineage (NCBI taxonomy): Eukaryota > Metazoa > Arthropoda > Insecta > Orthoptera > Acrididae > Schistocerca > Schistocerca americana. Next base: position 693,440,547 of record NC_060130.1, read on the forward strand.
TAACCTAAGGACATCACACAACACCCAGTCATCACGAGGCAGAGAAAGTCCCTGACCCCGCCGGGAATCGAACCCGGGAACCCGGGCGCGGGAAGCGAGAGCGCTACCGCACGACCACGAGCTGCGGACAGTGAAAGGAATATTTATTTAGATAGGTAAATGAAAGAATCGCTGCTGTTCCTGCAGAGTTATGAAAATAGTTTATTTATAATTTTAATTAATGGAACTGCAGGTTCTTGGTGGATCATTGTATGCTGTATACACTAAATGAAACACTTATTTGTCTTTATTCACAAAAAATTAGTTTTGTACGACCTACGTTTCTGTCTGTAGGTCTGTTTTCCGCTACAGCGTAATCTTCAACCCTTACATCTACGTTTTTTATTGTAAGGCACAGATTTTTTTAAAAAAGATCTGTGTTTACTTCTTTCGCTCAGACAATAAATTCTCTCACTAAAGAATTTCTTTTCTTACAGATAGCTTATTGTTTTTTCCAGAGTTGACATCTGATTAAAATTTGTTAATAAGTGCGTTTAATATCTCAGTTTGTAAGTCCTGTTCGCAATAAATGGACAGAAAAACTAGGAACAAATCCTTGCCTCTTCTTTATAACATGATAGCCTTCCACGTAGGAGCTCCATGCGCAGGGTGGTCATAAAATCTCGACCTATTTCTACTAAATAATTAATGCATTTAAATAATACACATGTATGTTTATGGCAAATTTACAGGGTGGTCCATTGATAGTGACCGGGCCAAATATCTCACGCAATAAGCATCAAACGAAAAAACTACAAAGAACGAAACTCGTCAAGCTTGAAGGGGGAAACCAGATGGCGCCATGGTTGGCCCGTTAGATGGCGCTTCCATAGGTCAAACGGATATCAATTGCGTTTTCTTTAAATAGGAACCCCCATTTTTTAAAACATATTCGTGTAGCACGTAAAGAAATATGAATGTTTTAGTAGGACCACTTTTTAGCTTTGTGATAGATGGCGCTGTAATAGTCACAAACGTGCAAGTACGTGGTATCACGTAACTTTCCGCCAGTGCGTATGGTATTTGCTTCGTGATACATTACCCGTGTTAAAATGGACAGCCTACCAGTTGAGGAAAAAGTCGATATCGTGTTGATGTATGGCTGTTGTGATCAAAATGCCCAACGGACGTGTGCTATGTATGTTGCTCGGTATCCTGGACGACATCATCCAAGTGTCCGGTCCGTTCAAGTTATTTAAGGGAACAGGAAGTGTTCAGCCACATGTGAAACGTCAACCACGACCTGCAACAAATGATGATGCCCAAGCAGGTGTTTTAGCTGCTGTCGCAGCTAATCCACACATCAGTAGCAGACAAATTGCACGAGAATCGGGAATCTCACAAACGTCGGTGTTGAGAATGCTACATCAACATCGATTGCATCCGTACCATGTTTCTATGCACCAGAAACTGCATGGCGACGAGTTTGAACGTCGTGTTCAGTTCTGCCACTGGGCACAAGAGAAATGACGGGACGATGACAGATATTTTGCACGCGTTCTATTTAACGACGAAGCGTTATTCACCAACAGCGGTAATGTAAAGCGGCATAATATGCACTATTTGGCAACGGAAAATCCACGATGGCTGCGACAAGTGGAACATCAGCGATCTTGGCGGGTTAATGTATGGTGCGGCATTATGGGAGGAAGGATAATTGGCCCCCATTTTATCGATGGCAATCTAAATGGTGCAATGTATGCTGACTTCCTACGCAATGTTCTACCAATGTTACTACAAGATGTTTCACTGCATGACAGAATGACGACGTACTCCCAACATGATATATGTCCGGCACATAGCTTGCGTGCGGTTGAAGCGGTGTTGAATAGCATATTTCATGACAAGTGGATTGGTCGTCGAAGCACCATGCCATGGCCCGCACGTTCACCGGATCTGACGTCCCCAGATTTCTTTCTGTGGGGAATGTTGAAAGATATTTGCTATCCTGATCCACCGACAACGCCTGACAACATGCGACAGCGCATTGTCAATGCATGTGCGAACATTACGGAAGGCGAACTACTCTCTGTTGTGAGGAATGTCGTTACACGTATTGCCAAATGCATTGAGGTTGACATCATTTTGAGCATTTATTGCATGAATGTGGTATTTACAGGTAATCACGCTGTAACAGCATGCGTTCTCAGAAATGATAAGTTCACAAAGGTAGCTTACATGCATCACATTGGAACAACCGAAATAAAATGTTCAAACGTACCTACGTTCTGTATTTTCATTTAAAAAATCTCCTGTTGCCAACTGTTCGTCTACAATTGTGAGCCACATGTTTGTGACTATTACAGCGCCATCTATCACAAAGCGAAAAAATGGGTCGAACTAAATATTCATATTTCTTTACGTACTAAACGAATATGTAATAAAAAAGTGGGGGTTTCTATTTTAAAAAAACGCAGTTGATATCCGTTTGACCTATGGCAGCGCCATCTAGCGGGCCAACCATAGCGCCATCTGGTTTCCCCCTTCAAGCTAGACGAGTTTCGTTCTTTGTAGTTTTTTCGTTTGACTCTTATTTCGTGAGATATTTGACCCGGTCTCGATCAATGGACCACCCTGTATGCATACATTTTCATCACACTTCAGCATTGCCTCTGCCAATTAGGAAGCGTTGCCCCTGTTGTTGAAGACCAGACCTGAATACATTCTTACGCATAACTTCTGAATTAGCCCGACGATCCACCCCAGATTCGAGATCTCTGTGTGCTGAGACCTCTTATCTAGGTGATATACAGTTTTGACTTTCTTGTCTCATTGCCATACAGTGGTAGCGTGTGGTGGCCCGTTACTTCATATGCAGCAGTTATGTTTGTTAGCTTTTACGTAGGGGCAGAATGTTGCCTCAGTATACAAAATGTGAACGATGAGGTGTTCTTTATGCACTTCTATCATATAGTAACAGATTTTTTCGAGTTGCGTTATCTTTATGGTCTAATCTGTCAAGCACCTAACTGCGTTAAGTTTGAAATTTTCAGTGTCGTTGATTTGGGCACGTTTAACTAGTTGATGATAACGACGGGTTGATGCGTTCTGAGCTCTTGCTATTCTCCTCTGTTTCGCTGAACAGTCCCCTATGATACAGGACGTCTTCTGAACTCATTGTCAAGTAACCGAATGTTTGCCATTTTTGCTGCTGGCGTGTAAAATTTTCGAGTGGACTTCTGTTGTACCTCACCGGAATGGATTATAATTCGTATTATACAAATGCAGCCATTATTTCTTATAAATGGGTTAAGACTTTTTGAGTAATCTGTGCTATAGAAACCGGTCGTAAACTAAGCCCTTGGTGCGAAGACCAGAGTTATTGTCTTTAACAGATGCTCATTGTGGAACTTTTTCATCAGTTTTACTCGCTAAATTTTATAGTGTGTTCAAAACATTATCAGAAAGTAGTTGGCTAGCAGAATAAACGACAGGCTACGCATTATAGATGAAAAAGTGAGCTCAGAACACTAGTGACGAAGGTAGTGGTATGGCCATGGTTAGCCAGTGTGACCGTGCCGCCGATGGTAGCGCCGAAGCCGGCACGCAGCGTCAGAGTCCACTCGATGCTGTCATAGGTTGCAGGATGGAGCACGTTTCAGGCTGTGGATGACAATGGTACAGAAAGGAAGTCTCAGATTAGGTGTTTTTACCTCTAACTTACAAAATAATATTTGAATGCATTATTTATTTACAGTCATGCTCATAAATTAAGGATACTGCTGATACATGGGAAACCAACGCTCTAGTGAGCGTTTGAGGGTTTAAATCACCTCGAGGTATGACCATCCGGTGCATCTGACCTGCGGTCGTCGCGCTGTGGCGCTGGCAGAAGTCCACATACGCAGAGGTGTGTCGGTGCATGTCAGAGTACGGTGCAGCGAGTAAGTGTGCAGACGTTTTCAGGCGTGCTAATAGTTATTGTGTGCTGCAAATGGCTGAAAGAACACATATTGATGACGTTATGAGGGGTAGAGTACTAGGGTGACTGGAGGCTGGCCAAACTCAGCAGGTCGTAGCACGGGCCCTCCGTGTGCCGCAAAGTGTGATCTCTAGATTATGGCAACAATTCCAGCAGACAGGAAACGTGTCCAGGCGCTACAGTACGGGACGTCCACAGTGTACAACACCACAAGAAAATCAATATCTCACCATCAGTGCCCGCAGATGGCCACGGAGTACTGCAGGTAGCCTTGTTTGGGACCTTACCGCAGCCACTGGAACAGTTGCCTCCAAACACACTGTCTACAGACGGCTGAAGAGACATGGTTTATTCGCCCGGAGACCTGCACGGTGTATTCCACTGACCCCTGGTCACAGGGGAGCCCATAAAGCCTGATGTCAAGAACACAGTATATGGTCATTGGAACAGTGGTCCCAGGTTATGTTCACGGACGAGTCCAGGTATAGTCTGAACAGTGATTCTCGCCGGTTTTCATTTGGCGTGAACCAGGAACCAGATACCAACCCCTTAATGTCCTTGAAAGGGACCTGTATGGAGGTCGTGGTTTGATTGTGTGGGATGGGATTATGATTGGTGCATGTACACCCCTGCATGTCTTTGCCAGAGGAACTGTAACAGGTCACGTGTACCGGGACGTCATTTTGCACCAGTATGTCCGCCTCTTCAGGGGTGCAGTGGATCCCACCTTCCTCCTGATGGATGATAACACATGGCCTCACCGAGCTGCCATCGTGGAGGAGTACCTTGAAACAGAAGATATGAGGCGAATGGAGTGGCCTGCCTGTTCTCCAGACCTAAACCCCATCGAGCACGTCTGGGATGCTCTCGGGAGACGTATCGCTGCATGTCTTCAAACCCCTACGTCACTTCAGGGTCTCAGACAGGCACTGGTGCAAGAATGGGAGGCTATACCCCAGCAGCTGGTCTACCACCTGATCCAGAGAATGCCAACCCGTTGTGCGGCCTGTGTACGAGTGCATGATGATCATATCCCATACTGATGTCGGGGAACATACGCAGGAAACAGTGGCGTTTTGTAGCACTTATGTTTCGGGACGGTTTTCTTAACTTATCACCAATATTGTGGATGTACAGATCTGTGTCATGTGTGTTCCCTATGTGCCTATGCTATTAGCGCCAGTTTTGTGTAGTGCCATGTTGTGTGGCACCACATTCTACCATTGTCCTTAATTTATGAGCATGAGTGTAGATAGATAACTGTAAGCAAAGTTATTCATCCTGTAAAGTTAGCTACATAGTGTATTCAGTTATTTTCCACAAAGTTACAGCAACATCTACATCTACGGGATTACCCTGCTATTCACAATTAAGTGTCTGGGAGAGGGTTCAATGAACCACCTTCAAGCCGTCTCTACCGTTCCACTCTCGAACGGCGTGCGGGAAAAACGAGCACTTAAATTTTTCTGTGCGATACTTGATTTCTCTTATTTTATCGTGCTGATCATTTCTCCCTATGTAGGTGGGTGCCAACAGAATGTTTTCGCAATCGAAGGAGAAAACTGGTGACTGAAACTCTATGAGAAGACCCCGTTGCAACGAAAAACGCCTTTGTTTTAATGATTGCCACTCCAACTCACGTATCACGTCTGTTCAACTATATCCGCTATTTCGCGGTAATACTAAACGAGCCGTCCTTGTTTGAAGTTTTTCGATGTCATCCGTCAGTCCCACCTGATGCAGATCCCACACCGCACATATTTTATCATCTTTTAATGTTATAATACTCGTTTTTAATTAGAGTAATGTGTATCCATCAAGGACGGGTACTCAGTGTCGCGCCGTCCTGTAGACGCATAAAAGATAATATCGGGGTAAATGACACACATAATAGATTACGAGTAGTCCCTTTCCTATGTATAGTCAGATAAGTTTTTACGTGACACAGCTTGAATATGACTGTAATAGATATTCGTATTGTTCATTCTGGGTGTTTCATCATTTTAGTGACATTAAAATAAAAAGCATACAAGTTTTCACAAAACTTCGTTTTAAGAGCATTTCGTAAAATCAGTATCGCCAAGAACCACTTCTGTTAATTCTCACTTGTACACACCCACACACGTGTGTGTGTGTGTGTGTGTGTGTGTATGTGTGTGTGTGTGTGTGTGTGTGTGTGTGTGTGTGACTGACGGAAGGTTTATAAAAAGAAAAATAATGTGTTGATGTTGTTGTTGTGGTCTGCAGTCCAGAGACTAGTTTTATGTAGCACTCCATGCTACTCTATCCTGTGCAAGCTTCTTCACCTCCCAGTACATACTGCAACCTACATCCTTCTAAATCTGTTTAATGTATTCATCTCTTGGTCTCCCTCTATGATTTTTACCCCCCACGCTGCCCTCCAATACTAAATTGGTGATCCCTTGATGCCTCAGAAAATGTCCTACCAACCAGTCCCTTCTTCTAGTTAAGTTGTGCAACAAATTTCTCTTCCCTCAAATTCTATTCAATACCTCCTCATTAGTTATGTGATCTACCCATCTAATCTTCAGCATTCTTCCGTAGCACCACGTTTCGAAAGCTTCTATTCTCTTCTTGTCTAAACTATTTATCGTCCATGTTTCACTTCCATACATTGCTACACACCATACAAATACTCTCAGAAACGACTTCCTGACACTTAAATCTATACTCGATGTTAACGTCTTTCTCTTTCAGAAACGCTTTCCTTGCCATTGCCAGTCTACATTTTATATTCTCTCTACTTCGACCATCATCAATTATTTTGCTCCCCAAATAGCAAAACTCATTTACTACTTTAAGCGTCTCATTTCCTAATCTAATTCCCGCAGCATCATACTACTAGCTCACTCATTTGCTACATAGTTTAATTCTTAATTTCTTTGCGTGTTTTTGGTACTTGCATTGTTTAATTCATAAATTTCGGGCGTATTATAGTATTTGAGAGTTGTAGCATCGCGTTTTAGTACCTGAATAGTGTAAATTCGCGTAGTCGTTAGTCTTCTGTTTTTGTTTTGACCTGCCAGTGTCGGTTGGTCACAGTCAGTGTGCTCCCTGCCGTCGTTGGATAAGCAGCTGCAGCAGCAAGTCGTATACTCCTAGCTCACTCATTTGTTACATAGTTTAATTCTTAATTTCTTTGCGTGTTTTTGGTACTTGCATTGTTTAATTCATAAATTACGGGCGTATTATAGTATTTGAGAGTTGTAGCATCGAGTTTTAGTGCCTGAATAGTGTAAAATCGCGTTGTCTCCTTCCGCCGCCGAGCAGTGTGTCAGCAGTGCGCAAGTAGCAGCATTACTGCATTTACTAGGCAATCTTGTATTTTAATAACCGTTTAAATTTTGTGTCTTTTTGTTTGCGCTCTCTGTAGATTAGTTCAGACGTTCTTTGCACAACAGTTTTTAGCATGGATAGGGACTGCAACTGCTGTATTCGGATGCAGGCTGAGTAGGCATCCCTTCACTCCCAGCTTCAGGCAGTGTTGGCTTCGGTCACACAGCTTGAGGCTGTTGCCAATGGGCTTCACTGTGGGGTTCCGGATGGGGGTTTGTCGGGGACGGCCAGCTCGTCCCACGCATCCCCCGGTTGGACTACGACTGTGGTTTCCTGGGATACTGCCCGCATTGAGGCTGATCCCTCACCTGTGGTAGAGTGGGAGGTCGTCTCAAGGTGTGGCTGGGGGCGAAAGACATTCCGGAGGGCTGAACGGAAGGCCTCTCCAGTTTGTCTGACGAACCGGTTTCAGGCTCTGTCTCAGGCTGATACTGATCTTCGGCCTGACATGGCTGCTTGTCCTGTTCCAGAGGTTGCCCCTCAGTCTGCAAGATCTGGGCGGTCGCAGAGGGTGGGCTTACTGGTAGTTCGGAGCTCCAACGTCACGCGCGTAATGGGGCCCCTTAGGGATACGGCAGCAAGAGAGGGGAAGAAAACCAAAGTGCACTCCGTGTGCATACCGGGGGGAGTCATTCCAGATGTGGAAAGGGTCCTTCCGGATGCCATGAAGGGTACAGGGAGCACCCATTTGCAGGTGGTCGCTCATGTCGGCACCAATGATGTGTGTCGCTATGGATCCGATGATATCCTCTCTGGCTTCCGGCGGCTATCTGATTTGGTGAAGACTGCCAGTCTCTCTAGCGGGATGAAAGCAGAGCTCACCATCTGCAGCATCATCGACAGGACTGACTGCGGACCTTTGGTACAGAGCCGAGTGGAGGGTCTGAATCAGAGGCTGAGACGGTTCTGCGACCGTGTGGGCTGCAGATTCCTCGACTTGCGCCATAGGGTGGTGGGGTTTCGGGTTCCGCTGGATAGGTCAGGAGTCCACTACACGCAACAAGCGGCTACACGGGTAGCATGGGTTATGTGGCGTGGGCTGGGCGGTTTTTTAGGTTAGATGGCCCTGGGCAAGTACAGAAAGGGCAACAGCCTCAACGGGAGCAGGGCAAAGTCAGGACATGCGGGGACCAAGCAGCAATCGGTATTGTAATTGTAAACTGTCGAAGCTGCGTTGGTAAAGTACCTGATAGAAAGAACCGAAGCCGAAATCGTTATAGGTACAGATAGCTGGTTGAAGCCAGAGATAAATTCTGCCGAAATTTTTACAAAGGTACAGACGGTGTTTAGAAAGGATAGATTGCATGCAACCGGTGGTGGAGTGTTCGTCGCTGTTAGTAGTAGTTTATTCTGTAGTGAAATAGAAGTGGATAGTTCCTGTGAATTATTATGGGTGGATGTTACACTCAACAACCGAGCTAGGTTAATAATTGGCTCCTTTTACCGACCTCCCGACTCAGCAGCATTAGTGGCAGAACAACTGAGAGAAAATTTGAAATACATTTCACATAAATTTTCTCAGCATGTTATAATCTTAGGTGGAGATTTCAGTTTACCAGATATAGACTGGGACACTCAGATGTTTAGTACGGGTTGTAGGGACAGAGCATCGAGTGACATTATACTGAGTGCACTATCCGAAAATTACCTCGAGCAATTAAACAGAGATCAGACTCGTGGAGATAACATCTTGGACCTATTGATAACAAACAGACCCGAACTTTTCGACTCTGTATGTACAGAACAGGGAATCAGTGATCATAAGGCCGTTGCAGCATCCCTGAATATGGGAGTTAGTAGGAGTATAAAAAAAGGGAGGCATGTTTATCTGTTTAGCAAGAGTAATAGAAGGCAAATTTCAGACTACCTAACAGATCAAAACGAAAATTTCTGTTCCGACACTGCCAATGTTGAGTGTTTATGGAAAAAGTTCAAGGCAATCGTAAAATGCGTTTTAGACAGGTACGTGCCGAGTAAAACTGTGAGGGACGGGAAAAACCCACCGTGGTGCAACAACAAAGCTAGGAAACTACTGCGAAAGCAAAGAGAGCTTCACTCTTAGTTTAAACGCAGCCAAAACCTCTCAGACAAACAGAAGCTAAACGATGTCAAAGTTAGCGTAAGGAGGGCTATGCGTGAAGCGTTCAGTGAATTCGAAAGTAAAATTCTATGTACCGACTTGACAGAAAGTCCTAGGAACTTCTGGTCTTACGTTAAATCAGTAAGTGGCTCGAAACAGCATATCCAGACACTCCGGGATCATGATGGCATTGAAACAGAGGATGACACGCGTAAAGCTGAAATACTAGACACCTTTTTCCAAAGCTGTTTCACAGAGGAAGACCGCACTGCAGTTCCTTCTCTAAATCCTCGCACAAACGAAGAAATGGCTGACATCGAAATAAGAGTCCAAGGAATAGAAAAGCAACTGGAATCACTCAACAGAGGAAAGTCCACTGGACCTGACGGGATACCAATTCGATTCCACACAGAGTACGCGAAAGAGCTTGGTTGGTTGGTTGTTTTGGGGGAAGAGACCAAACAGCGAGGTCATCGGTCTCATCGGATTAGGGAAGGAAGTCGGCCGTGCCCTTTCAAAGGAACCATCCCGGCATTTGCCTGGAGAGATTTAGGGAAATCACGGAAAACCTAAATCAGGATGGCCGGACGCGGGATTGAACCGTCGTCCTTCCGAATGCGAGTCCAGTGTGCTAACCACTGCGCCACCTCGCTCGGTGCGAAAGAGCTTGCCCCCCTTCTAACAGCCGTGTACCGCAAGTCTCTAGAGGAACGGAAGGTTCCAAATGATTGGAAAAGAGCACAGGTAGTTCCAGTCTTCAAGAAGGGTCGTCGAGCAGATGCGCAAAACTATAGACCTATATCTCTGACGTCGATCTGTTGTAGAATTTTAGAACATGTTTTTTGCTCGAGTATCATGTCGTTTTTGGAAACCCAGAATCTACTATGTAGGAATCAACATGGATTCCGGAAACAGCGATCGTGTGAGACCCAACTCGCTTTATTTGTTCATGAGACCCAGAAAATATTAGATACAGGCTCCCAGGTAGATGCTATTTTTCTTGACTTCCGGAAGGCGTTCGATACAGTTCCACACTGTCGTCTGATAAACAAAGTAAGAGCCTACGGAATATCAGACCAGCTGTGTGGCTGGATTGAAGAGTTTTTAGCAAACAGAACACAGCATGTTGTTATCAATGGAGAGACGTCTACAGACGTTAAAGTAACCTCTGGCGTGCCACAGGGGAGTGTTATGGGACTATTGCTTTCCACAATATATATATAAATGATCTAGTAGATAGTGTCGGAAGTCCCATGCGGCTTTTCGCGGATGATGCTGTAGTATACAGAGAAGTTGCAGCATTAGAAAATTGTAGCGAAATGCAGGAAGATCTGCAGCGGATAGGCACTTGGTGCAGGGAGTGGCAACTGACCCTTAACATAGACAAATGTAATGTATTGCGAATACATAGAAAGAAGGATCCTTTATTGTATGATTATATGATAGCGGAACAAACACTGGTAGCAGTTACTTCTGTAAAATATCTGGGAGTATGCGTGCGGAACGATTTGAAGTGGAATGATCGTATAAAATTAATTGTTGGTAAGGCGGGTACCAGGTTGAGATTCATTGGGAGAGTGCTTAGAAAATGTAGTCCATCAACAAAGGAGGTGGCTTACAAAACACTCGTACGACCTATACTTGAGTATTGCTCATCAGTGTGGGATCCGTACCAGATCGGGTTGACGGAGGAGATAGAGAAGATCCAAAGAAGAGCGGCGCGTTTCGTCACAGGGTTCATCTGGTTTCTGTACAAATTGTAAATAGCCTTTCGCTCCCTGTATTTTACCTCTGCCAGCTTCAGTATGTGAAAGAGAGTATTCCAGTCAACATTGTCAAAATTTTTCCCTAAGTCTACAAACGCTATAAACGTAGTTTTGCCTTTTCTTAATCTATTTTCTAAGTTAAGTCGTAGGTTCAATATTGCATCATGTGTTCCAACATTTCTACGGAATCCAAACTGATCTTCTCCGAGGTCGGCTTGTACCAGTTTTTCCATTCGCCTGTAAAGAATTCGTGTTAGTATTTTACAGCTGTGGCTTTTTAAACAGATAGTTCGGTAATTTTCACATCTGTCAACACCTGATTTCTTTGGGAATGGAATTATTATATTCCTCTTGAAGTCAGAGGGTATTTCGCCTGCCTCATACATCTTGCCCACAAGAACATCGAGTTTTATTAGGCCTGGCTCTCCCAAGGCTGTCAGTAGTTCTAATGGAATGTAGTCTACTCCCTGGGCCTTGTTTCGACTCAGGTCTTTCAGTGCTCTGTCAAACTCTTCACGCAGTATCGTATCTCCCATTTCATCTTCATCTACATCCTCTTCCATTTCCATAATATTGTCCTCAAGTACATCGCCCTTGTATAAACCCTCTATATACTCCTTCCTCCTTTCTGCTTTCCCTTCTTTGCTTAGAACTGGGTTTCCGTCTGAGCTCTTGATATTCATACAAGTCTTTCTCTTTTCTCCAAAGGTCTCTTTAATTTTCCTGTAGGCAGTATCTATCTTACCCCTAGTGAGATAAGCCTCTACGTCCTTACATTTGTCCTCTAGCCATCCCTGCTTAGCCATTTTGCACTTCCTGTCGATCTCATTTTTGAGACGTCTGTATCCCTTTTTGCCTGCTTCATTTACTGAATTTTTATATTTTCTCCTTGCATCAATTAAGTTCAATATTTCTTCTGTTACCGAAGGAGTTCTACTAGCCCTCGTCTTTTTACCTACTTGATCCTCTGCTGCCTTCACTACTTCATCTCTCAAAGCTACCCATTCTTCTTCTACTGTATTTCTTCCCCCCATTCTTGTCAATCGTTCCCTAATGCTCTCCCTGAAGCTCTCTACAAGCTCTGGTTCTTTCAGGTTATCGAGGTCTCATCTCCTCAAATTCCCTCCTTTTTGCAGTTTCTTCAGTTTTAATCCACAGTTCATAACCAATAAATTGTGATCAGAGTCCACATCTGGCCCTGGAAATGTCTTACAATTTAAAACCTGGTTCCTGAATCTCTGTCTTACCATTAAATAATCTATCTGAGACCTTCCAGTATCTCCAGGCTTTTTCCACGTATACAACCTTCTTTCATGATTCTTGAAACAAGTGTTAGCTACGATTAAGTTATGCTCTGTGCAAAATTTTACCAGGCGGCTTCGTCTTTCATTCCTTACTCCAATTCCATATACACCTGCTACGTTCCCTTCTCTTCCTTTTCCTACTATCGAGTTCGAGTCACCCATGACTATTAAATTTTCGTCTCCATTCACTATCTGAAAAATTTCTTTTATCTCATCATACATTTAATCAATCTCTTCGTCATCTGCGGAGCTAGTTGGCATATAAACTTGGTCTGCTGTGGTAGACGTGGGCTTCGTATCTATCTTGGCCACAATAATGGATTCACTATGCTGTTTGTAGTAGCTTACCCGCATTCCTATTTTCCTATTCATTATTAAACCTACTCCAGCATTATCCCTACTTGAATCTGTATTTATAATCCTGTACTCACCTGACCAGAAGTCTTGCTCTTCCTGCCACCGAACTTCACTTATTCCCACTATATGTAACTTTGACCTATCCGTTTCTCTTTTTAAATTTTCTAACCTACTGGCCCGATTAAGGGATCTGACATTCCATGCTCCGATCCGTAGAATTCCAGTTTTCGTCCTCCTGATACCAACGTCCTCCTAAGTAGTCCCAGCCCGCTGATCCGAATGGGGGACTAGTTTACCTCCGGAATGTTTTATCCAAGAGAACGCCATCAACATTTAATCATACAGTAAAGCTGCATGCCCTCGGGAAAAATTATGGCGATAGTTCCCCCTTGCTTTCAGCCGTTCGCAGTGCCAGCACAGGAAGGCCGTTTTGGTTGGTGTTACAAGAACAGAGTAATCAATCATCCAGACTGTTGCCCTTGCAACTACTGAAAAGCCTGCTGCCCCTCTTCGTGTGCCGGCCGTGATGGCTGTGCGGTTCTAGGCGCTTCAGTTCGGAACCGAGCGACTGCTACGGTCGCATGTTAGAATCGTGCCTCGGGCATGGACGTGTGTGATGTCCTTAGGTTAGTTAGTTGTAAGTAGTTCTAAGTCTAGGAGACTGATGACCTCAGATGTTAAGTCCCATACTGCTCAGAGCCATTTTTTTCACCCTCTTCGTGTTGATATGCAGTTCAAAAATGTCTAAAAGTCGAGCAAATTCCATGTTAGGTAAGTCTAACCAATATGGTAACAGTCCAGTCCACTTTCTTTCCTCAAAAGTACTGCAAACAGAGTGTCGACAAAAATATGGAAACACAGCAAGAAATGCATGCTTGAATATAAATACAGATCTTAGCTAAGCCTGCGGGACAGCACTGTTGTATTTGACTACGAACGGCACCTTTGCAGTGTCTTCAATACGTTGCAAGTATCAGTCGTAACAACAGTGTTCTGTGTAGCTGTGAGTGCATTACGTCGCAGCTAAGTGAATTCGAACGTAGGAAAATTGTTGGCGCTTGTTTAGGGGGTGCTTCTGTAGCCAGCGAAGCCGAAGTATTTGACGTTCCAAGATTTATACCGCATACAGGGAAAGCGGAAAAACGTCATCCGCTGAATCACAATTCAGATGAAAGTATGTGTTGAATGATTCTGACAGACGATCATTGAAGAGGATTTTGACATAAAACAAAGGGATTACAGCTGCGCAAATCACTGCAGAACTGAATGTTGCACTCGCAAATTCTGTCAACACCAAAACAACACGAAGGGAGCTTCATAAGCAGGGGACTGCAGGGTGGGAAAGAATTGCAAAACCACCCAATAGTGATGCGAATTCGCGTAACAGGAAAACAGGGTGCCGAAGCTATAAAACTTGGACTATACAGCAGTGAAAGAAATTCATTTGGTCGATTGAATTTTGTTTGACATTGTTTCCAGCTTCTGGCCAAGTTCACGTCTACGTACACAGTCCGAAGATTAGGATACAGAGTGCTTGCTGTCAAGAGTGAAACATGACGGGGATACGGTGATGATTTCTTCGGCGATATCGTGGTATTTGACGGACTCCATGGCTAATCTGCAACGTCGCCTTACTCCCAATATGTGAGCATTTTTCTGATCCGGTCCAATCGTTGGTACAATGTTTGTTCCCCAATGGTGATGCTGTGTTCCGAGATGATAGGGCCCCTGCTCACACAGCTCGCATCGTCCACGACAGGTTTTGTGAGCACGACGATGAATAGTCGCTTCTCCACTGGCCACCACAATTATCAGATCTCAGTATTATTGAGCCTTTGTGGTCTTCTTTGAAGGGAAGCGTGTGTAGCCTCTATCACCCTCTACCAATGTTACCTGAAGTTGTCACTAATTTGCAAGAAGAATGATATAAGATTCCCTTTAAGAACGTACAGGACCTGTATTGAATGTCAACGACTTTCTTACACTGTATTACGCATGCTTATGATGTGTGTTTTATGTGCATCCATATTTGTGACCAACCCCGTATTTTTAACTGCAACTCTCTGCATTAGCAGCCGGGACACATTAACACCAGAGATGCAGAACATCATTTCCATTCTATGTTGAACTGGAGGCCGCGTTTTCCGTTAACTATCTTTTGTTATTGAATTATGCGATAAATCAGGTGAACAAAAAAATGTTAGTACCATTATTACGGAATTTTCATCAACCAGAGAAGACTGAAGTTCCTTACATATAACTACATACTATTGTAAGCATTTTAAATATTAATTGACTTTAAGCCATATTTCTGTGACCACTCCTCATTAGAAGGAGAAGTTAAAGGCAAAGCAGGAAATGTTTTTGTGATTTTACCAGTGGCGGACTAAGCCCGTTGGAGTCCCGGAGCGCCGAAACTAAAAGGCAGCCCCGGCTTGTTTTGAGACAGATGTATATTTATTTACATTTTAAAAGAATGAATAACATAGATCTAATGGCTGACAAAAAGATCAAGTATTTAAAACGAATGTACTCTACACTGAAGTAATTGTAACACACACAGCCGAAAAATATAAAACACCCACAAGGACTGTGTTCAGTTGTACCGGGGAATGTGCATACTGAGGGGTTGTACTGTCAGTGATCCATTTGTCATTGTCATCGGCGATGAGATGGCGCTCAGAAGGCTAGTCTGTGCATCTTCTGTCCTTGCTTCGAAGGCAGTAAGTATGCTGAATCGGAGGCGAATAGTGTTTGCAACATTCATTCAAGGATGAACCAAGCCCCATCGACGAGTACGTACTTCTGCTGAACAATTGCAGCCGTTTGAACGGGGTCGCATTGTGGGCCAGCTGGAACCTGAATGGTCGTATCGGCGGATTGTAACACATGTTATGCACATATATCGGCGGTGTGTTGTTGCTTTCAGCTCTGGTGTGTGGAACACTCACAACTGTAAACAAAGTGCTGGACGTTCGCGTAGTACGGACAAACAATTATTCAGCTTCAATACTTATTAAAATATCATATGTTGAAAAGATTAGGTGGTACCGATTCACAAAAATCTGTGAAACATCTCCAACAGTTGTATCTGACTTAATAAAATCAAACTGACACTGAATTGAGTTTTGTGGCCAAACATTATACAATGCGAATGGTATTACTTTTATGTAACTATCAATCAGTTGGTTGTACTGAGTTCGAAACAATCAGCTGTAGTAAATACTTTCATATTTAGCACACAATTCCAATGTAACAAACTCCTCATGACTTCTTTTGTGCTATTTCTTGACCAATTATCTCATTTACAAACTTACTTCCTAAATGGCGTTTAGGTCATAGGCTAAACTAACAACGTTGTTTGTGCCTCAACAGTAATCATTTAGAGAGTGAACATTAACTTTCTTTACAGTTCTACCTCACGCTACTTTATGAAGAGGAATTGACATTTTATATACACAATTAATGCCATGCACATATGAAAAAAAATTCCTTTAGTTTATACGGATATTTTAGAAATCAACTGTTTCCATGCTATTCCTTCTGCCAGAAGTCGTGTGAATACAACCGGCAACTTGCTACGAACCTCCGTCGGTAGGAAAATAAATTTAGTCGTCAGTACTACCACCACAAATCAGAAAGCGGCGCATATCCTCATGAAATACTAAGAGTGATTATTAATAAAACTGTGATGCTTGCGGTAAACACTAATCTAAATCCTGAATCCATCATTTAAGTGTTTATGGAAGTTTAATTATAACATTGATGTAAATCTTGAATCATCGAGTTTGATCTTCTAACACTATGCATGTATTGGTCCATGAATAACACATGAATATTATATTTTATAGACACTGACTTAATAGCACAGATCAATGAACGATTTATTTGAAAAAAAAGAAAAACAGACTACTGTTGCCACCAACGTATTCGTGGGTAATATTGGTTGAGTAAATGTTTAAAATGTTTAATTACTGTTGGAAATAGCAGTTTAATTAGACTGTTGTAACTTCAAAACATTCGAGTAAAAACAAGAATGAGAACTGAGTACACTACGTTTCTATGAACATAAGAAGAAGGAAGTCACCATATCAGTATGATCTGAAAGAAATTATTAGTCATTTTAAAGGTGATGGTGATGGTTAGTCATAGTATTTCCCTGAATTTAACATGACAGGGAAAGAAAGAAGTATGTAGTCAGTTGCGTGAAGCGCATGTTACGGAAAGAGATAAGCGATCTATTGCGTTACTGTGCAAGCTTACTACGTCTGCAATTATTCTGCGTGATGTTGCCGTACTTGGTGTTGGTGCAAGCGCTAGTACTGACTGGCACGGAGCAGCTGTTGCAAATGCGGGGTGTACCCATATTCCCAGACGCGATGGCGAGAGATATAGCTAAGTCTCGAGAACTGATACCAAACTCTCACGACCTGGCGTAAGGCCCAAGTCCAAATGGGATTATCAAAGTCGCTGCAGTCCTGAGAGTAGCGTCGAGCGCGAAGTCTTCATGAAACTCCCAGAATCTCCCTCCAGAAAGGCCCCTCAGCTCCCTTCAGCCCTCGGTGTGTCCGCTTGGCACACTTAATTCGGCCAGTCTCCGAAAAGGCTTAAATATCTCTCCAATGAGAAGAGTGGCGTCGAGCCAGCTGTCTCGCGCCAACAATTTGGAAACCAGAAAGCTGATCAGAAACATGCTATCGTAACGGGAAGAGGCCCAAAACACCATTCTCTGCGTATTCTTGTGAATTTATGTATGTTTTGGACTGTTCTTCTTACGGAAAACTGAAGTGCAAATTTTCTCAGGTGCAGATGTGGTAATATATCAGAATCTGGAAGGCTGTCCAGTAACACCACAAAACGGTAGTTTCATCAAGTGGTCGCTCGAACACTCTGTGGCAGTTTAGTAATTTAGAATATGTGCCTCTCCATATTCCTAAGACTTCCATCTCTTATTGTCCGAACTGGATTCTCGGTCCACCTGTCCAGTGGAAAGCATTTGTCCTGGTCGAGTGTCGAAATATGCTGGCATGACCGACGTGTGTTTACTCCTCCCAGTGAGGTGAACTCAGTCTCTGAGCTGCATTTAGTGTTCTTGGCCCGTGGGAAAGACTGGTTCATTCTCGAAGTAGAAGGTTCCTGTGAACCGAAAGCTACGAAGTAGAGAAGGTCTGTAAACCTCAAGTAATAACAGGTTTCCTCAGTATCAGTGTAGAGTTGGAATAAAAGTGTATTGCAGCCCATGACCATTTATGTAGTTAAGCGTTAAAACAAATTGATCAAGGAAAGCAGATATCGAATGAGAGAATGAAGGTTGCAGGCAAGACGTATGCAGACGACTAAATAAACAGGAATAAGAATGTGGGAAGCAATCCTGGCACAGGCCTATGTCTCACATCGTACTAGCTCTTAAAACTGTCGCCAGGAGAAGTTTCATCAACAATTTTGATGAGACCTTTGCAAAAATTTTCCTCAAGCCAGAACTTAACAGAGGCGAGAATAAAATCCCAGAAGATTAGGAGAATATAGATGGAAAATTTTTGTATCCCTGAAAAACTTACTTATTGATCCAATTCGCTCCACATTCGCTCTTTCACTGAAGACGTTGTGGAATAAAGTAAAAACATGAAAATACTGTCTCATTGAAATTGCCAAGAATCGTTCCACCTAGCCATTCTCTGCGTCATGGTCATAAAGTTCCAAAAACAAAACTGATTCACCTATACAATAAACTAGGATTACTGACACCAAACAATAAATTGCACATGAAAATGTGCGGTCAAAATGTATGAACTATTTAGGAGTTGGTTGTTTTAAATTGTTGTAACTGTCGAGTTACTATCACTAGCGTGACAACGTGTAGATAACCATAGTGACAAACATGCAAATAACGGAACTGACATGAATATGTACTTACAGTGACATAAATGTACAGGAAAACAAACATTTGAGTTGATAATTATACCTACAAATTGTGTCGACTGCAGCTGTCTAAGGGTGAGCATAAACACGTTGTGTTTACGTAATGGTAAAATGTTCATGACATCTTTGCGAATATGTATGTTCCGAATCATTACTACAAAATAAACCACACAAGAACAGTTTGTACTTGTTCGTGGTGTTCACTGTAGAGACGTGTCATCACATGTCAGAACAAAATGTACAGTAGACAGCACTCTCAATAACATGACATGTGTAGCACAAAACGAGCAAACGCAGATTATGTACAGGCCATTGCTATAAAACATGAGGGATGCATTTTACAATGCGAAGAAAATCAAAATGTATTCAGAACATTACAATGAAACGAGTAACATATATGTTCATTTGAGGGTCAAATGTGTTACAAACATAACAAAAAATATACCTGAGACAAGAATGCAATATGTAGAAATGAATATCGGAAACAAATCAAAATGTACAAAAACATAAGAGAGTAACTGTAAAATCTAGAAGACTGTGTAACAGTAAGTATTTTGAAAGAGAATTTTAGACGTGTATTATAAAAATGTAGACCTGTAAAACGTTTAAAAACACAACAAATGCAGTATACACTGCCGCACGTAGATGTTCATACGAGTGCCTGTGTTTGGGGTAACATTTCACCAATTTACGACGCTTTGTTTCGCGAGGAAGGCACACGCAATTATCGTGATTTGAAAGAACTCACGCTCACTGCACATTGATGACGGTGCGTGACACGTTCAGGAACAGTGTTTTTGGAAAAAAGACGCGAGAGGCTGGGATCGCCATAACGTAATGACACATGGAAAGCTTTCAGACGCCCTTCCGACACCGGCATCGTTTGTTGCCGTGGCATCTTTTAAGCGTACCCTGAATATGTGGCAGCAAGGAGGTCAGTAACGTCTATGCAGAGTTGAAAGAAGATGAGGATATGTGTTATAGGCTGTTTTTGTATAATCAAGCACGTGAATGTGAGTCGCAACGCATAATCTCTAACACAGGTCTTGCCAGGAGACAAAGATGGTGTTCTAAGATGCTGAAAGCGATGGCAAATCTGTATTCACATTGTTCTTTCCCTTATGATAAAAGTTAGCCATACTAATTGGAAATCGGGCGTCGCCGCTCTGCATGACGAGTAACAGAAGTATGTTTTCAGCGTGCGGTAAACTGGTTGCCTTAGTAGTTTTGTTTCAACTGCAGCTGACTAGTGGAAGGTAGAGCTTCTGAGCCTCTTGTTGTGACTCAGGAACAATGAAACGCCATAGGCGCGTGACCTGCCGCCGGCTTCTTTTACATCTACGTATATACTTCGCAGGCCACCGTACGGTGCGTGGCGGAGGGCACTCTGTACCACTACTAGTCAGTTCCTTTCTTGTTCCACTCGTAAATAATGCGAGGAAAAAATGACTGTCTATATGCCTCCGTATGAGTCCTAATTTCCCGTATCTTATATTCGAGGTAATTATGCGCACTGTACGTTGCAACAGTAGAACTCCTTTCATAAGTCAACTTCAAATTCGGGTTCTCTAAATTATCTCAATGTGTTCCTCGAAAAGAATGTCGACTTCCCTGCAGGGAATCCCATTCAAGTGCCCGAAGCATGTCCGTAACACTTACGTTCTGTTCTAATCTACCGGTAACGCAGGCCTCTGAATGTCTTCGATGTCTTCCTTCATTACAACCTGGTACGGTTCCCAAACACTAGAGCAGTACTCACGAATAGGTCACACCAGCGTCCTATACGCGGTCTCCTTTACAGATAAACTACACTTTCCTAAAATTCTTCCAATAAACCGAATTCTACCATTCCATTTCCCTACCATAGCGCTCACATGTTCGTTCCATTTCATATCGTTTCTCAACGTTACAAATACATGTTTAAACTACGTGTCTGTGTCAAGTAGTACACTACTAATGCTGTATCCGGACATTACGGGTTTGTTTTTTCTATTCATTCGCACTAACTTAAGTTGTTCCGCATCTAGAGCTATCTGTCATTCTCACACCAACAAGTAATTAATGATAATTAAATCAAAACCCTACACAGTCGACGGGCGTTGATATACATCAACGGGGTCAGTTGAAAATGTATGCCCCGACCGGAATTGGAACACGGGATCTCCTGCTTACATGGCTGACGCTTTAGCCATCTGCGCCCCCGAGGGAACAGAGGATAGAGCGACTGCAGGGATTCATCCCTTGCACGCTTCTCGTGAGACCCACATTCCCAACTTAATGTCCACACACTACATTCGCAGTGCCCCTGCCCACTTCACTCATTACTCGCTTCAGACAATCTGACCGAGTCCCGTAAGAGTTCGGGCAATGCATGTGCATCCGCACAGAAGAAGGAGGTCATGGCCGGTTAGCCTGAACTATTTATGGAGATGGTATCTGTTCTTTTGGACAAGTCCGAATGAACAGATACCATCTCTATATAACTAGAAACTATGTCTAAGTCATCTTGCATCCTCCTACAGTCACCCAACTTCGACACCTTTCCTACACCATAGCACCATGAGCAAACAATCGCAGATTTCTGCCCACCCTGTCCGCCATATCATATATGCACATAGAGAACAACAGCGGTTCTATAACAATTCTCTGGGGCTCTCCTGATGATAAATCGGTTCTCTTGACCATCCTATATGGAGGGGACGTGCGTCCGTCTGCAGTGATGGTCATCACTGTAGACAGGCAAATTCAACACGTGTCACCGCCCGTTAAGATGTGCTACGTGCCGCCCGCGTCGGAAGAACACAACAGTATCAGTATGCTGAGTAGACCCCGCTCTGGCGGTCCTTCACCCATGAGGTCGTACTTCTTGCCTCGTATTCTCACCGCTTATTTATGCGTGTATGTACACCCCCGCCACGTTCTTGATCTGCACATAACTTAGATATCCTAATTTAGGACCATGCGGCTGATGGCATACAATATATTTCAATTAACACGTCAACTACTCAATCCCTACTGAATTTGAAATTAAAATTATAACAATGCTTTATACAGAAATTTACAACAAGTAGTAAACTGTAAAGAGAGTGCTGCGCAAAATGAATCATTCTAGCACAAAGTTACAAACAAGTTATCTGGCACTCCTTCTGAGTACCTAATGAACCAGTTACTTTACTTTTACGTACCAATAGAATTCTCTAAGTTAAGTTTTTCCACGAAATAACGTCATTTCAATAAAAACAGCTGTACAACACAAGGGAATTATTTGTAAAAATCGTACTTGTTTAACATCAGTAATGAACTCAGAAGGAAAGTCAGACTGATCAGCACTCACACATCCACACATTAGCAGTCAGTCCTCCCCAGGGTTAGTGTGTTATTTTAACATAGCATTTTATAAGTACTGATCATTAATCTGTAAGTGGTAACATGCGACTTAATATCTATTTGTATCCAAGCATCCAATAATATCCACTGAAGAGCCAAAGAAACTAGTACACCTGCCTAGTATCGTGTAGGCCCCCGCGAACACGCGGAAGTGCCGCAACGGGTCGTGCCATGGACTCTACTAATATCTGAAGTAGTGCTGGAGGGAACTGACACCATAAATACCGCAAGGCTGTCCATAAATTCGTAAGAGTATGAGGGGCAAGAGATCTCTTCTGAACAGCACGTTGCAAGCCATCCAAGATATGCTCAAAAATGTTCATGTCTGGGGAGTTTGATGGCCAGCGCAAGTTTTTACACACAGAAAAGTGTTCCTGGAGCCACTATGTAGCAATTCAGGACGTGTAGCGTGTCACATTGTCATGCTGAAATTACCATGTCCATCGGAATACACAATGGACATGAATCGATTGAGCTGATCAGACGGGAAGCTTACGTACGCGTCACATGTCAGAGTCGTATCTAGACGTATCAGAAGTCCCATATCACTCCAACTGAACACGCCCCACGTCATTACAGAGCCTCCACCAGCTTGAACACTCCCATGCTGACATGAAGGGTCCATGGATTCATGTGGTTCTCTCCATATCCATACACGTCCATCCGCTCGATACAATTTGAAACGATACTCGTCCGACCAGGCAACATATTTCCAGTCGTCAACAGTCCACTGTCGCTGTTGAAGGGCCCAGGTGAGGCGTAAAGCTTTGTGTCGTGCAGTCATCGAGGGTACACAAGTGGGCCTTCGGCTCCGAAAATCAATATCGATGATGTTTCGTTGAATGGTTCGCACGCTGACACTTGTTGATTGCCCAGCATTGAAATCTGCAGCTATTTCCGAAAGGGTTACACTGCTGTTACGTTGGACGATTCTCTTCAGTCATCGTTGGTCTCGTTGTTGCATGATATTTTTCCGGCCGCAGCGATATCGGAGATTTGATGTTTTACCGGATTCCTGATATGCACGATACACTCGTGAAATTGTCGTATGGGAAAATCCCCACTCCATCGGTATCTTGGAGATGCTGTGTTGCATCGCTCATGAGCCGACTCTAACACCATACTGAAACTCACTTAAATCTTGATAACCTGCCAATGTAGGAGCAGTCACCGATCTAAAAACTGCGCCAGACAATTGTTGTGTATATAGGCGTTGCCGACCGCAGCGCCATATTCTGCCTGTTTGCATGTATCTCTATTTGAATACGCCTGCCTTTACCAGTAGCCTTGGCACCTCATTGTAAATTCCTTAAAGCCTCTACCCTTAAGCTTGATAAGAAACATGCACTGGTATATCCAGTGCTAGCACGATGACGCTACACCAGTGTCCATTACCGCGACCGATCTTTTTATTTCTGTGGAGTTCCACTCTTCGGTACCTTGGCAATATGCTACTTCATTCTTTACGAATAAAAAGGTTCATGGTCCTCTCTCTCCTTTACAAATCCTACAACGTAAACAGAAAACAGGCGGCAAACGGCTGTGTATAATAATTACAGATAACAACTGACAAGACATGCTGAACGCAGATACAAACTACCTGGAGGTGAAAAAAACTGATTATCACAAATTATACACATAATTATTCAGTTCATCTGCACAAAATTACATAATTCAAATTATTTACATCATAGATTATGGGTACGATGTTGAAATGGTGAAAAGGCAAAACTATAAATTAGCATACCACACCGCTATTGTTTGTGGTGCTGTCAGTGTCGTCGACTGTCGTCTTCTCCTGCAAACGATGCGTCTTCGGATATGTGAAAGATCTCCATTTAAGTTCCACTACGGCTTCTCCTCTATCACCTGGTGTCTTCCATTAACTGCTGTGGCCTGACTCTGTTTTTTTATGAGGTTAATTTCTGAAACACACCTCCAAAAGGTTCTTTATAAACACTTTTTCTGGATGCTGTCAGTATTATTCACGCATTACTGTTTTGTCTTATGGCTAGGTGTTGTGCTGTGATCTGGAAAGAGGGATAGCCATGCAGTCTTGGCGTCTTGTCACGGTTCGCGCGGCTCTTCCCATCGGAGCTTCGAGTCCTCCCTCGGGCATGGGTGTGTGTGTTGTCCTTAGCGTAAGTTATTTTAAGTTAGATTAAGTAGTGCGTAAGCCTAGGGAGCGATGACCTCAGCAGTTTGGTCCCATAGTCCTTACCACAAATTTCCAATTGGATCTGGAAAAATGGAACTACGGAGTAAACTTTACCCTTTTCTCCCAGTGAAATCAAGTCATTTAGCCACAGTAAGAACACTATCTCCCGTAATGGTCTCTAACTCTTCATTATTATTTTGTGTTTCAACACTCTATGGCGCGGGGCGTATTTTGATGCGGAGAAGTCTCCAGATACTGCATATTTCGTGGTCGATGTTATTTACAACGCTGACAGACTTACATGGAAATAAAAACTTCTTTACTAAACAGGTATTGAAACCACCACCTTTTCCCCGTACCGCGCACTTCCCTGAGTCGCTTATCTGCCACCTCAGCAGCTTTCCATCAGAGTGCGATCACTTAATCTGTCATATGCTTCGCTGAAATGCAGTGCGACCATTAGTCGTGTTGCTTTTATCTATTTTGGTGTATGGCTGCTCATACTCCCCCCAAAGCACTGTACTCTGCGTACTTGACTCTAACCGTAAATGTGCGCATCAAAGCGACATCAACAATCCTCTCTCCCTCCATACTCATAAAAAATTCATAACTTCATTTTGAAGTGCCTCATTATTTACACGCCCAGCATAAACTTGATGTAATCACCCCACAACTATTTCGTAAAAGATGACGTCGCTAATATACCTAAAATTCATAATTACACTCAAAAGAAATATGTCACCATACACCTCCGTTAGTGAGTTTCTATACCTCATTTACGGTTATCGTCAGTTCGTGGCTGTTCTGGCCTGTGATTTGGTGACCTGATTTCAATTGTTGGCGCACTCAACCTATCCTTGTTGCAACTACGTGGCAGCTCGTCTCTGTAGTCGAAACTGTTCCTATTGCTGTTACTGTTACTCCAACTATGGTGGTTCTGCTGGTTAATGTACCAAATCTTAATCTGTCCTTTTATCTCCCATTATAGTTTCGTTGTGGTCTCGTTGGAGGTTGATCGTTGCTGTAATGAAAGACTCTGTTCCCGCTCTCATTAATATTCTCCAATCCTAGTAGTAGTGATCTGACGTCGTCCTGAGTTTCCCCACAGCGACGTACCAAATATAACTGATACAACTGCAGAATTTGCCGTAGCACATACGAATCAATTCCGTCGCTGCAAACATCTGATCTAGGAACTTGTTCTTTGCAATATTCTCTAGAAAAGTTTGACGGGATTTCGCATGCGCGAATGAGTAAAGCTCTTTCCTAAAATCATGACTTCGATCACACGAGCCTGAGCGTCCTTTGACCAGTAGGTCGTTAGCCATTTTTCTCTGAATTCTCTGTAGGAACTACAGGTTTATACTACTGTCTTCATTTTATTGTGGACTTCCCCCTCGATGTAACTGCAGATAAAATCTAACCCATACCGTATAGGCGACCTGAAAGGCACGGAATAATGGAACTGTTCCGACCAAATGTTCGGGTGAATATTTCTATTATGTTTCCCGGGTAAGAAGTGTTTTCCGTAGTTTAAAAAAAAGTAGTGGTCATATACTCCTATTTCTGTTGACCTCGAGGTCTCATGGGAAGTCCGTCGTGGCACGTTGTATCCTGCACTCAAGAGTCCACACCGAAATACTCCTACTGCTCTCCAGAAATTGATCTGGGCTACTGCTGCGTACACCTTTCAGCGTGGACGGTAAATGATCATATATCGCGCTGACACCTCCTTGCGCTCCTTACGTCTGTGACATTCTTACGCGTGAGCTACTCAATTCCTGAGACAACCTGTGTTCTCGCTGTTTCCATACTTTATTTCACTTTTCCCGAGTCTCTTCGAATCTGATGAGTTGCTGTAGCCCCTCCGACGCTACTGCCAATGAAGGAGAGGCCTTATCCGAGCTAATGTCCACATTAGACACTGCTTTTGCAACTCGATTTTTTATTTCTTTAGGAATTCCCGCCAATACTTCCTCTATCTATTTTATACGTGAGTCGTGGCTAAGCAACGCCGCAAACGTTTTCAACAAATTGCTTTGGAACAGCTGGTAGTTTTGCTTGAGTTCCTGAATCTCTTTCGTATTCTGCTTAACTATTGTTGCGAGTGCTGCTACTGTGGCCCCGTATTTCTATTCTAGTTTCTTCTACAGTTTTTCTCGGTATTTCTTAAACGCCTTTCTCTCCATTCTTTCTATCTCTTTCTCTCTATCTGTAGCTGCATCCTTGAGCGATCGGAGCGTATGTTTTGTGTTCCCTAATCCTAATATTGTACCTGCTCGAGGAGTGAGCATCCTCTCTGGCTGATGCACTTGAGCTGTCGCACTCTGTGCAGTCTGTTCCGCTTCATCAATCGTAACAATGGAAAACTGTACTGAAATCCAGGAGGATCTGCAGCGAATTGGTGCATGGTGCAGGGAATGGCAATTGAATCTCAGTGTAGACAAGTGTAATGTGCTGCGAATACACAGAAAGATAGATTCATTATCATTTAGCTACAATATAGAAGGTCAGCAACTGGAAGCAGTTAATTCCATAAATTATCTGGGAGTACGCATTAGGAGTGATTTAAAATGGAATGATCATATAAAGTTGATCGTAGGTAAAGCAGATGCCAGACTGAGATTCATTGGAAGAATCCTAAGGAAATGCAATTCGGAAACAAAGGAAGTAGGTTACAGTACGCTTGTTCGCCCACTTCTTGAATACTGCTCAGCAGTGTGGGATCCGTACCAGATAGGGTTGATAGAAGAGATAGAGAAGATCCAACGGAGAGCAGCGCGCTTCGTTGCAGGATCATTTAGTAATCGCGAAAGCGTTACGGAGATGATAGATAAACTCCAGTGGAAAACTCTGCAGTAGAGACGCTCAGTAGCACGGTACGGGCGTTTGTTGAAGTTTCGAGAACATACCGTCACCGAAGAGTCAAGCAGTATATTGCTCCCTCCTACGCATATCTCGCGAAGAGACCATGAGGATAAAATCAGAGAGATTAGAGCCCACATAGAAGCATACCGACAATCCTTCTTTCCACGAACAATACGAGACTGGAATAGAAGGAAGAACCGATAGAGGTACTCAAGGTACCCTCCGCCACACACCGTCAGGTGGCTTGCAGAGTATGGATGTAGATGTAGATGTAGATTTCCTGCTGACTGACGTCTACTGTGGCTGATTTCTCTATTTCTGTACCCAATATGGTCTCTTTTATGGACTCATTCTCTTCCCCCTGAAACTGTTCATCTTCAGAACTCATTCCGTTTTCCTCAACGGCCCATTCTGCCTCTGAATTCACCAACGTCATACCTTCCTAACCCTAAGACGTGCCATGTATTGAATAAACTCATGTCCCGTTTACTAACAACTCCGAAAATCGCGTGAGCAAAAATTAAATTACATGTGAACAGGAACCAGAAGTTGAAAAGAAATGCAAAATCTGTATGGCACTGCACTACAGCTAATTAGCTGTATGTTTCGGTTCATTATTTCATGGAAAAGAAAGTCTAACTTTCGGTCAAGAAAAAACAAATTCGCATCCCATATCCTGATGGAAAAGGGCTGACAGGGACGCCAAGTATGCCAGAAGGGTCGTATTCGGAATACAATCGGCAACTTGCTACGAACTCCATGGGTAAGTGAACGAATCCAGTTTCCAGTACTATCGTTGCAGATCAGTAAGTGGCAGCATATCCCCATGGAACACTAAAAGTGATTATAGCTATAGCGCTTCCATCAAAATTCAACTTAAATCCTGAACTCATCAGTGGGTCAGTGTTTGTGGTTGAATAAGGTTGGCAATTTAATTATAACAGTGATGTAAACCTTGAATAATCGAGTTTGATCTTCCAATAATATACATTTATTGATCCATGAATAATACATAACAGTTACATTTTTTAGGTATTGACTTAATAACACAAATCAACGAACGAATTATTTGGAATAACAGACTGGTGTCACCATCAGAGCATTTCTGTGATATACTGCCTGAATTAATGTTTAATTACTGTCAGACTTAATAGTTTACTTCAACTGTCGTTTGTCGAAATATTCAAGAGAAAACAGAATGTGAACTGAGTACACAACATCTCTACGAAGACAATGAGAAGGAAGTCACCATATCCGCATGATATCGGAGAAATTATTAGTAATTTTAAAAGCAATACATGAATGGTGGTTATTTACAGCTTTCCCCTGAATTTAATATGAAAAGAGAAGAAAGAAATATGCAATCAGTTGCGTGGAGCACATGTCACGGAAAGACATTGGCGATTGGTAGGAGACAGCGGTCACGATGCCACTCCTCTCGTTGGTGGGACAGTTAGGCCAGCTCGGTGATTGGCCGAATGAAGTGCGGCAAGCGGAGATACCGTGGTTTGAATGGAACTGAGGAGGCTTTTCTGGAGGGAGACTCTGGGAGATGGATGGAGACTTTGCGTTGGACGTTACTCTCGGGACCGCAGCGACTTCGATAATCAGATTTGGTCTTTCCCTTATGCCAATTCGTCAGAGTTTGATTTATCAGTTCTCGAGACCTAGATATATTTCTCGCAATTCGGTCTGGGAAGGTGAATACAACACGCAGCTGCAACAGCCTGCTTCACGCCAGTCAGTATTAGCGCTTGCAGCAACACAACGTACTGCGACATCGCGCAGATTCATTGCAGACATGGTAACCCAGCAGAGCAATGCGACTGATCCATAGGAGGAATGTCAGCTGCTTGATGAGGGAGGTGAAGGGAAAAACGTATGCAAATCACTATATACATAGAAATAATGTGAGAAGACAGCCAGGCACAGCCCAACGTCTCACAACTTTACCGTGATAAATCATGTACACAGTGCTGCCGATGAAGAAGTCAAACTCCCCTGTCACTAATAGTTCAAAAAAATGGTTCAAATGGCTCTGAGCACTATGGGACTTAACATCTATGGTCATCAGTCCCCTAGAACTTAGAACTACTTAAACCTAACTAACCTAAGGACATCACACAACACCCAGCCATCACGAGGCAGAGAAAATCCCTGACCCCGCCGGGAATCGAACCCGGGAACCCGGGCGTGGGAAGCGAGAACGCTACCGCACGACCACGAGATGCGGGCCACTAATAGGTGGAAGTCTTGGTAGATATATCTTACAGTTCCTTAAATAAACTAGCACTGCTGCTCCAAATTTCGCACTGATGCATCTGTTGGGTATGTTCCGCCTTTCTCTTTTTCTGCAGGTTGCACTTCCACTGTCATCCAGATGCTACAAATTCTGTAGCATAAAATAAGAGGAATCCCTGTTTTCTTAAATCACAGAAATTTGATAATTGATAATCAAAACACGAATTTTATTACTGGTACTAGCAGCACGCATTGGATTTCAATTTTGTATTTCTATGATGCAACGCACAGGACAGAAGCAGCACAGGGAGCAGCAACAGCTGTGAGTACCGTAGAACCATCTGGAACGGACCTGGAGGTCTAGATTCCATCAGTTGCTACACATTCTAAATTCACGTGTTTATGCGAACTTAATTAGGTACTATCCGCTTTTGCTGGCTTCTAGCTGACTGATAAGATCTCCCTTTTGACCTCGCAAGGCAGTGTGGAACCTATGTGTCCCTGATGATATATAAGTAATTATCACCAACAGCGTCCGCCCCTAGTGGGTGAGATGTCAGCGCGCCGGAATGTCATACTTAACGGCCCGGGCTCGATTCCCGGCTGGGTCGAAGATTTCCTCCGCTCAGGGACTGGGTGTTGTCCTAATCATCATCATTTCATCACCATCGACACGCGAGTCGCCGAAGTGGCGTCAACTCGAAAGACTTGCACCAAGCGAACAGTCTACCCGACGGGAGGCCCTAGGCACACGGCATTTTCATTTCCATCACGACCAGCAAAAATAGCAAGAAAAGTACTGTGTCTGACATTGATCCGTTTAGTCCTTTTAAGCTGTACTGAAATACAAGATGGTTCAAATGGCTCTGAGCACTATGGGACTTAACATCTGAGGTCATCAATTCCCTAGGACTTAGAACTGCTTAAACCTAACAAACCTAAGGCCATCACACACATTCATGCTCGAGGCAGGTTTCCAACCCGCGACCGTAGCGGTCGCGCAGTTCCAGACTGTAGCTCCTAGAACCGCTCAACCTCACCGGCCGGCTACTGAAATACAAAAAAAAATCATGCTTCTATAATATGATTTTCAGCTCAACAAAATATTAGAACTGAAACATGTTTCCCATGTTATTGAAACTTGTCTGAAGCTGAAATAGTATTCTAGTATAGAGACCACCAGGCATCTCACAAGGCACAGCACCTACACTGGCTACGGCGCGATTTTGTTCTTCCAAGAAATCCATTGTTGTCTTGCCGAGATTTTTATACTTTCATTATCCGTCTTCTCTGTAATGTAGCAGGCGATAGACATGTCTTCTAAATATCAAGGCTTTGCTAAAGCAACTGAAGATATAAACTGAAATGCGTTATTGATAAGCAATACTAAAAAGAAGCATGGAATTCCAGGAACTACCTTGGGATATCATGTAAAGGGAAGGCAGGTAGGAAAGCACGGAAAACAAACTGTTCATGTAGAGGAAGAAACAATCATTGCAGCTTATCTGGTTACTGTTTCAGAGTGAGACTTTTCATTTTCGAAATTTAACGTTCGGTTATAAGCAAAACATTATCCTGACAAAAGCAGACGGAATGAAAAGGGGTTCAAAAACAATTTCCTCGGAAAAGCGTGAGTGGACGGTTTCATTTGTCGACATACCATGCTGTCAACGAGAATTTCAAGAAATATCCTTGCTAAGAGAGCAAAGGTATCGTAGTTTTAAGTAGTTAGTGACACAGTTGATTTTATGTAGTATTCTGTTTTATAAAGGAATTTTCATTTTCTCAGTTCGAAATTATTACTTTTTGCTATCCCTGTTTCAGATTGATATTGACACAGTTGAGGACTATTTTGCAAACCTTGAAATGGCTCTAGAAAGTATCAGCCCCTCTAACATCCGAAATTACGATGAAACCAATTTATCTGATGAATCTGGTCGAAGGGAGTGTATTTACAAACGAGGAACCAGTACGCAGTTTGCCGGAACAGCCAATGGCGAACTACTGCCTGGATATATCGTTTGTAAATCTGAACGTATGTGAGATATTTGGATACAAGAAGGGCTCCCAGAAACCAGGTATAACAGGTCGAAGTCTGGGTGGTCCAATGAAGTCACGTTCAAAGATTGGTTCCAAGCTATTGTAATACCTTGGGCCAGGAAATAAGAAGGAATGAAAGCAGTGCGGGGTGACAATCCAACACCCATTTTTCAAGACAGGTGCTAGAAACGTGTAAGGAGCACAAAATTAAATTAACCTTTTGTCCTCCGAATGCCATAGATGTGTTAAATCCTCAGGACATGGCATTTTACATACCACTTAAGGATATCAGTGTTGATAAAATGGCGCCCGAAAACAGAAAGAACTGAATTCAATTCCAAAGAAAATATTATCTGCTCTTCATAATGAGCTGATGGAGCGTATCAATCCTAAAGCAGCTGCCAATCTAAAGTCTGGATTCTAGGCCTGGGAAATTTCTCCATTCATGCCACATAAAGTCGTTAAAAATTATTGTCATCACAATCTGGTACGGCAGAGCCTCCAGAATGTCAGTCCACACTGGCAGTGGTGGGAGAAACAGTCATAAAAGTACTCCAGGGCATGAAATACGAAAAATCTCGAGGTGCCAAAAAAGGAAAAGAAAAATAGAAACAGAGTCAGGAAAAGTGTTGCCAGCATCAGTACTATCTCAGCCAAATGAAAAAATCTCTTATTCTGTGTCAGCTGAGAAACGAAGAAAAAGAGAAGACGCTAGAACCAAAATGAAAAGAAAACAGGTAGCGCACAAGATTCAAGTGACAGAAATGAAGACATAACCTATTTCATTTAAGATTCATCGAGTGAATGGGTTGAAGAGAAAGAAAACAACGATG